>NC_090338.1:71829711-72189163 GCF_035084215.1 Heptranchias perlo | reverse complement strand
TGGGTGATTCACAGTGTGGGGGAGGGGGATGAGGAGGGGGCACTGGGTGATTCACAGTGTGGGGGAGGGGATGAGGAGGGGGCACTGGGTGATTCACAGTGTGGGGGAGGGGATGAGGAGGGGGCACTGGGTGATTCACAGTGTGGGGGAGGGGTGAGGAGGGGGCACTGGTGATTCACAGTGTGGGGGAGGGGGTGAGGAGGGGTCACTGGGTGATTCACAGTGTGGGGGTGGGATGAGGAGGGGGCACTGGGTGATTCACAGTGTGGGGGAGGGATGAGGAGGGGGCACTGGGTGATTCACAGTGTGGGGGAGGGGTGAGGAGGGGTCACTGGGTGATTCACAGTGTGGGGGTGGGATGAGGGAGGGGGCACTGGGTGATTCACAGTGTGGGGAGGGATGAGGAGGGGGCACTGGGTGATTCACAGTGTGGGGGAGGGGGTGAGGAGGGGGCACTGGGTGATTCACAGTGTGGGGGAGGGATGAGGAGGGGGCACTGGTTGATTCACAGTGTGAGGGAGGGGTGAGGAGGGGGCACTGGGTGATTCACAGTGTGGGGGAGGGGTGAGGAGGGGGCACTGGGTGTTTCACAGTGTGGGGGAGGGGTGAGGAGGGGGCACTGGGTGATTCACAGTGTGGGGGAGGGGGTGAGGAGGGGGCACTGGGTGATTCACAGTGTGGGGGAGGGGTGAGGAGGGGGCACTGGGTGATTCACAGTGTGAGGGAGGGGTGAGGAGGGGGCACTGGGTGATTCACAGTGTGGGGGAGGGGTGAGGAGGGGGCACTGGGTGATTCACAGTGTGGGGGAGGGGTGAGGAGGGGGCACTGGGTGATTCACAGTGTGGGGAGGGGGTGAGGAGGGGGCACTGGGTGATTCACAGTGTGGGGGAGGGGTGAGGAGGGGGCACTGGGTGATTCACAGTGTGAGGGAGGGGTGAGGAGGGGGCACTGGGTGATTCACAGTGTGGGAGGGGGTGAGGAGGGGGCACTGGGTGATTCACAGTGTGGGGGAGGGGTGAGAAGGGGGCACTGGGTGATTCACAGTGTGGGGGAGGGGGTGAGGAGGGGGCACTGGGTGATTCACAGTGTGGGGGAGGGGGTGAGGAGGGGGCACTGGGTGATTCACAGTGTGGGGGAGGGGTGAGGAGGGGGCACTGGGTGATTCACAGTGTGGGGGAGGGGTGAGGAGGGGGCACTGGGTGATTCACAGTGTGGGGGAGGGGATGAGGAGGGGGCACTGGGTGATTCACAGTGTGGGGGAGGGGGCACTGGGTGATTCACAGTGTGGGGGAGGGGGTGAGGAGGGGGCACTGGGTGATTCACAGTGTGGGGGAGGGGGTGAGGAGGGGGCACTGGGTGATTCACAGTGTGGGGGAGGGGATGAGGAGGGGGCACTGGGTGATTCACAGTGTGGGGGAGGGGGTGAGGAGGGGTCACTGGGTGATTCACAGTGTGGGGGTGGGATGAGGAGGGGGCACTGGGTGATTCACAGTGTGGGGAGGGGTGAGGAGGGGGCACTGGGTGATTCACAGTGTGGGGGAGGGGTGAGGAGGGGGCACTGGGTGATTCACAGTGTGGGGAGGGGGTGAGGAGGGGGCACTGGGTGATTCACAGTGTGGGGGAGGGGATGAGGAGGGGGCACTGGGTGATTCACAGTGTGGGGGAGGGGGCACTGGGTGATTCACAGTGTGGGGGAGGGGATGAGGAGGGGGCACTGGGTGATTCACAGTGTGGGGGAGGGGATGAGGAGGGGGCACTGGGTGATTCACAGTGTGGGGGAGGGGATGAGGAGGGGGCACTGGGTGATTCACAGTGTGGGGGAGGGGGTGAGGAGGGGGCACTGGGTGATTCACAGTGTGGGGGAGGGGGTGAGGAGGGGTCACTGGGTGATTCACAGTGTGGGGGTGGGATGAGGAGGGGGCACTGGGTGATTCACAGTGTGGGGGAGGGATGAGGAGGGGGCACTGGGTGATTCACAGTGTGGGGGAGGGGGTGAGGAGGGGTCACTGGGTGATTCACAGTGTGGGGGTGGGATGAGGAGGGGGCACTGGGTGATTCACAGTGTGGGGGAGGGATGAGGAGGGGCACTGGGTGATTCACAGTGTGTGGGGGAGGGGGTGAGGAGGGGGCACTGGGTGATTCACAGTGTGGGGGAGGGATGAGGAGGGGGCACTGGTTGATTCACAGTGTGAGGGAGGGGTGAGGAGGGGGCACTGGGTGATTCACAGTGTGGGGAGGGGTGAGGAGGGGCACTGGGTGTTTCACAGTGTGGGGGAGGGGTGAGGAGGGGGCACTGGGTGATTCACAGTGTGGGGGAGGGGGTGAGGAGGGGGCACTGGGTGATTCACAGTGTGGGGGAGGGGTGAGGAGGGGGCACTGGGTGATTCACAGTGTGAGGGAGGGGTGAGGAGGGGGCACTGGGTGATTCACAGTGTGGGGGAGGGGTGAGGAGGGGGCACTGGGTGATTCACAGTGTGGGGGAGGGGTGAGGAGGGGGCACTGGGTGATTCACAGTGTGGGGAGGGGGTGAGGAGGGGGCACTGGGTGATTCACAGTGTGGGGGAGGGGTGAGGAGGGGGCACTGGGTGATTCACAGTGTGAGGGAGGGGTGAGGAGGGGGCACTGGTGATTCACAGTGTGGGAGGGGGTGAGGAGGGGGCACTGGGTGATTCACAGTGTGGGGGAGGGGTGAGAAGGGGGCACTGGGTGATTCACAGTGTGGGGGAGGGGGTGAGGAGGGGGGCACTGGGTGATTCACAGTGTGGGGGAGGGGGTGAGGAGGGGGCACTGGGTGATTCACAGTGTGGGGGAGGGGTGAGGAGGGGGCACTGGGTGATTCACAGTGTGGGGAGGGGTGAGGAGGGGGCACTGGGTGATTCACAGTGTGGGGGAGGGGATGAGGAGGGGGCACTGGGTGATTCACAGTGTGGGGGAGGGGGCACTGGGTGATTCACAGTGTGGGGGAGGGGGTGAGGAGGGGGCACTGGGTGATTCACAGTGTGGGGGAGGGGGTGAGGAGGGGGCACTGGGTGATTCACAGTGTGGGGGAGGGGATGAGGAGGGGGCACTGGGTGATTCACAGTGTGGGGGAGGGGGTGAGGAGGGGTCACTGGGTGATTCACAGTGTGGGGGTGGGATGAGGAGGGGGCACTGGGTGATTCACAGTGTGGGGGAGGGATGAGGAGGGGGCACTGGGTGATTCACAGTGTGGGGGAGGGGTGAGGAGGGGTCACTGGGTGATTCACAGTGTGGGGGTGGGATGAGGAGGGGGCACTGGGTGATTCACAGTGTGGGGGAGGGGTGGGGAGGGGCACTGGGTGATTCACAGTGTGGGGGAGGGGGTGAGGAGGGGGCACTGGGTGATTCACAGTGTGGGGGAGGGATGAGGAGGGGGCACTGGGTGATTCACAGTGTGGGGGAGGGGGTGAGGAGGGGGCACTGGGTGATTCACAGTGTGGGGGAGGGATGAGGAGGGGGCACTGGTTGATTCACAGTGTGAGGGAGGGGTGAGGAGGGGGCACTGGGTGATTCACAGTGTGGGGGAGGGGTGAGGAGGGGGCACTGGGTGTTTCACAGTGTGGGGGAGGGGTGAGGAGGGGGCACTGGGTGATTCACAGTGTGGGGGAGGGGGTGAGGAGGGGGCACTGGGTGATTCACAGTGTGGGGGAGGGGTGAGGAGGGGGCACTGGGTGATTCACAGTGTGAGGGAGGGGTGAGGAGGGGGGCACTGGGTGATTCACAGTGTGGGGGAGGGTGAGGAGGGGGCACTGGGTGATTCACAGTGTGGGGGAGGGGTGAGGAGGGGGCACTGGGTGATTCACAGTGTGGGGAGGGGGTGAGGAGGGGGCACTGGGTGATTCACAGTGTGGGGGAGGGGTGAGGAGGGGGCACTGGGTGATTCACAGTGTGAGGGAGGGGTGAGGAGGGGGCACTGGGTGATTCACAGTGTGGGAGGGGGTGAGGAGGGGGCACTGGGTGATTCACAGTGTGGGGGAGGGGTGAGAAGGGGGCACTGGGTGATTCACAGTGTGGGGGAGGGGGTGAGGAGGGGGAACTGGGTGATTCACAGTGTGGGGGAGGGGTGAGGAGGGGGCACTGGGTGATTCACAGTGTGGGGGAGGGGTGAGGAGGGGGCACTGGGTGATTCACAGTGTGGGGGAGGGGTGAGGAGGGGGCACTGGGTGATTCACAGTGTGGGGGAGGGGTGAGGAGGGGGCACTGGGTGATTCACAGTGTGGGGGAGGGGTGAGGAGGGGGCACTGGGTGATTCACAGTGTGGGGGAGGGGGTGAGGAGGGGGCACTGGGTGATTCACAGTGTGGGGGAGGGGCTGAGGAGGGGGCACTGGGTGATTCACAGTGTGAGGGAGGGGGTGTGAGGAGGGGCACTGGGTGATTCACAGTGTGGGGGAGGTGGTGAGGAGGGGGCACTGGGTGATTCACAGTGTGAGGGAGAGGGTGAGGAGGGGGCACTGGGTGATTCACAGTGTGGGGAGGGGTGAGGAGGGGGCACTGGGTGATTCACAGTGTGGGGGAGGGGGTGAAGAGGGGGCACTGGGTGATTCACAGTGTGGGGGAGGGGGTGAGGAGGGGCACTGGGTGATTCACAGTGTGGGGGAGGGGCTGAGGAGGGGGCACTGGGTGATTCACAGTGTGAGGGAGGGGGTGAGGAGGGGGCACTGGGTGATTCACAGTGTGAGGGAGGGGGTGAGGAGGGGGCACTGGGTGATTCACAGTGTGAGGGAGGGGTGAGGAAGGGGCACTGGGTGATTCACAGTGCGGGGGAGGGGAGAGGAGGGGGCACTGGGTGATTCACAGTGTGGGGGAGGGGGTGAGGAGGGGCACTGGGTGATTCACAGTGTGGGGGAGGGGGCACTGGGTGATTCACAGTGTGAGGGAGGGGGTGAGGAGGGGGCACTGGGTGATTCACAGTGTGGGGGAGGGGTGAGGAGGGGGCACTGGGTGATTCACAGTGTGGGGGAGGGGGTGAGGAGGGGGCACTGGGTGATTCACAGTGTGAGGGAGGGGTGAGGAAGGGGCACTGGGTGATTCACAGTGTGGGGGAGGGGTGAGGAGGGGGGCACTGGGTGATTCACAGTGTGGGGAGTGGGAGAGGAGGAGGCACTGGGTGATTCACAGTGTGGGGGAGGGGCTGAGGAGGGGGCACTGGGTGATTCACAGTGTGGGGGAGGGGTGAGGAGGGGGCACTGGGTGATTCACAGTGTGGGGGAGGGGGCACTGGGTGATTCACAGTGTGGGGGAGGGGGTGAGGAGGGGGCACTGGGTGATTCACAGTGTGGGGGAGGGGTGAGGAGGGGGCACTGGGTGATTCACAGTGTGGGGGAGGGGGTGAGGATGGGGGCACTGGGTGATTCACAGTGTGGGAGAGGGGGTGAGGAGGGGGGCACTGGGTGATTCACAGTGTGGGGGAGGGGGTGAGGAGGGGGCACTGGGTGATTCACAGTGTGGGGGAGGGGGTGAGGAGGGGGCACTGGGTGATTCACAGTGTGGGGGAGGGGGTGAGGAGGGGGCACTGGGTGATTCACAGTGTGAGGGAGGGGGCACTGGGTGATTCACAGTGTGAGGGAGGGGGTGAGGAGGGGCACTGGGTGATTCACAGTGTGGAGGAGGGGGTGAGGAGGGGGCACTGGATGATTCACAGTGTGGGGGAGGGGGTGAGGAGGGGGCACTGGGTGATTCACAGTGTGGGGGTGGGATGAGGAGGGGGCACTGGGTGATTCACAGTGTGGAGGAGGGGCTGAGGAGGGGGCACTGGGTGATTCACAGTGTGGAGGAGGGGGTGAGGAGGGGGCACTGGATGATTCACAGTGTGGGGGAGGGGGTGAGGGGAGGGGGCACTGGGTGATTCACAGTGTGGGGGAGGGGGTGAGGAGGGGGCACTGGGTGATTCACAGTGTGGGGAGGGGTGAGGAGGGGGCACTGGGTGATTCACAGTGTGGGGGAGGGGTGAGGAGGGGGCACTGGTTGATTCACAGTGTGGGGGAGGGGATGAGGAGGGGGCACTGGGTGATTCACAGTGTGGGGGAGGGGGCACTGGGTGATTCACAGTGTGGGGGAGGGGGTGAGGAGGGGGCACTGGGTGATTCACAGTGTGGGGGAGGGGGTGAGGAGGGGGCACTGGGTGATTCACAGTGTGGGGGAGGGGATGAGGAGGGGGCACTGGGTGATTCACAGTGTGGGGGAGGGGGTGAGGAGGGGTCACTGGGTGATTCACAGTGTGGGGGTGGGATGAGGAGGGGGCACTGGGTGATTCACAGTGTGGGGGAGGGGTGAGGAGGGGGCACTGGGTGATTCACAGTGTGGGGGAGGGGGTGAGGAGGGGTCACTGGGTGATTCACAGTGTGGGGTGGGATGAGGAGGGGGCACTGGGTGATTCACAGTGTGGGGAGGGATGAGGAGGGGGCACTGGGTGATTCACAGTGTGGGGAGGGGGTGAGGAGGGGCACTGGGTGATTCACAGTGTGGGGGAGGGATGAGGAGGGGGCACTGGTTGATTCACAGTGTGAGGGAGGGGTGAGGAGGGGGCACTGGGTGATTCACAGTGTGGGGGAGGGGTGAGGAGGGGGCACTGGGTGTTTCACAGTGTGGGGGAGGGGTGAGGAGGGGGCACTGGGTGATTCACAGTGTGGGGGAGGGGGTGAGGAGGGGGCACTGGGTGATTCACAGTGTGGGGGAGGGGTGAGGAGGGGGCACTGGGTGATTCACAGTGTGAGGGAGGGGTGAGGAGGGGGCACTGGGTGATTCACAGTGTGGGGGAGGGGTGAGGAGGGGGCACTGGGTGATTCACAGTGTGGGGGAGGGGTGAGGAGGGGGCACTGGGTGATTCACAGTGTGGGGGAGGGGGTGAGGAGGGGGCACTGGGTGATTCACAGTGTGGGGAGGGGTGAGGAGGGGCACTGGGTGATTCACAGTGTGAGGGAGGGGTGAGGAGGGGGCACTGGGTGATTCACAGTGTGGGAGGGGGTGAGGAGGGGGCACTGGTGATTCACAGTGTGGGGGAGGGGTGAGAAGGGGGCACTGGGTGATTCACAGTGTGGGGGAGGGGGTGAGGAGGGGGCACTGGGTGATTCACAGTGTGGGGGAGGGGTGTGAGGAGGGGCACTGGGTGATTCACAGTGTGAGGGAGGGGGTGAGGAGGGGGCACTGGGTGATTCACAGTGTGGGGGAGGGGGTGAGGAGGGGCACTGGGTGATTCACAGTGTGGGAGAGGGGGTGAGGAGGGGGCACTGGGTGATTCACAGTGTGGGGGAGGGGGTGAGGAGGGGCACTGGGTGATTCACAGTGTGGGGGAGGGGTGAGGAGGGGGCACTGGGTGATTCACAGTGTGAGGGAGGGGGTGAGGAGGGGGCACTGGGTGATTCACAGTGTGGGGGAGGGGGGGCACTGGGTGATTCACAGTGTGGGGGAGGGGTGAGGAGGGGGTCACTGGATGATTCACAGTGTGGGGAGGGGGTGAGGAGGGGGCACTGGGTGATTCACAGTGTGGGGGAGGGGTGAGGAGGGGGCACTGGGTGATTCACAGTGTGGGGGAGGGGTGAGGAGGGGGCACTGGGTGATTCACAGTGTGGGGGAGGGTGAGGGAGGGGGCACTGGGTGATTCACAGTGTGGGGGAGGGGTGAGGACGGGGCACTGGGTGATTCACAGTGTGGGGGAGGGGGTGAGGAGGGGGCACTGGGTGATTCACAGTGTGAGGGAGAGGGTGAGGAGGGGGCACTGGGTGATTCACAGTGTGGGGGAGGGGGTGAGGAGGGGGCACTGGGTGATTCACAGTGTGGGGGAGGGGGTGAGGAGGGGCACTGGGTGATTCACAGTGTGAGGGAGAGGGTGAGGAGGGGGCACTGGGTGATTCACAGTGTGGGGGAGGGGGTGAGGAGGGGCACTGGGTGATTCACAGTGTGGGGGAGGGGGTGAGGAGGGGGCACTGGGTGTTTCACAGTGTGGGGGAGGGGGTGAGGAGGGGGCACTGGGTGATTCACAGTGTGGGGGAGGGGTGAGGAGGGGGCACTGGGTGATTCACAGTGTGGGGGAGGGGGTGAGGAGGGGCACTGGGTGATTCACAGTGTGGGGGAGGGGGTGAGGAGGGGCACTGGGTGATTCACAGTGTGGGGGAGGGGGTGAGGAGGGGCACTGGGTGATTCACAGTGTGGGGGAGGGGGTGAGGAGGGGTCACTGGGTGATTCACAGTGTGAGGGAGGGGGTGAGGAGGGGGCACTGGGTGATTCACAGTGTGGGGGAGGGGGTGAGGAGGGGGCACTGGGTGATTCACAGTGTGGGGGAGGGGGTGAGGAGGGGGCACTGGGTGATTCACAGTGTGGGGGAGGGGGTGAGGAGGGGGCACTGGTGATTCACAGTGTGGGGGAGGGGGTGAGGAGGGGGCACTGGGTGATTCACAGTGTGGGGAGGGGTGAGGAGGGGGCACTGGGTGATTCACAGTGTGGGGGAGGGGGTGAGGACGGGGCACTGGGTGTTTCACAGTGTGGGGGAGGGGGTGAGGAGGGGGCACTGGGTGAATCACAGTGTGGGGGAGGGGGTGAGGAGGGGGCACTGGGTGATTCACAGTGTGGGGGAGGGGTGAGGAGGGGGCACTGGGTGATTCACAGTGTGAGGGAGTGGGTGAGGAGGGGGCACTGGGTGATTCACAGTGTGGGGGAGGGGGTGGAGGAGGGGGCACTGGGTGATTCACAGTGTGGGGGAGGGGGTGAGGAGGGGGCACTGGGTGATTCACAGTGTGGGGAGGGGTGAGGAGGGGGCACTGGGTAATTCACAGTGTGGGGGAGGGGGTGAGGAGGGGGCACTGGGTGATTCACAGTGTGGGGGAGGGGGTGAGGAGGGGGCACTGGGTGATTCACAGTGTGGGGGAGGGGTGAGGAGGGGGCACTGGGTGATCCACAGTGTGGGGGAGGGGTGAGGAGGGGGCACTGGGTGATTCACAGTGTGAGGGAGGGGGTGAGGAGGGGGCACTGGGTGATTCACAGTGTGGGGGAGGGGTGAGGAGGGGGCACTGGGTGATTCACAGTGTGGGGGAGGGGGTGAGGAGGGGGCACTGGGTGATTCACAGTGTGGGGGAGGGGGTGAGGAGGGGGCACTGGGTGATTCACAGTGTGGGGGAGGGGGTGAGGAGGGGGCACTGGGTGATTCACAGTGTGGGGGAGGGGGTGAGGAGGGGGCACTGGGTGATTCACAGTGTGAGGGAGGGGGTGAGGAGGGGGGCACTGGGTGATTCACAGTGTGGGGGAGGGGGTGAGGAGGGGCACTGGTGATTCACAGTGTGGGGAGGGTGAGGAGGGGGCACTGGGTGATTCACAGTGTGGGGAGGGGTGAGGAGGGGGCACTGGGTGATTCACAGTGTGGGGGAGGGGTGAGGAGGGGGCACTGGGTAATTCACAGTGTGAGGGATGAGGGTGAGGAGGGGGCACTGGGTGATTCACAGTGTGGGGGAGGGGTGAGGAGGGGGCACTGGGTGATTCACATTGCGGGGGAGGGGGTGAGGAGGGGGCACTGGGTGATTCACATTGCGGGGGAGGGGGTGAGGAGGGGGCACTGGTTGATTCACAGTGTGGGGGAGGGGTGAGGAGGGGGCACTGGGTGATTCACATTGCGGGGGAGGGGGTGAGGAGGGGGCACTGGGTGATTCACATTGCGGGGGAGGGGGTGAGGAGGGGGCACTGGTGATTCACAGTGTGGGGGGAGGGGTGAGGAGGGGGCACTGGGTGATTCACAGTGTGGGGGAGGGGGCACTGGGTGATTCACAGTGTGGGGGAGGGGTGAGGAGGGGGCACTGGGTGATTCACAGTGTGGGGGAGGGGGTGAGGAGGGGGCACTGGGTGATTCACAGTGTGGGGGAGGGGTGAGGAGGGGGCACTGGGTGATTCACAGTGTGGGGGAGGGGGTGAGGAGGGGGCACTGGGTGATTCACAGTGTGGGGGAGGGGGTGAGGAGGGGGCACTGGGTGATTCACAGTGTGGGGGAGGGGGTGAGGAGGGGGCACTGGGTGATTCACAGTGTGGGGGAGGGGGTGAGGAGGGGGCACTGGGTGATTCACAGTGTGGGGGAGGGGTGAGGAGGGGGCACTGGGTGATTCACAGTGTGGGGGAGGGGGTGAGGAGGGGGCACTGGGTGATTCACAGTGTGGGGGAGGGGAGTGAGGAGGGGGCACTGGGTGATTCACAGTGTGAGGGAGGGGTGAGGAGGGGGCACTGGATGATTCACAGTGTGGGGGAGGGGGTGAGGAGGGGGCACTGGGTGATTCACAGTGTGGGGGAGGGTGAGGGAGGGGGCACTGGGTGATTCACAGTGTGGGGGAGGGGGTGAGGAGGGGGCACTGGGTGATTCACAGTGTGGGGGAGGGGCTGAGGAGGGGGCACTGGGTGATTCACAGTGTGGGGAGGGGTGAGGAGGGGCACTGGGTGATTCACAGTGTGGGGGAGGGGGTGAGGAGGGGGCACTGGGTGATTCACAGTGTGGGGGAGGGGGTGAGGAGGGGGCACTGGGTGATTCACAGTGTGGGGGAGGGGTGAGGAGGGGGCACTGGGTGATTCACAGTGTGGGAGGGGGTGAGGAGGGGGCACTGGGTGATTCACAGTGTGGGGGAGGGGGTGAGGAGGGGGCACTGGGTGATTCACAGTGTGGGGGAGGGGTGAGGAGGGGGCACTGGGTGATTCACAGTGTGGGAGGGGGTGAGGAGGGGGCACTGGGTGATTCACAGTGTGGGGGAGGGGGTGAGGAGGGGGCACTGGGTGATTCACAGTGTGGGGGAGGGGTGAGGAGGGGGCACTGGGTGATTCACAGTGTGGGGGAGGGGTTGAGGAGGGGGCACTGGGTGATTCACAGTGTGGGGGAGGGGTGAGGAGGGGGCACTGGGTGATTCACAGTGTGGGGGAGGGGGTGAGGAGGGGGCACTGGGTGATTCACAGTGTGAGGGAGGAGTGAGGAGGGGGCACTGGGTGATTCACAGTGTGGGGGAGGGGGTGAGGAGGGGGCACTGGGTGATTCACAGTGTGGGGGAGGGGGTGAGGAGGGGGCACTGGGTGATTCACAGTGTGGGGGAGGGGGTGAGGAGGGGGCACTGGGTGATTCACAGTGTGGGGGAGGGGGTGAGGAGGGGGCACTGGGTGATTCACAGTGTGGGGGAGGGGGTGAGGAGGGGGCACTGGGTGATTCACAGTGTGGGGGAGGGGGTGAGGAGGGGTCACTGGGTGATTCACAGTGTGGGGGAGGGGGTGAGGAGGGGGCACTGGGTGATTCACAGTGTGGGGGAGGGGGTGAGGAGGGGGCACTGGGTGATTCACAGTGTGGGGGAGAGGGTGAGGAGGGGGCACTGGGTGATTCACAGTGTGGGGAGGGGGTGAGGAGGGGGCACTGGGTGATTCACAGTGTGGGGGAGGGGGTGAGGAGGGGGCACTGGGTGATTCACAGTGTGGGGGAGGGGGTGAGGAGGGGGCACTGGGTGATTCACAGTGTGAGGGAGGAGTGAGGAGGGGGCACTGGGTGATTCACAGTGTGGGGGAGGGGTGAGGAGGGGGCACTGGGTGATTCACAGTGTGGGGGAGGGGGTGAGGAGGGGGCACTGGGTGTTTCACAGTGTGAGGGAGGAGTGAGGAGGGGGCACTGGGTGATTCACAGTGTGGGGGAGGGGGTGAGGAGGGGGCACTGGGTGATTCACAGTGTGGGGGAGGGGGTGAGGAGGGGGCACTGGGTGATTCACAGTGTGGAGGAGGGGGTGAGGAGGGGGCACTGGGTGATTCACAGTGTGGGGGAGGGGTGAGGAGGGGGCACTGGGTGATTCACAGTGTGAGGGAGGGGGTGAGGAGGGGGCACTGGGTGATTCACAGTGTGGGGGAGGGGGTGAGGAGGGGGCACTGGGTGATTCACAGTGTGGGGGAGGGGGTGAGGAGGGGGCACTGGGTGATTCACAGTGTGGGGGAGGGGGTGAGGAGGGGGCACTGGGTGATTCACAGTGTGGGGGAGGGGGGTGAGGAGGGGGCACTGGGTGATTCACAGTGTGGGGGAGGGGGTGAGGAGGGGACACTGGGTGATTCACAGTGTGGGGGAGGGGGTGAGGAGGGGGCACTGGGTGATTCACAGTGTGAGGGAGAGGGTGAGGAGGGGGCACTGGGTGTATTTGTTTGTCTCTCTGAGACCTTGTGATTGCTTGTCTGTCTGTATTTCCCTTTGTCTGTCCCTGTGTCTGTGTCTGCCTGTGTGAATGTCGTTGTGTGTATCCTGGTGTGTATCTCCCTGTGTGTGTACCCTTTCTGTGTGTATCTGTGTGTGTGTATTTGCATTGATTTGTGTGTCCCACTCATGCAGCAGTGATGGTGATGGGGCGAGCCCAGTGTCCCTCTGATCAAACCATATATATAACCAAATACAGAACAAACAAGGGGGTCGATTTGCGAGTGAAGTCGCGGGTGCATTGGGGGCTCCAAAAAAATCATAGAAATCCCTTGCGGGTTCGGAACCCGAGCTCCAACCCGCAGACTTCCGGGTTCCCCACTGACGCGTCTGGGTGCGCACGCGTCCCGAATGCGGAAGTCCCACCGGCAATTAAATCCGGCGGGGTGATACTTTGCACAGCTGTTTGGATAGTATCAGTACTTGAAGTACTTAATTTTGTCCAGATTAAGGCAGGGGTCCGATTTTGAAACATCCTCAGTGTGTTTCCCGCACTGTGGGAAACGCCCCACGTTCTACCAGACGTGTTTCAGCCGGCAGCCAGTTGGACATTCAAATGTTTGTTTCACAGATGGGGATAAAAGGTGAGTTCTTGCTGCAGGGCACTCAGTTCTTTCACACAAACCTTCGGCTGCAAGATCTTTGTGTTTTCACTGAAAATTCTCACTTTCCACTCACAATTCTTCTGTTCACTCATATTTATCTACTTTTCGGACCCCCTCAAACTCACACCATCAGGATGTGGGGACACGATGGCTGCATTCACCACTACATCCGAGGACGAGCAACATCACCATCCTCGCCAGGCAGGGCGTGCACTTCCGCCACTTGGAGCTCCACAACACAGTGCTGTGCCACAGGCACCTGCACAAAAGCACAAGAGGACAACAACAGAGAGAGTGGCGTCGCAGGAGGCACTACCCTCGCCACAGGGTCTACAGACCGAGGCTCAGCTTCCTGGACCTCTCTGAGGAGCTCAGAGTGAGTCGCCAGGTAGTCGCAGACATCTGCAGCCTCCTTCATGCTGAGCCAATCCCGGCTGGGCCGAGCGGCATCTCATTACCTGTCACTGTCAAAGTCACCACTGCCTTAACTTCTTCGCTTCTGGATCATTCCAGGGTGCCACCGGGGATATCGCCGGGGTCTCTCAGTCGTCTGCACACAAGTGCATAAGGCAGGTCACTGACGGCTTGTTTTGCAGGGCCTCGCAATACGTCAACTTCCCCATGGACGACCTCAGCCAGACGGCGAGGGCAGTGGGATTCCACACTGTGGCTGGCTTCCCACGGGTGCAGGGTGTAATCGATTGCACCCATATAGCAATACGAGCACCTCCACACGAGCCAGGACTGTTCGTCAACAGGAAGGGCTATCACTCCATCAACACTCAGCTCGTTTGTGACCACCACAAAAGTTTCCTTCACATGTGCGCCAGATTCCCTGGCAGCTGCCACTGAAGGAATCCAACAGCCCGCCCCCCCTCCACGCACCGAACACCCGCAAGGGCTGGCTCCTCGGGACAAGGGATACCCCCTGCACACGTGGCTCGTGACACCTCTGAGGAACCCCATCACCGAGCAACAGCGTCGATATAACGACAGCCACATCGCTACCAGGTCTACGATTGAGCATGTTATAGGGCTGGTCAAGATGTGATTTAGGTGCCTTGATCGTTCTGTGCGCAACAGAGAGGGGTGCCACTTGAGGAGGCCCCATCCACATCTGCCACCCACATTGAGGGGGAGCAGGAGGAGGAAAAAGAGGAAGAGGCGGAGGAGGAACCCGTGGGCAGAGCAGCAGCTCACATGGCTGCACGTGAGGCCAGGGAGTCACTGATATGTGAACGGTTCTACTAACATCAGAAAGTGTGAAGAGTCCAGTCCTCAGGCCACCTGGACAGAGCAGCACCCACACCAGCACCCCCCACCCCTCCCTGCACAAACTAGTCCTGCAGCTACACATCCACCCACTGTAAAGTGACCCAATGGGTGGTATCAAGTGTCACCGTTCATGGTGAACCTCATGAAAGGGCCGTATCACAAAAGCCAGTCAAGAATGGGCAAGACGTGGCAGCAATGGTGACAATCATAATATTTAATGTCACTTTAACAAAAAGCAAATATAAATGTAAAACATGACCATCTGTCAAACACCCTTGTGCAAACTCTTTGTGCTCACAAAACCTTCGCCTCTCTCTTACGACTACTACGTGGTGCATCCCCTGTGGCTGCAGCAGAAGTAGTGGCAGGTTGCTCATGTTCATGCCTTGACTGCTTAGATGCTTTTAGCCTACGCCCTCTGGGTTTTGGAGCCAGTGAGGGCCCCTCCAAAGACTGCTCCTCCTGCACCTGTGCAGAGGCAGACTCGGCCACCTGGAGAGGAGGCACAGGTGGCCGAGTACTGGTTGAGAGGGGGGCAACGGGTGAGACGTGGGAGCACTTTGAGTGGCGTTCCCACTTTCATGTCCCCTTTCGCCATCGTCCCTCCCCTGGGCCAGGGCTACATCACTCCTACCACTCTGCTGGACAACAGTTTGGAGGACATGTGTGATGCCTTGTAAGTCCAGTGCTAGTGTATCTGTCTCCCTGAGTCCGAACGACCATTGTTCGGGCCTCAATGTACTCATTTGTGAGCCGTGCTTGAAGCTCAATGGAGGCTAGCCTTCTCTCCATTGCAGACATTCCCGCACGTCCCTGTGACAGTATCTCAGAGATTCCCTCCCGTACCTGTGCCACCATTCCACTCATGCAGGAGTTGGACTCCTCCATCCTCTGCGTGATTGTGGAGAGTTTGTGTGGCACCTGTTCCAGTACCTTGCAAATGTGCTGCTGTCCCTCGATCATTCTCCTTTTAAAGGATGGTCTCCGGGGTTCAGCATCTGCTCCCAGCTGAACAGAGCCTGGAGAGGAGTGCTCCCACCAATGTGGACTCTCCACAGCTGCCTCTGCCACCAGTGCCTGCTCGTGCTCACTTGTGTTTGGTGACTCACCAGGTGCCAACCCAACTAACAGTACTAGGACCATCGAGGTGTGAGTATCTGCGCTGGTGAATGGCTCACTAAGCTGTGACGGTGCTCCCTCAGAGGCCGGGAGCTCCTCTGAGGAATCGCCCTCTGCCGTCACTGCAGTCGCTGAAGGGCCTGTGAGAGAACAGAAGGCAATATTAAGCATCATCACAGATGTGTCATGTTGCGATGAGCAGACTGAGGTGTTCAACATGCCAATCATTGTTAACATCAATTCATGTTGTGTGTGATGAATGTTAAAGTTGTGTCACCAGATGTTTGTGGGGTGCCAGTCTCGCCGTCCCCGATGGACAGGCACTCGAGGGTGCGTCTGATCTGCGGGGCCTCCTCCTCCACCTCTGTGAGGACCACTATTAGTTGTGGCCCCCCCTCCAGTCCTCGCCCTCTCCCGTGTATTTTGAGCTCTTCTCCTATAAGGGGAGAAAGTACAGACGTGTGAGTGAGTGAGGGTGAAGTGGTCAGCCAATTAATGCATTGCTTTGGGTGAGACTGACCGTGAAAGAGGTGCATCAGAGGGTGAGTATCAGACAGAGACATCACATTGGATGAGGATTGGGGTGTGTGGTAGTGGTGGGGGGACTAATGGGGAGGTGAGGAAGTGCTGAGGAAGTGCAAGTGAGTTGAGAATAAGCTTTGAGTGGGTGTGAGGAGTGATGTGATAGAGTAGTGTTGACAGTGCAGAGTGAGAGGGGGTGGGGGCGGTGATGTGAAACATGGAATGTGGGAGAATCAGTAAATGTACTCACTTTTGCTGACCTAGTTAGGTCATTGAAGCGCTTCCTGCACTGGATCCAGGTGCGGGAGATGTTGCTGCTGGTGGTGACCTCCTCTGCCACCTCGAGCCAGGCCTTCTTGGTGGCAGAGGCAGGGGCACGTCCTCCTGTCCGCCGGGTAAAACAGTTCCCTCCTCCTCCTCACCCCATCCAGTAGCACCTGGAGTGAGGCATCATTGAATCTTGGAGCAGTCTTGCCCCTGTGCTGCTCCACTGTGGTGTGTGGGTGTTTGCTCCAGGATAAGTCATTGGAGGACTGCCCCTTTAAATAGAGCTCCTCCAGCTGACAGCCTGTGATGCGGGTGCGCAGTCCGCCCGCTGCGCAGCTTTCGGACGGCAAATCCGAAAGCCACGTTAAGTGGCTCTAATTGAATTGCGATCACGTGGGAAACGGACATTTTTTATTGGTCGGGTTACCCGTGCGTCCATTCACCCCCTCCGCTGCTATCTCGCCTCCCCGTCAATATCTGGGCCAAGGTCTCTGATCAGTTCTCTGACCCTGCCAATACCCACGTCCCACCAATCTAAGCACATCCATTTAGCCCGCACTCAGCTCTCAGCCTCTTCGCCATCTACACAGCTTCGTTCTCTTTAATACAGTGTGCCTTATTTACATTACAAGACTCTTATGTGGACGAGGCATTAAACCGAGATCCCATCTGATCCTTCAGGTGGTTGTTAAAACGACTGGGAATGGGGGAGCCAGGAGCAGGCTGGACTGAACTGGCCACACTCCTGATCTAAACCACCGGGTGGTGCTACAGGACCACAGTCCACGGAGCAGCAGGTAAAACAGTTCAAAGAGTAACACTGATCATTGGAGACTGACGGTCCGAATTCATCCTTCCCAACTTTGCTATATTCCGATGCTAAACAACAAGTTATTTACCCATAGCAGCTGTTGGGCTCAGTACCACTGGTCTAGAGAGGGGGTAGGTCAGCCAGGGTTCCTGCTCCTGATCACAATCCAGTGACCCCTCCCCCGCCCCCCCCCCCGGAGAGAGCAGAAATGTGGACAGCAGACTCAGTGATCAAATAGTCCAACACTTAGTGTCGACAGGGTCCTGTCCCCTCCTCTCCCTCTCCTCACCTCCCACTTCTCCCCAACACACCTGTTCTTTCTTTACCTCTCCTCTTTTTTGCTCTCTTCTCTCTTTCTCTCCTTTACCCTCCTCTCTTTCCTTTATTCTTCCTGTCCTCTCATGTCCTCTCCCTGACTTTTCACAATCTGCTCTATCACAGACTCCAGTATTATCCAATGAATGCCCTAGAGAAAGGGTCCATCAAAAGTCTGCTCATGGCCCCAAGAGAACAAATCAAGGCGGGGGGCTATCTAGCCCCCTCCCCTCCCCCTGAGCATTTCCCTTCCAGTTCCAGGCCCCCAGAAGCTGAGGAACCATCATGTTCCCACAGGGCAGTTTATTTCTGTTGCACCTTCTCGGGTCTCTCAGCAGCATCGGATTTAATGAACTACTTTCATTAATCATACAGCACAGAGGGAGGCCGTTCGGCCCATCGTGCCTGTACCTGGTCTTTGAAGTGCATCGACTGTTGTTAGGTAGGCAAATGCAGCCAGGTCCCACATCAAGTGAATCACCAATTAATCTGGTTTTGGCGGTGTTGGTTTGGAAGAAATATTAGCCCAGAGATCTACTCTCCTTCATTGAGTGCCATTAGCTTTTCACATGAGCCAGAGGGGGGCCTCAGTTTAAGGATCCCCTTAAAGGGGCATCACCAACAATAGTGCAGTACTCCCTCAGAACCACACACAACAAATGGAAACAGTTTTGCTCTCAAACATGCAGAAACTCATCAAAGGCTACAACAAATACGTGAGGCACAACTTTAATGGTATGTCCTCACAGGCTGTGAGGACATCGACTCTCCACCAAGTCTGCAATATCAGCTCACAATCTGTGAACCGTTCACGACCAAGATTATCAGCAGATTCTTTCAGCGAAATTTTCTGCCCATCAAGTTGAGGGATGTTAATGGTGGGCAAAAGAACTCTGTCCATTTCAGGAACCCAGAGTTGCCATCAAACACTCCCAGGACAGGTACAGCATGGGTCAGATACAGAGTAAAGCTGCCTCTACACTGTCCCATCAAACACTCCCAGGACAGGTACAGCACGGGTTAGATACAGAGTAAAGCTCCCTCTACACTGTCCCATCAAACACTCCCAGGACAGGTACCGCACGAGTCAGATACAGAGTAAAGCTCCCTCTACACTGTCCCATCAAACACTCCCAGGGCAGGTACAGCACGCGTTAGATACAGAGTAAAGCTCCCTCTACACTGTCCCATCAAACACTCCCAGGACAGGTACAGCACGGGTTAGATACAGAGTAAAGCTCCCTCTACACTGTCCCATCAAACACTCCCAGGACAGGTACAGCACGGGTTAGATACAGAGTAAAGCTCCCTCTACACTGTCCCATCAAACACTCCCAGGACAGGTACAGCACGGGTTAGATACAGAGTAAAGCTCCCTCTACACTGTCCCATCAAACACTCCCAGGACAGGTACAGCACGGGTTAGATACAGAGTAAAGCTCCCTCTACACACTGTCACATCAAACACTCGCGGGGCAGGTACAGCCGGGATTAGATTCCGCTAAGCGATTCCACAACCAACGGATCAGATCAAAGCTCTGCAGTCCTGCCACATCCAGTCATGAATGGTGGTGGACAATTAGACAACTAACGGGAGGAGGAGGCTCTGTGAACATCCCCATCCTCAATGATGGCAGAGTCCAGCACGAGTGCAAAAGACAAGGCTGAAGCGTTTGCAACCATCTTCAGCCAGAAGTGCTGAGTGGATGATCCATCTCGGCCTCCTCCCGATATCCCCACCATCACAGAAGCCAGTCTTCAGCCAATTCGATTCACTCCATGTGATATCAAGAAACGGCTGAGTGCACTGATATAGAAAGGCTATGGGCCCTGACAACATCCCGGCTGTAGTGCTGAAGTCTTGTGCTCCAGAACTAGCTGCGCCTCGAGCCAAACTGTTCCAGTACAGCTATAACACTGGCATCTGCCCGACTATGTGGAAAATTGCCCAGGTATGTCCTGTCCACAAAAAGCAGGACAAATCCAATCCGGCCAATTACCGCCCCATCAGTCCACTCTCAATCATCAGCAAAGTGATGGAAGGTGTCGTCGACAGTGCTATCAAGCGGCACTTACTCACCAATAACCTGCTCACTGATGCTCAGTTTGGGTTCTGCCAGGACCACTCAGCTCCAGACCTCATTACAGTCTTGGTCCAAACATGAACAAAAGAGCTGAATTCCAGAGGTGAGGTGAGAGTGACTGCCCTTGACATCAAGGCAGCATTTGACCGAGTGTGGCACCAAGGAGCCCTAGTAAAATTGAAGTCAATGGGAATCAGGGGGAAAATTCTCAAGTGGCTGGAGCCATACTGAGCACAAAGGAAGATGGTAGTGGTTGTTGGAGGCCAATCATCTCAGCCCCAGGACATTGCTGCAGGAGTTCCTCAGGGCAGTGTCCTAGGCAACAACCATCTTCAGCTGCTTCATTAATGACCTTCCCTCCATCATAAGGTGAGAAATGGGGATGTTCGCTGATGATTGCTCAGTGTTCAGTTCCATTCGCAACCCCTCAGATAATGAAGCAGTCCGAGCCCGCATGCAGCAAGACCTGGACAACATCCAGGCTTGGGCTGATAAATCGCAAGTAACGTTCACGACAGACAAGTGTCAGGCAATGACCATCTCCAACAAGAGAGAGTCTAACCACCTCCCCTTGACATTCAACGGCATTACCATCGCCGAATCCCCCACCATCAACATCCTGGGGGTCACCATTGACCGAAACTTAACTGGACCAGCCACATAAATACCATGGCTACAAGAGCAGATCAGAGGCTGGGTATTCTGTGGCGAGTGACTCGCCTCCTGACTCCCCAAAGCCTTTCCACCATCTACAAGGCACAAGTCAGGAGTGTGATGGAATACTCTCCACTTGCCTGGATGAGTGCAGCTCCAACAACACTCAAGAAGCTCGACACCATCCAGGACAAAGCTTGACTGGCACCCCCTCCACCACCCTAAACATTCACTCCCTTCACCACCGGCGCACCGTGGCTGCAGTGTGTACCATCCACAGGATGCACTGCAGCAACTCGCCAAGGCTTCTTCAACAGCACCTCCCAAACCCGCATCCTCTACCACCTAGAAGGACAAGAGCAGCAGGTACATGGGAACAACACCACCTGCACGTTCCCCTCCAAGTCACACACCATCCCGACTTGGAAATATATCGCCGTTCCTTCATCGTCACTGGGTCAAAATCCTGGAACTCCCTTCCTAACAGCACTGTGGGAGAACCGTCACCACACGGACTGCAGCGGTTCAAGAAGGCGGCTCACCACCACCTTCTCAAGGGCAATTAGGGATGGGCAATAAATGCCGGCTTTGCCAGCAGCGCCCACATCCCATGAACGAATAAAAAAAAGATACAGAGTAAAGCTCCCTCTACACCCCCCATCAAACACTCCCAGGACAGGTACAGCACAGGTTAGATACAGAGTAAAGCTCCCTTTACACTGTCCTGTCAAACACTCCCAGGGCATATGCAGCACGAGTCAGATACAGAGTATAGCTCCCTCTACACTATCGCATCAAACACTCCCTGGGTAGGTACTGCATGGGTTAGACTCAGAGTACAGCTCTCCCTACACTGCCCCATCCAACACTCCCAGGGCAAATACAGGTTAGATACAGAGTATAGCTCCCGCTACACTGCCCCATCAAATAGTTCCACGGCAAGTGCAGCATGGGTTAGATTAAGAGTAAAGCTCACGCTACACTGCCCCACCAAACAATCCTTAAGCGGGTACAGCACAGGTTAGATACAACATAAAGCTCCCACTACACTATCCCATCAAACACTGCCAGGGCAGGTACAGCACGGATTAGATACAGAGTAAAACTCCCTCCATGCTGTCCTTTCAAACAGTCCCAGGGCAGATACAGCACAGGTTAGTTATAGAGTAAAGCTCCCTTTACACTGTCCGATCAAACACTCCCAGGGCAGATACAACACAGGTTAGGTACAGAATAAAGCTCTCTCTACACTGCCCCATCAAACACTCCCAGGGCAGGTGTAGCATGATTTGGATACACAAGAACACAAGAATGTAAGAAATAGGAGCAGGAGTAGGCCATACGGCCCCTCGATCCTGCTCCGCCATTCAATCAGATCATGGCTGATCTTTGACCTCAACTCCACTTTTCTGCCCGATCCCCATATCCTTCGATTTCCTTAGAGTCCAAAAATCTAACAATCTCAGCCTTGAATATACTCAACGACTGAGAATCCACAGCCCTCTGGGGTAGAGAATTTCAATGATTCACAACCCACTGAGTGAAGAAATTCCTTCTCATCTCAGCCCTAAATGGCTGACCCCTTATCCCAAGACTATGCCCCCTAGTTCTAGATTCTCCAGACAGGGGAAACATCCTCTCAGCATCCACCCTGTTAAGCCCTCTCAGAATCTTATATGTTTCAATGAGATCACCTCACATTCTTCTAAACTCCAGAGAGTATAGGCCCATTCTACTCAATCTCTCTTCATAGGACCACCCTCTCATCCCAGGAATCAATCTCGTTCCAAGGGCATGTACAGCTTGGGTTAGATACAGAGTAAAACTCCCTATACACTGTCCCAGCAAACATTCCCAGGACAGGAGCACCACGGGTTAGATACAGAGTTTACACTCCCGCAACAAACACTTGCAGGACAGGCAGAGCGCGGGTTCGATACAGAGCAAAGCTTCCTTACACACTGCGCTATCAAACACTCCCAGTTCAGGTACAGCATGGGTTAAATACAGAGTAGAGCTCTCTATGTACTGTCCCGTGAAACACCCCAAGGGCAGATACAGCTTGGATTAGATACTGAGTAAAGCTCCCTCTAAACTGTCCCATCAAACATTCCCAGGGCAGGTACAGCACGGGTTAGATACAGAGTAAAGCTCCCTCTACACTGTCCCATCAAACACTCCCAGGGCAGATACAGCAGGGGTTAGATACAGAGTAAAGCTCCCTCTACACTGTCCCATCAAACACTCCCAGGGCAGGTACAGCACGGGTTGGATACAGAGTAAAGCTCCCTCTACACTGTCCCATCAAACACTCCCAGGGCAGGTACAGTGCGGGTTAGATACAGAGTAAAGCTCCCTCTGCACTGTCCCATCAAACACTCCCAGGGCAGATACAGCAGGGGTTAGATACAGAGTAAAGCTCCCTCTACACTGCCCCAGAATTCCAGCTGTGTCTGTATTCCCTCCTGTGTTTCTGGCCACCAATGTCTGGTGTATCTGAATTGGGGAGATGGTTGGAGGGAGGGAGTGTCTGTGAAAAAGAGAGATGGTAGAGGGAGGGAGTGTCTGTGAATTGGGGAGAATGTTAGAGGGAGGGAGTGTCTGTGAATTGGGGAGAATGTTAGAGGGAGGGAGTGTCTGAGAATTGGGGAGAATGTTAGAGGGAGGGAGTGTCTGTGAATTGGGGAGAAAGTTAGAGGGAGGGAGTGTCTGTGAATTGGGGAGAATGTTAGAGGGAGGGAGTGTCTGTGAATCGGGAAGAATGTTAGAGGGAGGGAGTGTCTGAGAATTGGGGAGAACGTTAGAGGGAGGGAGTGTCTGTGAATTGGGGAGATGATTAGAGGGAGGGAGTGTCTGTGAATTGGGGAGAATGTTAGAGGGAGGGAGTGTCTGTGAAAAAGAGAGATGGTAGAGGAAGGGAGTGTCTGTGAATTGGGGAGAATGTTAGAGGGAGGGAGTGTCTGTGAAAAAGAGAGATGGTAGAGGAAGGGAGTGTCTGTGAATTGGGGAGAATGTTAGAGGGAGGGAGTGTCTGTGAATTGGGGAGATGATTAGAGGGAGGGAGTGTCTGTGAATTGGGGAGAATGTTAGAGGGAGGGAGTGTCTGTGAATTGGGGAGAATGTTAGAGGGAGGGAGTGTCTGAGAATTGGGGAGATGATTAGAGGGAGGGAGTGTCTGTGAATTGGGGAGAATGTTAGAGGGAGGGAGTGTCTGTGAATTGGGGAGAATGTTAGAGGAAGGGAGTGTCTGTGAATTGGGGAGATGATTAGAGGGAGGGAGTGTCTGTGAATTGGGGAGAATGTTAGAGGGAGGGAGTGTCTGTGAATTGGGGAGATGATTAGAGGGAGGGAGTGTCTGTGAATTGGGGAGAATGTTAGAGGGAGGGAGTGTCTGTGAATTGGGGAGAATGTTAGAGGGAGGGAGTGTCTGTGAATTGGGGAGAATGTTAGAGGGAGGGAGTGTCTGAGAATTGGGGAGAATGTTAGAGGGAGGGAGTGTCTGTGAATTGGGGAGATGATTAGAGGGAGGGAGTGTCTGTGAATTGGGGAGAATGTTAGAGGGAGGGAGTGTCTGTGAATTGGGGAGATGATTAGAGGGAGGGAGTGTCTGTGAATTGGGGAGAATGTTAGAGGGAGGGAGTGTCTGTGAATTGGGGAGAATGTTAGAGGGAGGGAGTGTCTGTGAATTGGGGAGAATGTTAGAGGGAGGGAGTGTCTGTGAATTGGGGAGAATGTTAGAGGGAGGGAGTGTCTGTGAATTGGGGAGATGATTAGAGGGAGGGAGTGTCTGTGAATTGGGGAGAATGTTAGAGGGAGGGAGTGTCTGAGAATTGGGGAGAATGTGAGAGGGAGGGAGTGTCTGTGAATTGGGGAGATGATTAGAGGGAGGGAGTGTCTGTGAATTGGGGAGATGATTAGAGGGAGGGAGTGTCTGAGAATTGGGGAGAATGTTAGAGGGAGGGAGTGTCTATGAAAAAGAGAGATGGTAGAGGAAGGGAGTGTCTGTGAATTGGGGAGAATGTTAGAGGGAGGGAGTGTCTGTGAATTGGGAAGAATGTTAGAGGGAGGGAGTGTCTGTGAATTGGGAAGAATGTTAGAGGGAGGGAGTGTCTGAGAATTGGGGAGAATGTTAGAGGGAGGGAGTGTCTGTGAATTGGGGAGAATGTTAGAGGGAGGGAGTGTCTGTGAATTGGGGAGAATGTTAGAGGGAGGGAGTGTCTGTGAATTGGGGAGAATGTTAGAGGGAGGGAGTGTCTGTGAATTGGGGAGAATGTTAGAGGGAGGGAGTGTCTGTGAATTGGGGAGAATGTTAGAGGGAGGGAGTGTCTGTGAATTGGGGAGAATGTTAGAGGGAGGGAGTGTCTGTGAATTGGGGAGAATGTTAGAGGGAGGGAGTGTCTGTGAATTGGGGAGAATGTTAGAGGGAGGGAGTGTCTGTGAATTGGGGAGAATGTTAGAGGGAGGGAGTGTCTGTGAATTGGGGAGAATGTTAGAGGGAGGGAGTGTCTGTGAATTGGGGAGAATGTTAGAGGGAGGGAGTGTCTGTGAATTGGGGAGAATGTTAGAGGGAGGGAGTGTCTGTGAATTGGGGAGAATGTTAGAGGGAGGGAGTGTCTGTGAATTGGGGAGAATGTTAGAGGGAGGGAGTGTCTGAGAATTGGGGAGATGATTAGAGGGAGGGAGTGTCTGTGAATTGGGGAGAATGTTAGAGGGAGGGAGTGTCTGTGAATTGGGGAGAATGTTAGAGGGAGGGAGTGTCTGTGAATTGGGGAGAATGTTAGAGGGAGGGAGTGTCTGTGAATTGGGGAGAATGTTAGAGGGAGGGAGTGTCTGTGAATTGGGGAGAATGTTAGAGGGAGGGAGTGTCTGTGAATTGGGGAGAATGTTAGAGGGAGGGAGTGTCTGTGAATTGGGAAGATGGTAGAGGGAGGGAGTGTCTGAGAATTGGGGAGAATGTTAGAGGGAGGGAGTGTCTGTGAATTGGGGAGAATGTTAGAGGGAGGGAGTGTCTGTGAATTGGGGAGAATGTTAGAGGGAGGGAGTGTCTGTGAATTGGGGAGAATGTTAGAGGGAGGGAGTGTCTGAGAATTGGGGAGAATGTTAGAGGGAGGGAGTGTCTGTGAATTGGGGAGAATGTTAGAGGGAGGGAGTGTCTGTGAATTGGGGAGATGATTAGAGGGAGGGAGTGTCTGAGAATTGGGGAGAATGTTAGAGGGAGGGAGTGTCTGTGAATTGGGGAGATGATTAGAGGGAGGGAGTGTCTGTGAATTGGGGAGAATGTTAGAGGGAGGGAGTGTCTGTGAATTGGGGAGATGATTAGAGGGAGGGAGTGTCTGAGAATTGGGGAGAATGTTAGAGGGAGGGAGTGTCTGAGAATTGGGGAGAATGTTAGAGGGAGGGAGTGTCTGTGAAAAAGAGAGATGGTAGAGGAAGGGAGTGTCTGTGAATTGGGGAGATGATTAGAGGAAGGGAGTGTCTGTGAATTGGGGAGAATGTTAGAGGGAGGGAGTGTCTGTGAATTGGGGAGATGATTAGAGGGAGGGAGTGTCTGTGAATTGGGGAGAATGTTAGAGGGAGGGAGTGTCTGAGAATTGGGGAGAATGTTAGAGGGAGGGAGTGTCTGTGAATTGGGGAGAATGTTAGAGGGAGGGAGTGTCTGAGAATTGGGGAGATGATTAGAGGGAGGGAGTGTCTGTGAATTGGGGAGATGATTAGAGGGAGGGAGTGTCTGTGAATTGGGGAGATGATTAGAGGGAGGGAGTGTCTGTGAATTGGGGAGAATGTTAGAGGGAGGGAGTGTCTGTGAATTGGGGAGAATGTTAGAGGGAGGGAGTGTCTGTGAATTGGGGAGAATGTTAGAGGGAGGGAGTGTCTGTGAATTGGGGAGAATGTTAGAGGGAGGGAGTGTCTGTGAATTGGGGAGAATGTTAGAGGGAGGGAGTGTCTGTGAATTGGGGAGATGATTAGAGGGAGGGAGTGTCTGTGAATTGGGGAGAATGTTAGAGGGAGGGAGTGTCTGTGAATTGGGGAGAATGTTAGAGGGAGGGAGTGTCTGTGAATTGGGGAGAATGTTAGAGGGAGGGAGTGTCTGTGAATTGGGGAGAATGTTAGAGGGAGGGAGTGTCTGTGAATTGGGGAGAATGTTAGAGGGAGGGAGTGTCTGAGAATTGGGGAGATGATTAGAGGGAGGGAGTGTCTGTGAATTGGGAAGAATGTTAGAGGGAGGGAGTGTCTGTGAATTGGGGAGAATGTTAGAGGGAGGGAGTGTCTGAGAATTGGGGAGATGATTAGAGGGAGGGAGTGTCTGTGAATTGGGGAGAATGTTAGAGGGAGGGAGTGTCTGAGAATTGGGGAGATGATTAGAGGGAGGGAGTGTCTGTGAATTGGGGAGATGATTAGAGGGTGGGAGTGTCTGTGAATTGGGGAGATGATTAGAGGGAGGGAGTGTCTGTGAATTGGGGAGAATGTTAGAGGGAGGGAGTGTCTGTGAATTGGGGAGAATGTTAGAGGGAGGGAGTGTCTGTGAATTGGGGAGAATGTTAGAGGGAGGGAGTGTCTGTGAATTGGGGAGAATGTTAGAGGGAGGGAGTGTCTGTGAATTGGGGAGATGATTAGAGGGAGGGAGTGTCTGTGAATTGGGGAGAATGTTAGAGGAAGGGAGTGTCTGTGAATTGGGGAGATGATTAGAGGGAGGGAGTGTCTGTGAATTGGGGAGAATGTTAGAGGGAGGGAGTGTCTGTGAATTGGGAAGAATGTTAGAGGGAGGGAGTGTCTGTGAATTGGGGAGAATGTTAGAGGGAGGGAGTGTCTGTGAATTGGGGAGAATGTTAGAGGGAGGGAGTGTCTGTGAATTGGGGAGAATGTTAGAGGGAGGGAGTGTCTGTGAATTGGGGAGATGATTAGAGGGAGGGAGTGTCTGTGAATTGGGGAGAATGTTAGAGTGAGGGAGTGTCTGTGAATTGGGGAGAATGTTAGAGGAAGGGAGTGTCTGTGAATTGGGGAGAATGTTAGAGGGAGGGAGTGTCTGTGAATTGGGGAGATGATTAGAGGGAGGGAGTGTCTGTGAATTGGGAAGAATGTTAGAGGGAGGGAGTGTCTGTGAATTGGGGAGATGATTAGAGGGAGGGAGTGTCTGTGAATTGGGGAGAATGTTAGAGGGAGGGAGTGTCTGTGAATTGGGGAGAATGTTAGAGGAAGGGAGTGTCTGTGAATTGGGGAGATGATTAGAGGGAGGGAGTGTCTGTGAATTGGGGAGAATGTTAGAGGGAGGGAGTGTCTGTGAATTGGGAAGAATGTTAGAGGGAGGGAGTGTCTGTGAATTGGGGAGATGATTAGAGGGAGGGAGTGTCTGTGAATTGGGGAGAATGTTAGAGGGAGGGAGTGTCTGTGAATTGGGGAGAATGTTAGAGGAAGGGAGTGTCTGTGAATTGGGGAGATGATTAGAGGGAGGGAGTGTCTGTGAATTGGGGAGATGATTAGAGGGAGGGAGTGTCTGTGAATTGGGGAGATGATTAGAGGGAGGGAGTGTCTGTGAATTGGGGAGAATGTTAGAGGGAGGGAGTGTCTGTGAATTGGGGAGAATGTTAGAGGGAGGGAGTGTCTGTGAATTGGGAAGAATGTTAGAGGAAGGGAGTGTCTGTGAATTGGGGAGAATGTTAGAGGGAGGGAGTGTCTGTGAATTGGGGAGAATGTTAGAGGGAGGGAGTGTCTGTGAATTGGGGAGAATGTTAGAGGGAGGGAGTGTCTGTGAATTGGGGAGATGATTAGAGGGAGGGAGTGTCTGTGAATTGGGGAGATGATTAGAGGGAGGGAGTGTCTGTGAATTGGGGAGAATGTTAGAGGGAGGGAGTGTCTGTGAATTGGGAAGAATGTTAGAGGAAGGGAGTGTCTGTGAATTGGGGAGAATGTTAGAGGGAGGGAGTGTCTGTGAATTGGGGAGATGATTAGAGGGAGGGAGTGTCTGAGAATTGGGGAGAATGTTAGAGGGAGGGAGTGTCTGTGAATTGGGGAGATGATTAGAGGGAGGGAGTGTCTGTGAATTGGGGAGAATGTTAGAGGGAGGGAGTGTCTGTGAATTGGGGAGAATGTTAGAGGGAGGGAGTGTCTGTGAATTGGGGAGAATGTTAGAGGGAGGGAGTGTCTGTGAATTGGGGAGAATGTTAGAGGGAGGGAGTGTCTGTGAATTGGGGAGATGATTAGAGGGAGGGAGTGTCTGTGAATTGGGGAGAATGTTAGAGGGAGGGAGTGTCTGTGAATTGGGGAGAATGTTAGAGGGAGGGAGTGTCTGTGAATTGGGGAGATGATTAGAGGGAGGGAGTGTCTGTGAATTGGGGAGAATGTTAGAGGGAGGGAGTGTCTGAGAATTGGGGAGAATGTTAGAGGGAGGGAGTGTCTGAGAATTGGGGAGAATGTTAGAGGGAGGGAGTGTCTGAGAATTGGGGAGATGATTAGGGGGAGGGAGTGTCTGTGAATTGGGGAGAATGTTAGAGGGAGGGAGTGTCTGAGAATTGGGGAGAATGTTAGAGGGAGGGAGTGTCTGAGAATTGGGGAGAATGTTAGAGGGAGGGATTTCTGAATGAAGGGAGAACTAATTTTAAGTGGGAGCCTTACACCCAGAGGAGAGAAGCGGGTCTCAATTTATGAACGGTTGTTTTTCAGACTGGAGGGAGGTGTACAGTGGTGTTCCCAAGGGTTGGTACTAGAACCGCTACTTTTCTTGATATATATTAATGACTTGGACTTGGGTGTACAGGGTACAATTTCAAAATTTGCAGATGACACAAAACTTGGAAGGGTAGCAAATCATAAGGAGGATTGTGATAGACTTCAAGAGGATATAGACAGGCTGGTGACATGGGCGGACACGTGGCAGATGAAATTTAATGCAGAGAAATGCAAAGTGGTACATTTCGGTAGGAAGAACGAGGAGAGTCAATATAAACTAGAGGGCACGACTCTAAAAGGGGTACAGGAACAAAAGATCTGGTGGTATATGTGCACAAATCGTTGAAGGTGGCAGGACAGGTAGAGAAAGCAGTTAAAAAAGCATAGGGGATCCTGGGCTTTATAAATAGAGGCACAGAGTACAAAAGTATGGAAGTCATGATGAACCTTTATAAAACACTGGTTTGGCCACAACTGGAATATTGTGTCCAGTTCTGGGCACCGCACTTAAGGAAAGATGTGATGGCCTTAGAGAGGGTGTAGAAGAGATTTACTAGAATGGTTCCAGGGATGAGGGACTTTGGTTACATGGATAGACTGGAGAAGCTGGGCTTGTTCTCCTTGGAACAGAGAAGGTTGCGAGGAGATTTGATAGAGGTATTCAAAATCATGAAGGGTCTAGACAGAGTAGATTGAGAGAAACTGTTCCCATTTGCAGATCGGTCAAGGACCAGAGGACATAGATTTAAGGTGATTGACAAAAGAACCAAAGGCGACATGTGGAAAAACCTTTTTACACAGCGAGTGGTTAGGATCTGGAATGCACTGCCCGAGGGGGTGGTGGAGGCAGATTCAATCATGGCCTTCAAAAGGGAACTGGATAAATACTTGAAAGGAAAAAATTGCAGGGCTACGGGGAAAGGGCGGGGGAGTGGGACTAACTGGATTGCTCTTGCATAGAGTCGGCGCGGACTCGATGGGCCGGATGGCCTCCTTCCGTGCTGTAACCTTTCCATGATTCTATGAAGGTCCCTTACATCCAGAGGAGAGTGTCCCAGCGCACTTCATGATGGAAATGGATAGGGGAACGGACACCACGCCAAGAAGGGATTGATTGGCAGAAGTTACTGAAAGCTTGGTCAACAAGACAGCGTTTGCGAAGGTTTTTGAAGGTGGAGAGAGAAGTGGAGAGAAGGAGACGTTTAGGGCGGGAGTTCCGGAGAGTCGGGCTCAGCTGGCTGAAGCCTCTACCACCGATAGTGAGGTGAAAGGAGGGTAAGAAGCGGAGAAAATTGGAACCAAAAGAAAAAGAAGGTTGAATCGGGGGCAGTCTGGCTGTTAAGAACTTGGGTGAACTGTGCGCGGATTCCAACTAAAGGATCCTTATTTTATTGGACATAAAAAATGTGGCAGGGAGGGTTAATCATCCTACAGCTGGTTCACAATTCTCATTTTGTCAGATTAGTTGTGCTTATTTCATTCACCGAATTAGTTTTGTGCACTGATATGTTGTCACAAGTCTGTCTGACCTCGCTCCAGGGCCCAGCACAGCCCAGCTCTTTGAGTTAATTGGGTTGCTGCTTGTATAATGGGTACTGTACAGAGTAAAATGTTCTCTCCAGTAAGTAAATTAAAGTTGTGGTGAACACGAGTAAACACTTCTATGATCCGCTCCACCGACGGCTCGTTGAATTTACCCCGCGAGTGCTGGCGACGCATTGGCCAGGAATCCCTAGGCCTCAGTCCCCAGTCTGTGTTGAGTTGGTGACCTCAGCTGGGGTGGTAATTGGGGAGTTACAATTGGCCTCAGTGCCTTGGGTTAGAGAGGGGGAAAAGCAGGCAAGTTTCCCGTTCTTAATCGCGACGCAGCAACCCCTGCTAGGATGTCGGCGCGAGTCGACATCAGGCGGGAGGCAGGGTTAAGCTTGGCGGTGATGCCGCGATGGTGGAATTGGCCTGCTGATATTCACTGTCTAGGCTCACATCCGAGTAAATGCCCATTGTGGTGAGGTACTGGAGGGTAACCAGTGCTTGTGGAACCAAACACCAGCAAGTGCCAGTGACTTTGGGAGAGATGGGGAGAAAATTGACAAGAAAAAGGTAAAAAAAACCCTTCTGGAATGATATGATGCGGGAACAGGTTGTGTAAGAGAATGAGACCCTAGGAACCAAGACCCAATTACAATTTGTGCCTACCATATGTAGTGATGACAATCGGAACCTATCTTTCCAAAGACCAGGATCCTCGGTCACCCCGCCAGCGACTACAGTAGTGTAACAGATTAATAATCCAGGAAACCTGAGTTCAAATCCCATCAGGGCTGCGGCAAAGGGCGTTTTATGAGCCTGGTGAAGCCTCATTAAATATAAAAATATTCAATGTCACGTTAAGGGATTTATTTGATCAGTTTTCCATAGAAAGGATTTAGAAAAGGAGTTACTTTCAAACGTGGCTTTGAGTTCACACAAGTTTCTAAAAGAAGGCATTGAGACGATAGGTGGTTAAAATACTAACGAGTTAAGTTTTGATGTTGTTCCCCCATAGACATAAATAACAAGCTACTTTTTTTAGGTCAAGCAAGATGACCCACTGATGTGGGAAAGCATATTGTGTTCATTATTTTTGGATTATTACGTAAAGACAAGTTGTACTGATTAAATTAAATCAGTCTGATCATAGAAACTTAGAAAATAGGAGCAGGAGTAGGCCATTCGGCCCTTCGAGCCTGCTCCGCCATTCAATATGATCATGGCTGATCCTCTATCTCAATACCAGATTCCCGCTTTCTCCCCACACCGCTTGATACCTTTTGTGACTAGAAATCTATCTAGCTCCTTCTTAAATATATTCAGTGACTTGGCCTCCACAGCCTTCTGAGGTAGAGAATACCACAGGTTCACCACCCTCTGAGTGAAGAAATTTCTCCTTATCTCAGTCCTAAATGTCCTACCCCGTATCCTGAGACTGTGACCCCTCGTTCTGGACCCCTCAGCCAGGGGAAACATCCTCCCTGCATCCAGTCTGTCTAGCCCTGTCAGAATTTTATATGTTTCAATGAGACCCCTCTCATTCTTCTAAACTCTAGTGAATACAGGCCTAGTCGACCCAATCTCTCCTCATACGACAGTCCTGCCATCCCAGGAATCAGTCTGGTGAACCTTCGCTGCACTCCCTCTATGGCAAGTATATCCTTTCTTAGGTAAGGAGACCAAAACTGCACACAATACTCCAGAGGTGTGGTCTCACCAAGGCCCTGTATAACTGCAGTAAGACATCCTTGCTCCTGTACTCAAATCCTCTTGCAATGAAGGCCAACATACCATTTGCCTTCCTAACTGCTTGCTGCACCTGCATGTTTGCTTTCAGTGACTGGTGTACAAGGACACCCAGGTCCCTTTGTACATCAACATTTCCCAATCTATCACCATTTAAATAATACTCTGCCTTTCTGTTTTTCCTCCCGAAGTGGATAACTTCACATTTATCTACATCATACTGCATCTGCATGTATTTGCCCACTCACTCAACTTGTCTAAATCATAACTGTTGATCTGTTGTTCACTTGCTGCTTGTGAAATAAAGCTACTTGACGATTTGTATCTGGCCTCACCTTACCAAATGTTTCCTTGGTCTGCCTTCTAAAAGATGCACATGTGTGGAAGAAATGTTCAGATCACAAGGGGGACCGAGGGTTACGTTATCCTACAGTCAGATATGGGGAAGTACATGTGCACTCCAAAGCCTAAAGCTCCGCCTGTTATCAAACGCAGTAGAAAAAAGCCCTCAGTTCATTCGCCCTCATTCTTTCGGTCCCAGAAGTACATATTTTCTTTCATATAATTTCAACAAGAACTTTTATTTTGGGCTGAAAATAAATGTCCTAAATTCAATCAGCGTTCACATCCCCCCCACCTCAATTTTCTTCCCTTCATCCCCCGCACAAACTCTACCCTTGCCACCGGTTCCATCCCCCTCCCCAGCCACTGTCTCAGGTTGAAGCCAACCTCGGCGTCCTATTTGACCCCGAGCTGAGCTTCCGTCGCCATATCCTCTCCATCACAAAGACCGCCTACTCCCACCTCCGGAATATCGCCTGTCTCCGCCTCTGCATCAGCCCATCTGATCCTGAAACCCTCATCCATGCCTTTTGTTACCTCGAGACTCGGCTATTCCAATGCTCTCCCGGCCGGCCTCCCACCTTGCACCCTCCATAAACTTGAGCTCATCCAAAACTCTGCTGTCCACGTCTTAGCTTGCACCAAGTCCCACTCACCCATCACCCCTGTGCTCGCTGACCTACGTTGGCTCCAGGTCCACCAATGCAGCAAAATTTAAATTTATCATCCTCGTGTTCAAATCCCTCCATGGCCTCACCCCTCCCTATCTCTGTAACTTCCCTCAGCCCTACAACCCTCCAAAAACTCTGCTTTCCTCCAACATTAACCTCTTTCTTGTGCGTCCCCAACTTCCTTCACACCGTCATTGACGGCCGTGCCTTCAGCCGTCTAGGCCCTAAGCTCTGGAATTCCCTCTTTAAATCTTTCCGCCTCTCCACCTCTCTCTTCTCTTTTAAGACTATCCTTAAAACCTACCTCTTTGACCAAGCTTTAAATCACCCCTCCTTATATCTCCGTCCACAACTCGGTGTTAATTTGTGTCTGACTATGCTCCTGTGAAGCGCCTTGGGGTGTTTTTCTACGGTAAAGGCGCTTTATACATGCAAGTTCTTGTTCTTTTTCCTTATAGAAAGAAAGAATTTGCATTTATATAGCGTCTTTCACATCCCAAAGCACTTCAGTCAATGAACTTCTTTTAAAGTGCAGTCACTGTTGTTATGCAGGAAAACACAGCAACCAATTTGTGCAGAGCAAGGTCCCACAAACAGCAATCTTTTACATCCAGAGGTTTCGCCTCTGAGTCAGAAGGCTGTGGGTTCAAGTCCCACTCCAGAAACTTAAGCAAATAATCCAGGCTGACACGCCCAGTGCACTACTGAGGGAATGCTGCACGATCAGAGGTGCCATCTTTCAGATGAGACGTTAAACCGAGCCCCATCTGCCTTCTCAATTTCAAAGAAGAGCAGGGGGAGTTCTCCCCGGTGTCCTGGCCAATATTTATCCCTCAACCAACATCACTAAAACAGATTATCTGGTCATTATCACACTGCTGTTTGTGGGATCTTGCTGTGCACAAATTGACTGCTGCGTTTCCTACATTACAAACAGTGACTACAATTCAAAAAAGTACTTCATTGGTGGTAAAACGCTTTGGGACGAGCTGTGCTTGTATAAGGTGCCATGTAAATGCAAGTCTTTCTTTTTTCTCTCCCCAGCTCAGGGACACTGAGCCCGATCGAAGCACTCCGACTGCTGCCCTGACTGAAACAAAACAGCTCAGACTGGACTGATCCTCAGACCTTCTTGGTCCTTATGGTTCAGAGAGGCCCCAGGCTGTGCCTAGACCCACTGGGTCATCAATGGAGATCTTCCAGCTCTTTACACAACCCACGACATCCCTTTCACCACTCAACATTGAAGGGGACGAAGCAATCTTTTTAATACCCCTGTGTATTTTACAAGCTGACAGTGAGTTTAGAGCTGTTATTTAGTCTTCTAGTTCTGCCAATATTGATAAGTCGCCTTTCGGGTGTATGACGCTATCCAGGCACATAGCTTGAATTACAACCCAGTAACGCACTGCTTGCTATCTATTATCCTGTACTTATTTGTCTTTATAATCGAGCCCTAGGCAGAAACAAAAAGAACTATCAAGTTAGGCGACAGCAGAGCCTCTGAAAAAGTTGATTTTAAAATGACGTGCTGTCTTTCACTGAAACCCCAGGAGACTGCGTCTTCACCCATTAGAGAGAGGAGATTGGACCTGTCTCAAACAACGCATTGCAAGTGGCAATTGTGTTTTTTTTTAAAAAAGAATTTTGTGCTCATCAAGGTGAAGGATGTTAGCATCGGAACTGGTGTCAGCATCAAGCACTGCCAGGTCAGGTACAGCGCAATCAGAAGGCCCATCTATGACATACTTCACCCATACTCTCAGCAAAGTCCCCTTACTGCGCCATGTTTCTATTTCCCACACCAGCCATTATTTCACCTCTCTGAGTGACGTTGCCATTTTAGTGCCAATCCGTGCCACGTGCGGACCCCAGCCACCGGATGGTTTTCATTCTGACTCCCATCGACCTCAGTTTTGCTGGAGCTCCTTGGTGCCACGCTCTGTCAAACACTGACTTGATGTCGAGGGCAGTCACTCTCACCTCTCCTCTGGCATTCAGCTCTTGCATCCATGTCTCAATCAAGGCTATGATGAGTTCTGGAGCCGAGGGGTTCAAATGGAACTGAGCATTGGTGAGTAGGTTATTGGTGAACAGGTTATTGGTGAGTAGGTTATTGGTGAACAGGTTATTGGTGAGTAGGTTATTGGTGAACAGGTTTCACTTGATGGCACTATTGATGAATCCATCCATCACTTTACTAATGATTGGGAGGAGGTTGATGGGTCGCTAATTGGCCAGCTTAGATTTATTAGGGTAGAATTTCCATGGGTTTTTTCCCGCTCTCCCTGCCGTAACTTTGGCAGCGAAAACTCCAGAAAAACAGTGCTTCCCACAGAGGGAATAAAGTGGACCATTTAAAGCAAGATTGTAGTCTCCATTTTGTAATTCTGCACATGCTGTAGTATCTGTTTAATATGTACTTAACTGCTTACTATGACTATCTAAGGTGTTCAGATATTTGTCAAATAAATGCCATCTACTCTCTTGATTTGAATCATAGAATGATTCAGCACAGAAGGAGGCCATTCGGCCCATCATGCCTGTGCCAGTTCTTTTTAGGAGCTATCCAATTAGGCCTAATCCCCTGCCCTTTCCCCATAGCCCTGGAGAAACTGTTTCCACTGACAGGAGTGTCGGTAACCAGAGGACACAGATTTAAGATAATTGGCGAAAGAACCAGAGGGGAGATGATGAGAATTTTTTTTATGCAGAGACGGAGAGCATCTGTCCATGACAGTATTGGTGGGAGTGACCACCGCACAGTCCTTGTGGAGACGAAGTCCCGTCTTCACACTGATGACACCATCCAACGTGTTGTGTGGCACTACCACCGTGCTAAATGGGATAGATTCAGAACAGACTTAACAGCTCAAAACTGGGCATCCATGAGGCACTGTGGGCCATCAGCAACAGCAGAATTGTATTCCAGCACAATCTGTAACCTCATGGCCCAGCATATCCCTCACTCTACCATTATCAACAAGGGAGGGGATCAACCCTGGTTCAATGAGGAGTGTAGATGAGCATGCCAGAAGCAGCACCAGGTGTACCTAAAAATGAGGTGCCAACCAGGTGAAGCTACAACACAGGACGACATGCATGCTAAACAGCAGAAACAGCATGCTATAGACAGAGCTAAGCGATTCCACAACTAATGAATCAGATCAAAGTTCTGCAGGTCTCTGCAAAGACTCTGCAGTTCTGCAACATCCAGTCATGAATGGTGGTTGACAATTAAACAACTAACGGGAGGTGGAGGCTCTGCAAACATCCCTATCCTCAATGATGGTAGAGCAGGGCATGTGAGTGCAAAAGACAAGGCTGAAGCGTTTGCAACCATCTTCAGCCAGAAGTGCCAAGTCGATGATCCACCTCGGCCTCCTCCCGATATCCCCACCATCACAGAAGCCAGTCTTCAGCCAATTTGATTCACTCCACGTGATATCAAGAAACGGCTGAGTGCACTGGATACAACAAACGCTATGGGCCCCGACAACATCCTGGCTGTAGTGCTGAAGACTTGTGCTCCAAAACTAGCCGCGCCTCTAGCCAAGTTGTTCCAGTACAGCTACAACACTGGCATCTACCCGACAATGTGGAAAATTGCCCAGGTATGTCCTGTCCACAAAAAGCAGGACAAATCCAATCCGGCCAATTACCACCGCATCAGTCTACTCTCAATCATCAGCAAAATGATGGAAGGTGTCGTCGACAGTGCTATCAAGCGGCACTTACTCACCAATAGCCTGCTCACCGATGCTCAGTTTGGGTTCCGCCAGGACCACTCAGCTCCAGACCGCATTACAGCCTTGGTCCAAACATGGACAAAAGAGCTGAATTCCAGAGGTGAGGTGAGAGTGGCTGCCCTTGACATCAAAGCAACATTTGTCCGAGTGTGGCATCAAGGAGCCCTAATAAAATTGAAATCAATGGGAATCAGGGGGAAAACTCTCCAGTGACTGGAGTCATACCTAGCGCAAAGGAAGATGGTAGTGGTTGTTGGAGGCCAATCATCTCAGCCCCAGGACATTGCTGCAGGAGTTCCTCAGGGCAGTGTCCTGGGCCCAACCATCTTCAGCTGCTTCATCAATGACATTCCCTCCACCATAAGGTCAGAAATGGGATGTTCGCTGATGATTGCACAGTGTTCAGTTCCATTTGCAACCCCTCAGATAACAAAGCAGTCCATGCCCACATGCAGCAAGACCTGGACAACATCCAGGCTTGGGCTGATAAGTGACAAGTAACATTCGCGCCAGGTAAGTGTCAGGCAATGACCATCTCCAACAAGAGAGAGCCTAACCACCTCCCCATGACATTCAATTGCATTACCATCGCCGAATCCCCCACCATCAACATCCTGGGGGTTATCATTAACCAGAAACTTAACTGGACCAGCCACATAAATACTGTGGCTACAAGAGCAGGTCAGAGGCTGAGTATTCTGCGGCAAGTGACTCACCTCCTGACTCCCCAAAACCTTTCCACCATCTACAAGGCACAAGTCAGGAGTGTGATGGAATACTCTCCACTTGCCTGGATGAGTGCAGCTCCAACAATACTCAAGAAGCTCGACACCATCCAGGACAAAGCAGCCCGCTTGATTGGCACCCCATCCTCCACCCTAAATATTCACTCCCTTCACCACTGGCACACAGTGCCTGCAATGTGTACCATCCACAGGATGCAATGCAGCACCTCCCAAACCCACGACCTCTACCACCTAGAAGGATGAGCAGCAGGCACATGGGAACAACACCACCTGCACGTTCCCCTCCAAGCCACACACCATCCCGACTTGGAAATATATCGCCGTTCCTTCGTCGTCGCTGGGTCAAAATCCTGGAACTCCCTTCCTAACAGCACTGTGGGAGAACCGTCACCACACGGACTGCAGCGGTTCAAGAAGGCGGCTCACCACCACCTTCTCAAGGGCAATTAGGGATGGGCACTAAACGCTGGCCTCGCCAGCGACGACCACATCCCATGAATGAATAAAACAAAACGATGTTATGATTTGGAAGCAGATTCGTTAGTAACTTTCAAAAAGGAATTGGATAAATACATGAAAAGGAAAAATTTGCAGGGCTGTGGGAATGAGCGGGGGAGTGGGACTGCTTGGATAGATCTTTCAAAGAGCCGGCACAGGCACGATGGGCCAAATGGCCTCCTTCTGTGCTGTATGATTCTATGTCCCAGCAAAGAATAATGCAACGCATCTACCGGCATGAGCCACTTACTCCATTACTTCCTGGAACGCTTTTGTTTCAATAATGACGCACGGTGTCGCTGCATCGTGACTATGGCGCAAGATTCCAGCAAATTCTCGCCCAAATTATTGCAGTCTCCTCAAAAGTCAGTCTGCGCTCGGCTGAGCCTCAGAATGATGATGCTGTTCATTCAATTTCATGTAGCTTCTCATTCCTGAATGCTTCTTAATCCAGCAAATATGGAAAAATAATGAGACGGGGTATAGCGTACGTTTTGAGCTCGATCCACTGATGTTCCAGGGTACGGGTGGAGTATTTACTGGAGCTCAGAGTTTCTCACTCAGCCTCCAATCTGTGATTTTTTTTTTGTACTGCATGAAAATATAAATTGTATTTTGTAAAATATTGCAACATTTTCCATTTGCAATATGAGACCGTTAATGCTCTATAAGATTGTGAAATTCTTGGAACTGATCTCGATCCTTGGCTAGAATGTCAATTTAATGACTCATTAAAATAGAACAGTGTATAGTTTGTTTGTCATTAGTTATTGGCTTCACCTCTCAATGTGAAATTATTTATACTGTGGTAAATTTTTGTGCCCATTAAGTTAAGTGATGTTAGCACTTTACATTTCAGACACCCAGTAATAGCATCAAACTCTCCCATCAAACACTCCCAGGTCAGGTACAGCACGGGTAAGATACAGAGTAAAGCTCCTTCTACACTGTCCCATCAGACACTCCCTGGGCAGGTACAGCACGGGTTAGATACAGAGTAAAGCTCCTTCTACACTGTCCCATCAAACACTCCCAGGGCAGGTACAGCACGAGTTAGATACAGAATAAAGCTCCCTCTACACTGTCCCATCAAACACTCCCAGGGCAGGTACAGCACAGGTTAGATACAGAGTAAAGCTCCCTCTACACCGTCCCATCAAACACTCCCAGGGCAGGTACAGCACAGGTTAGATACAGAGTGAAGTTCCCTCTACACCGTCCCATCAAACACTCCCAGGGCAGGTACAGCACGGATTAGATACAGAGTAAAGCTCCCTCTACACCGTCCCATCAAACACTCCCAGGGCAGGTACAGTACAGGTTAGATACAGAGTGAAGTTCCCTCTACACCGTCCCATCAAACACTCCCAGGGCAGGTACAGCACGGGTTAGATGCAGAGTGAAGTTCCCTCTACACCGTCCCATCAAACACTCCCAGGGCAGGTACAGCACGGATTAGATACAGAGTAAAGCTCCCTCTACACCGTCCCATCAAACACTCCCAGGGCAGGTACAGCACGGGTTAGATGCAGAGTGAAGTTCCCTCTACACCGTCCCATCAAACACTCCCAGGGCAGGTACAGCACGGGTTAGATACAGAGTGAAGTTCCCTCTACACTGCCCCAAACAGTAACAGGGCAGGTACAGCACGGGTTAGATACAGAGTTACAGAGACAGGGATGGGCGAGGCCATGAAAGGTGAAGACATAAAGTTGAGAATTTTAAATTGGAGATGTTGCCAAGTCAATGTAGGTTGGCGAGCACATGGGCGATGGGTGAATGGGATTTGGTGCAATTTAGGATACAGGCAGCAGAGTTTTAGATGAGCTGAAGTTTACAGAAGGTGGAGGATGGGAGGCCATGCAGGAGGACATTGGAGTAATCAAGTCTGGAGGTGATAAAGCAACGGATGAGCGTCAACCGTGTCAAAGGCTGCAGAGAGGTTGAGAAGGATGTGGCAGGGGCCGAAACCTGATTGGAGAGATTCAAACATGGAGTTACGGGAAAGATGGGCACAGATTTGGAAGGCAATAATATATTCAGGGACTTTGCAGAGGAAAGGAAGATTGGTGTTGGGGCGGTAGTTTGCAAGGACAGAAGGCTCAAAGTGGGGGGCTCTAAGGAGGGGGTGATGACGGCAGTTTGGAAAGACAAATGATCAGAACCTGAGGAGAGGGAACCATTAACGATATCAGCTAGCATGGGGCCCAGGAAGGGAAGATGTGTGGTCAGCAGTTTAATGGAAATGGTGTGGAGATGCCGGTGATGGACTGGGGTGGACAAATGTAAGGAGTCTTACAACACCAGGTTATAGTCCAACAGCTTTATTTGTTGGACTATAACCTGGTGTTGTAAGACTCCTTACATAATGGAAATGGGGTTGAGAGACCAGAAGGTGGATCTCATGGACAAGATGAGCTTGAAGTGGATATGAGGGGAGATTGGGGAGCAAGTAGAGAAAGGCGTGGGTTCAGGGCTATGGAAGGGGGGAACCTTGGGGGGAGTTTGGCTGGTGGGCTAGGAGAAGGGAGGACGTGGGACAGGCAGCTGAATAGATGGTCTCAATTCTATTGACAAAGAAGTCCATGAGCTCCTCGCATTTGTTGTTGGGGATAAGGGTGGAGGGGGGTAGGGGAGAGGGGTTTAAGGAGACAGTTGGTCGTGGAGAAAAGAAGCCGGGGGTTATCTTTACATTCCAGGATGATCTGGAAGTAAGGAGCAGTTTTGGTAGAGGAGAGCAGCGCCCTACAGTACTCGAAGCCCTGACTCCTGCTGGTTTTGTAACAAAAACCCCTGACTCCTGCTGGTCTTCTGACTCGAAGCCTTGACTCCTGTTGGTTTTGTAACAAAAACCCCTGACTCCTGCTGGTCTTCTGACTTGAAGCCTTGACTCCTGTTGGTTTTGTAACAAGAACCCCTGACTCCTGATGATTTTTTGACAAATCCTGACTCCTGCTGGTCTTCTGACCTGAAGTCCTGACTCCTGCTGGTCTTCTGACCTGAAGTCCTGACTCCTGCTGTTATCGTGACAAGACCTGATTCCTGCTGGTATTGTGACGAGAAGACCTGACTCCTGCTGGTATTATGACAAGAAGACCTGACTCCTGCTGGTATTGTGACAAGAAGACCTGACTCCTGCTGGTATCTTGACAAGAAGACCTGACTCCTGCTGGTATTGTGACAAGAAGACCTGACTCCTGCTGGTATTGTGACAAGAAGACCTGACTCCTGCTGGTATCTTGACAAGAAGACCTGACTCCTGCTGGTATTGTGACAAGAAGACCTGACTCCTGCTGGTATTGTGACAAGATGACCTGACTCCTGCTGGTATTGTGACAAGAAGACCTGACTCCTGCTGGTATTGTGACAAGAAGACCTGACTCCTGCTGGTGTTGTGAAAAGAAGACCTGGCTCCTGCTGGTATTGTGACAAGATGACCTGACTCCTGCTGGTATTGTGGCAAGATGACCTGACTCCTGCTGGTATTGTGGCAAGATGACCTGACTCCTGCTGGTATTGTGGCAAGATGACCTGACTCCTGCTGGTATTGTGACGAGCAGCCCAGACTCCTGCTGGTCCTGGTAGAACTTATTCTTAACTCATGCCTCTGTCACACTGACTTCAAAATGCTCCAATTTAGTGGGTGCAATGCAGAAACTGTACTGTGAGACAGAGCTCCCCCTCTCATGAATACCGCGAGAGAAATATTCATTAAATCTTTCAACTTTTACCTTGTTCAGTTTCACAAAAATGTTTGAGTTTCCGACTTCTTTTCCCACCGTTCTGACGCTGTTGTAATATTGGGGTTCGATTAATGACTTTGGCTGGTTCCACCTCTCGGCTCCCCTTTGAACCTTTAAAGCCCCTTTGACATGTTCCTAAAAAAAAAATGCCACGAGTAACGACCACTTGGGTTCCGATCCTGGTGTGAATCAGCGCCTTCAAGGGAGGAGGGAGATAAACAGGGGAAAAAAACGCCCCACTCAAAGAAATTTAAGTGAAACAGAATATTGTAAACTGTTCCCAATTATGAACCATTTCTAATTTTCAGCTCCAAACTTATATAAATACTGAACAGAATGTTTCAGCAACTCTACCTAATCCACAGAGCATCTTAAATATTAAGTACCCTCTCCATTGCCTTGTCCGATTTCATGACGTGAGATTCTGGGGCCGATTTTCCCTCCGTCATGCACCTGAGGAACTTTCAACTTCTTGGAAACAAAGCAGAGGAGAAAGGGGCAGTGACCCATGACATGTTGCCCAGGGATTTCCGGGGCGGGGGTGGGGTGGGGGGGGGTCTCCCTCAAGGTGGCAGAGGCGGGGTGGTGAGGGGTGTCAGCACTTGCACCTGGACCTAATGGCACTAACCTTCCTTACTTTCCTCTCAGAACGATGGGAGGGTAGAGGACTGCTGAGAAGAGGCAGGCCCAGCTCGGAACCAGAGGATCTCAGTCGGGCCTGGGTTCAGAAGACATGTACCTTCGTGTTCGAGGCACGCAACAAAATCACTAGGGCTGCAGATCTTCTGGCTGCTGCCTTTGGTTGGATTTCCACCCCTGATTCTGGGCACAGGCAACAACCAAGGGGTCTGACCAACTTCAAAGAAAGAAGGACTTGCATTTATGCAGCACCTTTAACGACCTCAAGATGTTGCAAAGCACCTTACAGCCAATTAAGTACTTTTGAAGTGTGGTCACTGTTGTAATGTAAGAAACGCAGCAGCCAATTTGCACACAGCAAGATCCCACAAACAGCAATGAGATAATGACCAGATAATGTGTTTTAAGTGATGTTGGTTGGAGAATAAATATTGGCCAGGGCACTGGGGAGAGCTCCCCTGCTCTTCTTCCAATAGTGCCATTGGATCTTTTACGTCCACCTGAGAGGACAGATGGGTCCTCGGTTTAACGTCTCACCCGAAAGACGGCACCTCTGACAATGCAACACTCCCTCAGTACTGCACTAGAGGGTGAGCCTAGATTATGTGCTCAAATCCCTGGAGGTCAGCCCTGGCTCTCCACCCCCTTCCTTCCCTGGTCACTACCCATTGACTCCTCTTTGGAGACCACACATGCAGCCATTGCGTGAGGACGGGATTGGATCTGACTGTGATTGCCCCACTGTGACTGAACAGCCTGCCAACACTCAACGTAGAGACTGGCCAGTTGGCCAATGTGCCCAGAGGACTGTCGCCAACTGTAGAACCAAGAATCAATGCCGAGAGAAGGGGAGAAGATTGGAGAGCAAACAGGGAGCAGTCCTCAATGTATGTAGTAGGGTGCCAATAAGTACAGGATACTGGCATGATGTAACCAGAAATTAATTCAACCCAGAGGATAAGATTTGTGTATCGGAAACAAGCTAAATTACTGTGTGAAACTCGCTGCCAGCTGGAGTGAATGGGCTTTTAAACAATATCATCCCAGCAAACACAAAGTACTTTGTCAGTGGCAGTTTGGCCCGGGTACTGTGTGCAACACACGTGTCTGTGTCAAGACCCCCTCGACATGGTTTCAGTGGTCAGGGAGCAGGGAGGAGTGGGGCACATATCGTGTGATGAGTACTGGGGCGATCCTGAGAAATCAACCAAACCCCGATACATGACGTCTCATGGTGCCCATTCATTGCTCGCTGTGCCCAGTGTTCAAATCTTTGGAGGCAGCTCTGGCCCCCTCATCCATGACCCATGCGATGCCTTTAACTAATGCCCAAAAGCGACAGGGAGAAGATGTGTACCAGACCACACGTGGGTCATGGGGTGCTGACGTATGGTCCAGGATCCACTCATTAATAGCAAGTCCAGGGCAGAGGAAGAAGGTAGGGTAAAGAGTGAGACGGGAACAGGGCAGGATGGGGGCAGGACAGGGGCCAAGGTGGAGGCAGGACGGGGAGCATGACGGAGGCAGGACGGGGGGCATGACAGAGGCAGGACAGGGGAAATGACGGAGGCAGGATGGGGGAATGACGGAGGCAGGACAGGGGGAAATGATGGAGGCAGGACAGGGGGAATGACGGAGGCAGGACGGGGGGAATGACAGAGGCAGGACAGGGGAAATGACGGAGGCAGGATGGGGGAATGACGGAGGATGGACAGGGGAAATGATGGAGGCAGGACAGGGGAAATGACGAAGGCAGGACAGGGGGAATGACGGAGGCAGGACAGGGGGAATGACGGAGGCAGGACAGGGGGAATGACAGAGGCAGGGCAGGGGGAATGACAGAGGCAGGACGGGGGCAGGACGGGGGAATGACAGAGGCAGGACAGAGGGAATGACGGAGGCAGGACGGGGGAATGACGGAGGCAGGACAGGGGGAATGATGGAGGCAGGACAGCGGAAATGACGGAGGCAGGACAGGGAGCATAATGGAGGCAGGACAGGAGGAATGATGGAGGCAGGACAGGGGAAATGACGGAGGCAGGATGGGGGAATGACGGAGGCAGGATAGGGGGAATGACGGAGGCAGGACAGGGGAAATGACGAAGGCAGGACGGGGGAATGACGGAGGTAGGACGGGGGAATGACAGAGGCAGGACGGGGGAATGACGGAGGCAGGATAGGGGGAATGACGGAGGCAGGACAGGGGGAATGACAGAGGCAGGACGGGGGAATGACGGAGGCAGGACAGGGGGAATGACGGAGGCAGGACAGGGGGAATGACGGAGGCAGGACAGGGGGAATGACAGAGGCAGGGCAGGGGGAATGACAGAGGCAGGACGGGGGCAGGACGGGGGAATGACAGAGGCAGGACAGAGGGAATGACGGAGGCAGGACGGGGGAATGACGGAGGCAGGACAGGGGGAATGATGGAGGCAGGACAGCGGAAATGACGGAGGCAGGACAGGGAGCATAATGGAGGCAGGACAGGAGGAATGACGGAGGCAGGATGGGGAAATGACGGAGGCAGGACAGGAGTAAGGTAGGAGCACGGCAAGGGGCAGAAGGTGGGCGGTGCAAGGGTGGGGGCAGGAGGGGGGATGGACAAGATGAGAACAAGGCAGATCAGAATGGGGACAAACCAGGGCATGGGATTGGATGAGAATAGAGTAAGGCAGGAAGAAAAAGGATGTGGCACAATGGGGCCTGGGAGGGTGCAGGGCTTGGTTGAGGTGAGGTTGGGATGGGAGTAAAGTAGGGGAGCAATGGGGACAGAACAGGGCGTGTGGTGCGGATAGGGCAGGAGGGGAATTGGTGTTAGACAGGGTTTAAATGATGATTTAAGTAGTCTTTTCTTTAACTAAGCGTTGTGAGTAAAGTTCTGTCATAACAATCAGATGACTGGTTTGGAAATTTATAGAAGGCCCACTCAAAGGATGGGCCATCTCATTTAAACCAACACTGGGAGCAGTGAGATAAAACACCCTGAACCCATCAGCACAATGTGACACACCCACCACTCGATCCATCTCATCCGGCCGTATCTCCTGCTGGTGTGTCCTATACTATGGGTCTTGGCCCTTCCCCATGTCTTCTCAAAAATAGAATCACCCTTCATTAGCCTTTGTCATCACCAGGGTTTCTCACATCAAGGACTTGACAGACGCTTCAATCAACGCAGGAGAGTTGGTGTAGGAGCAGCCTGTGAGCAAACAAATTTCTCAGCTTCAATTCCTGGTCTCTGCTGAGTTATCTAAACTCAGTCTGGAGTAGGAGGTCTGCGGTTCCCAATAGGCCTCAGTGTCCCAGGGCTGGGAAGGGGGAAGATGCGCTCCGGCCTGGGATAGTGTCTATTTGCGGGCATCTGTTGAGGAAAGAGTCAGGCTCCTCTGTAATGCTTTCAGTGGTTGAATTTCCTGCCCAAGAATACAGTCAAGGGCCACACATGAAGAACACAACAGAGTACAGTACGGGTTAGACACAGAGTAAAGCTCCCTCCAAACTGTCCCATCAAACACTCCCAGGGCAGGTACAGCACGGGTTAGATACTGAGTAAAGCTCCCTCTACACTGTCCCATCAAACACTCCCGGGACAGGTACAGCACGGGTTAGATACAGAGTAAAGCTCCCTCTAAACTGTCCCATCCAACACTCCCAGGGCAGGTACAGCACGGGTTAGATACAGAGTAAAGCTCCCTCTACACTGTCCCATCAAACACTCCCAGGGCAGGTACAGCACGGGTTAGATACAGAGTAAAGCTCCCTCTAAACTGTCCCATCAAACACTCCCAGGGCAGGTACAGCACGGGTTAGATACTGAATAAAGCTCCCTCTCTTGTGTCTACTCAGGAATAGTCAACATCAGAACATGCAGTGGCAGGGAAGGAGGGAAATAATGTGTAAATTTCTACTGATGGATATTAAAACCGACTTTCCAGAAATGAATCCAACCACAAGATATTCCTACTGCTGGTATTCTCGGAATGAACTGAAGCCTGGTAAATCCTTCACTCAGTTATGTTCTTAATAGAATTCTAGCAGAATCGGCCATGCTGAACTCTATTAACAGACTTTTCTCTTTAGTTGCCCAAAATTTATTAAATGACGTATTTCAGGACAATGATTGTGGTGATTAAGGTGGGAATTGTTAATGCTGGAGAATGGAACAGATTGATCGTTACTGAACACTCCCAGAGCAGATACTGCAAGGTTCGACTGACAGCAATAGATTTTTGTCAGGTATCAACGGGTATTCAGAAGATGCCAGTAAACTCAGTTGAGGCAGAGATCAGCCATGATCTAGGAACATAGGAATATAGGAACAGGAGTAGGTCATTCAGCCCCTCGTGCCTGCTCCGCCATTTGATAAGATCATGGCTGATCTGTGATCTAACTCCATATACCTGCCTTTGGCCCATATCCCTTAATACCTTCACGTTTAAATTTAGCAATTGAGCTAGTATCAATTGCCGTTTGCGGAAGAGAGTTCCAAACTTCTACCACCCTTTGTGTGTAGAAATGTTTTCTAATCTCGCTCCTAAAAGGTCTGGCTCTAATTTTTAGACTGTGCCCACTACTCCTAAAATCCCCAACCAGCGGAAATAGTTTCTCTCTATCCACCCTATCTTTTCCCCTTAATATCTTATAAACTTCGATCAGATCACCCCTTAACCTTCGAAACTCCAGAGAATACAACCCCAATTTGTGTAATCTCTCCTCGTAACTTAACCCTTGAAGTCCTGGTATCATTCTAGTAAACCTACGCTGCACTCCCTCCAAGGCCAATATGTCCTTCCGAAGGTGCGATGCCCAGAACTGCTCACAGTACTCCAGGTGCGGTCTAACCAGGGTTTTGCATAACTTCTGCCCCCTTGTACTCCAGACCTCTAGATATAAAGGCCAGCATTCCATTAGCCTTCTTGATTATTTTCTGCACCTGTTCATGACACTTCAATGATCTATATACCTGAACACTTAAGTCCCTTTGGACATCCACTGTTTTTAACTTTGTACCATTTAGAAAGTACCCTGTTCTATCCTTTTTTGATCCAAAGTGGATAACCTCACATTTGTCTACATTGAATTCCATTTGCCACAGTTTTGCCCATTCACCTAATCTATCAATATCCCTTTGTAATTTTATGTTTTCATCTCCGCTGCTTACAATGCCACCAATCTTTGTGTCTTCGGCAAACTTAGATATGAGACTTTCTATGCCTTCATCTAAGTCATTAATAAATATTGTGAATAATTGAGGCCCCAAGACAGATCCCTATGGGACTCCACTAGTCACATCCAGCCAATGTTCTACCCATCCTACATTATCCCTACTCTCTGTCGCCTTTCGCTCAGCCAACTTTATAACTAAATCCGTACTTTTCCCTCGATTCCATGGGCTTCTATCTTAGCTAACAGTCTCTTATGTGGGACTTTATCAAATTCCTTCTGGAAGTCCATATAAATAACATCCATTGACATTCCCCTGTCCACTACTTTAGTCACAACTTCAAAAAATTCAATCAGGTTTGTCAGGCACAACCTACCTTTCACAAATCCATGCTGGCTCTCTCTGATTAACTGAAAATTCTCGAGGTGTTCAGTCACCCTATCCTTAATTATAGACTCCAGCATTTTCCCCACAACAGATGTTAGACTAACTGGTCTATAATTCCCTGGTTTCCCTCTCTCTCCTTTCTTAAAAAGCAGAGTGACATGTGCAATTTTCCAATCCAGAGGGACAGTTCTTGAATCTAGAGAACTTTGAAAGATTATAGTTAGGGCATCTGCAATGTGCTCACCTATTTCCTTTAAAACCTTGGGATGGAAACCATCTGGTCCAGGGGATTTGTCACTCTTTAGTGCTATTATTTTCTTCATTACTGTTGTTTTACTTACGTTAATTTTATTGAGTCCCTGTCCCCGATTCAATATTAGTTTTAATAGCTAATAGAATAGCAAAGCAGGCTCGTGGTGCAGAATTACTTATTCCTGTTCCTATGTTCCTGCGATGCAGCGTAAAGCTCCCTCTACACTCTCCTATTAAACACTCCCAGGTCAGGTTCGGCACGGGTTACACTGAGATCGACAGATTTTTGTTCGTCAGGGTATCAAGGGAGCTTTACTCTCCATCTGACCCATGTTAAAACTGACATTGGAAAAAGAGATCATGACATTAGAAGAAGAGATCAAAAAAAGATATAAAGACATTCAAGATAGAAAGGGGGGAGAGAATTGATAAACTAATCAAACTTAGAGAGGATAAAATCCATGGTCTGGACGGATTGCATCTGAGCATTTTAAAAGTAGTTTGGGAAGAGATACCAGAGGCACTATTACGTATATATAGATATTCATTAGAAAAGTGAATAGTGCCAGAGGACCTGTGGACAGTTAATGTGATTCCTATATTTAAAAAGGGAGATAAAATAAGTCCAGGGAACTATAGACCAATTAGCTTAACGTCGGTGGTAGGAAAGATAATAGAATCTTTACTTAAAGATGTAATAGAGAAATATCTAGAAACAGAAAATATAATAAAGAATAGTCAGCATAGATTTCAAAAGGGAAGGTCATGTTTGACCAACCTTATTGAATTCTTTGAAGCAGTAACAGGAAGGGTAGACAAGGGTAATGCAGTAGATGTAATATATTTGGATTTTCAAAAGGCCTTCGATAAGGTACCTCATAGTAGACTCATGACTAAGGTCAGAGCATGTGGAGTCAGGGGACAAGTAGCAGAATGGGTGGTAAGTTGCTACAAAACAGAAAACAGAGAGTAGGGGTTGAGGATAGTTACTCAGACTGGTAAATGGTGGGAAGTGGTGTTCCACAGGGATCAGTGCTGGGACCACTGTTGTTCACAATTTACATTAATGATGTGAACTTGGAAACCGGAAGTTAAAAACAAGCACTGGGGTTCATTTCCAGAGGGATAGAATTGAAAAGCAGAGAAGTTGTGTTAAATTTGTATAGAACCTTATTTAGACCACACTTGGAGTACTGTGCCTCCATATTATAGAAAGGATATAGAGGCACTGGAGAAGATGCAAAAAGATTCACAAGAATGATACCAAAACTGAGAGGAGATAGCTATCAGGAAAGGCTGAACAAGATGGGGCTCTTTCCTATCGAAAAGAGAAGGCTGAGGGGTGACCTAATAGAGACCTTTAAGATAATGAAAGGGTTTGATAGGGTAGACGTAGAGAAAATGTTTCCACTTGTGGGGGAGTCCAAAATTGGAGGTCATAAATATAAGATAGTCACTAATAAATCCAATCGGGAATTCAGGAAAACTTCTTTCCCCAGAGAGTGGTAGGAATGTGGAACTCGCTACTACAAGGAGTAGTTGAGGTGAATAACATGGATTAATTTAAGGTAAACTAGATATAAAGACATGAGGGAGAAAGAGTCAGATGAAGTAGGGAGAGAGGAGGCTCTTGTAGAGCCGGCACAGATAAGTTGGGCCGAATGGCCTGTTTCTGTGCTGTAGACACGATGTAACTCGATGTAACTACATGTGCTGTACCTGCCCTGGGAGTGTTTGATGGGAGACTGTAGAGGGAGCTTTACTCTGTATCTAACTCACGCTGCACTTGTCCTGTGAGTGTTTGATGGGACAGTGTAGAGGGAGCTTTACTCTGCATCTAACCCGTGCTGTACCTGCCCTAGGAGTATTTGATGGGACAGTGTAGAGGGAGCTTTACTCTGTATCTAACCCGTGCTGTACCTGCCCTGGGAGTGTTTGATGGGAAAACGTAAAGGGAGTTTAACTTTGTATCTTAGCCATGCTGTATCTACCTTGTGAGTGTTTGATGTGACACCGTAAAGGGAGTTTTACTCTGCATCTAGCACGTGCTGTATCTGCCCAGGGTGTGTTTGATGTGACACCGTAAAGGGAGCTTTACTCTGTATCTAACCTGTGCTGTACCTGCCCTGGGAGTGTTTGATGTGACACCGTAAAGGGAGCTTTACTCTGTATCTAACCTGTGCTGTATCTGCCCTGGGAGTGTTTGATGGGACAGTGTAGAAGGAGCTTTACTCTGTATCTTACCAGTGCTTTACCTGCCCTGGAAGTATTTGATGAGACAGACGATTGGGTAGCCATGAATGGAAACCTACTAAACTGGAAGGTGCAATTCAAACCTGAAATGAGAGCAACCATTGCTCACAGGTAGACCCACTGCCCACAGGTAGACCCACTGCCCACAGGTAGATTCAATGCTCACAGGTGGATTCGATGCTCACAGGTAGACCCATTGCCCACAGGTAGACCCACTGCTCACAGGTAGACCCACTGTCCACAGGTAGACCATTGACCACAGGTAGACCATTGACCACAGGTAGCTTCAATGCTCACAGGTAGATTCAATACTCACAGGTAGACCCACTGCCCACAGGTAGACCCACTGCCCACAGGTAGCTTCAATGCTCACAGGTAGATTCAATACTCACAGGTAGACCCACTGCCCACAGGTAGACCCACTGCCCACAGGTAGACCCACTGCCCACAGGTAGACCCACTGCTCACAGGTAGACCCATTGCCCACAGGTAGCTTCAATGCTCACAGGTAGATTCAATATCACAGGTAGATCCACTGCTCACAGGTAGACTCACTGCCCACAGGTAGACCCACTGCTCACAGGTAGACCATAGCCCACAGGTAGACCCATTGCCCACAGGTAGCTTCAATGCTCACAGGTAGATTCAATATCACAGGTAGATCCACTGCCCACAGGTAGACCCACTGCCCACAGGTAGATTCAATGCTCACACGTAGCTTCATTGCCCACAGTTAGATTCAATGCTCACATGTAGATTCAATACTCACAGGTAGACCCAATGCTCACAGGTAGACCCACTCCCCACAGGTAGACCCAATGCTTACAGGCAGACCCAATGCTCACAGGTAGACCCAATGCTCACAGGTAGACCCACTGCTCACAGGTAAACCCACTGCTCACAGGTAAACCCACTGCCCACAGGTAGACCCACTGCTCACAGGTAGACCCACTGCCCACAGGTAGACCCTCTGCCCACAGGTAGACCTGATGCTGTGGCAGGAGGCAGAGTTTGAACCATGAGATTCAATTGAAAATATATAATGGAGTTGACTTATTCATTCAGGCAAATAAAGCAGGCAATCCGCCAGCTAAAACATGTGGAGCATTTGCCTAACGGGGATGTACTGAAATTACTTAAAGCTGATGCTTGTTGAAGTTCTTTTGCAAAAACAGTGATCATCTTATGACTTTTGTGACCTCTGGTGTTTTTACTTCTGATGATGCCATGAGTAGAACGACCACCAGTGTGTAAGCAGTGGGAGCCTTGGAACCCGGTTAAACAGTGCTTACATCGGGAACTTGCTTAGATCAGATGGGGAGCCAAGTGCAGGGATTGTGTTCAGTGCTGGTATAAGCAAATTCCTGATCTGAGTAAATCATTGCCAAGTCCTAATTTGCTGCTCGCACATGGAGTGCCTGCACAGCCAGTCCGTGCAAGCCTGGTTGTTAGGAGAGTTGTTAGGTTCTTTCTCCCGACCTTTCCTGCTTAGACAGGCTGCAGATTCCCATGTCCATTCAGTTAGATTCACATGGGGTGCCATTCAGAGATTGAAGAGAGACTACACTCCGTGATTGACAAAGGTGCGTGGCTTTCTATTCTGCTTTCCCAATCTTTCCTTCTATTGAGACGTATGTGTGTGTAGACATTACAGAACTGTGCTCAGGACAGAACAGTGCTCAGCTCTGAACCCACCCCACCGTGGTTGCATAGCTCGCCCCATTGTTAAGAAATTAAATATTTTCAATGCAATTTTCCTCATAGTAAGTCCAGTTAAGCAGCAAGGAAGGGGTGGCACTAGGATCCTGCACAGACTGTACTTCAAAAAGCAGCTGCATTCTCATCTGCAGCGAACATGGACCCTGCTCAATACAATTGTGATCGGGTCAAATTGGATTTACGCAGAGTGTAAAAGCTCTGTTGCCTTTATTTATAATGGTGGAGTATTTGAGATGTGCTTCTCTCTTTCCTTTTGTATGTTGCCCCCTTTCCTTTGCTTGATATGGCAAGGATGGGGCGCAGCTTGGTCGGTACGTTAGTGTAGTGGTTATGTTACCGGACTAATAATCCAGAGGCTTGGACAAATAATCAAGCGAATGAAAGTTTAAATCCCATCATTGCAGCTTGAGATTTTGAATTCACTTTTTTTTTTAAAAAGCTGGAAATAAAAAGCTGGTATCAGTAAAAAAAAGTGACCATGAAGCTGTCGGATTGTTGTAAAAACCCAACTGTTTTACTAACGTTCTTTAAGGAAGGAAACCTGCCGTCCTTACCCGGTCTGGGCCAATATGTGACTCCAGCCTCACACCGACATTGGTTGACTCTTTACTTCCCTAGCAAGCCACTCAGTTGTATCAAACTGCTACTGCTACACGTACTGTGGTGTTTCTAGAAGAAAGCCCACCCCACCTTCTCAGGGCAACTAGGGATGGGCACTAAATGCCAGCCTTGCCAGCGACGCCCACATCCCAGGAATGAATTTTAAAAGTATCTTCTGCCAGGCTTCCTGTGGTGGAGGGTGGACTCTGAAACTGGAGTAGGGTCTGGAGGAGGAGGGGTGACGATGGGAAGAGTCCTGATCTTCTGAGCTGGGCAGCAAAGCAGATGTCAGAGCTCGAGCCCTGATTCCACCCATTTGCTTCCCCCCCGCTCCGCCCCGACCCCGTCCCCCGCCACATCACTAGTTTTGGACTTACTGTGTGAGGAAAATCCATTTAATTAGTTAAACCCCTACACAGTGGGCGTTGCAGGCTATTCAACCATGGGGAGGGGGCCTCAAATTTGAGCTCGATTCTGGCCTCACCCAACATTCGCACACACATACATTCCAGCCAGGGGAACTATCAGGATCGGGGGCCCTGGCAGATTTTCCCCTCTCTCAACTAATTTTAACCTTCTTTGAAACTATTCCTTTGTCTGTTCCTATTGCAGGATTACATTATTATCTGTGTGCTCCAAAGTATTTAAGGCTATTTACTTGGCGGTTGGTCACACCTCCTCTTGGGTCTCAACTATCCTCATTTAAAATAATTGCACAATACGTTCAATTATTCTGTTGGAAGATTATAATTAAAAGGTTTCAGGGAGGGGTGGGGGGGTGGTGGTGGTGATTGGGTGGGATAGTGGGTTGGGCACAATGGCCATTTAACTTCTGGTCCTGGGCTCGAGTCCAGCCCAGACATAATGGGATGAGTCGGTGGGCTGGAAGGGTCCTCCGTGGAATGAGTTTCGGGGCAGTCCCAATGGGCTGGGATCCACAGCAGAAAACTGTCCATAATTCAGCAGTCGTGGGAAGTGGAAAATTTCAGATGGTGCAGTTGGTAAGGAGGGAAGATGCATTCTGGAATTGGGTCAGAGGCTGACCTGGAAATGCTTGACGCTGACACCTAGTGACAAGGGCGAAAGGTTTTATAGCCTCTTTTTTTTTAAGGGGCACAGCTAATGAAACCCAAATCGTAAAGAAGGACAAAGGAAACTTATCAAATTAAATCATAATGTTGTTAATATTATCAAATATACACTTCAGTCCTTGCGGTGCCCACCGGTCGCACAAAGCCTCAGGTGTACCAGCTGACACGGTGTGCTCCTTCTCCAGAGCCACCCTGGCGCAGACAAGGCAGGAGAGGGGCAGGCAGCCAGAGCGACCCCCATGGGCCGGGTCCGACCTGGACCTGCGGAGGGTCACCTTGACCAGGCCCAAGAGGAGACCCATGAAGAGGTCCCCCGACTTGCCCGCGCGACCCCCGCCCCCCCCCCCTCCTCTCCAGGTGGCCAAAGATCAGGACTGTGGGACTGAAATGCAGCCAGAGGTCGAGGAGCAGCCCCTTCAAATAATGGAACCAAGGCTGCAACCTTTCCCACTCCACGTACGTGTGATTCATGGACTCATTCAGGCTGCACAGGTCACAGGTGGCCTGGAAGTCTGCGGAGTGGCTTAAAAACCTATTAGTCGGTACTGCTCCATGCAACACTCTCCAGCCCAAATCCCCAATGGTGCAGGGGAGGACTCCTGCACGGAGAGAACCCTCCTTTGGTGTCCCCCGCCTCCACCAGACGGCAAGGCGGTATACCAAGGCGTGCCCAGATGGAAGACGAGGGCGAGGAAGTGGAGAGTGTGCAGGGGCAGCCCGTACAGAAAACCCCTCCGCGCAGGGTGGAATGGCACGGAGGGGATTTCCGAGGGAAAATCTCCTCGAGTGGCTCAAGTTGTGAGGCGGAGGTTCCCGAGGGAGGTTTCAGGGCCAAGCGCCGATCGGGGGGGGTCAGATTGGACGGGAATCGCTCCACATGCTCGAACCTCCTTGACACACCTAGTGGAGTCGGGGCCCAGCGCGACTTTTAACCCCTCAATGGCAAATCCTTTAGCCTTCAGCGAGCTCAAAATTCACAACTATAAAAGTTTTTTAAAAAATTATGGAGAAGACAAACAAAAGTCATTTGTTTAAATTGAGCAAAAAAATAAATAAATTGCCCATGGTGACACAGTGAGGTCATTACATAATCATCCACTCCACTTATTATAAAACCAGACGTCAGTGCCCCTTTTAAAGGTTACTGGATAATTCTTGTTGACAAATCAAGGCCCAGGAATTCCATCTGTGTAAAACCAAAGAAAATTCTACATTTGTATCTCAGCAAATTCCATCTAGCAGCTCTGCCTTGGCTGCAAGTTATTTTTCTGCGACAGGGTGTGAGCTTGCTGCGCGTGTGTGTGGAGTGCGAGAGGGATTTGGCAGGCAGACAGTGCTTTATAACTGAGAGCAAAACAAAAGGGGAAAGTTCTGCCACAGAGAGGCAGACTCTCCTCCGTGCTCAGTCCCCGGTCAGGGCTCTCCTGCTCCTCAGAGTCCGTCTGAGAATTAACGCCGGTGCTGGGCCAATTTCCCTCAGCTTTGTGTCGAGTGCAAACGACCTCTTCACAAAGCTGTCAGGTGGGTGTGAGAATGGCCCCGTATCTCGTCTTAAAGTAGTGTTGAGTGGATCTTATTTCATCAGTTTGACTTCCCTCTTTCAATGCACTTGGGGCGGTGATCACTCAAACTGCGAGGACTGTATTCGAGAATCATTTGTTTTTTTTTGTCGTTTCAAGCCCCTTTTCCTTTTAAAGAATGAAAGTATCTGGAGCTTGGCCGTGACCCAAGAAAAATCGGACCTTGACTCCCTCACACTGCGGCCTCGCGATGAATTCCCTGTTCTCCGCTGCGCTGATGCTCCTCTTGGCGCAAGTAGCACAAGGTCCCCCCAGCCTTTACCACAGGGGCTGGCTGCGGCTGCTGAGGGAAGGGGACGGCTGCGGGGTCTGCCGGCCAGAGCTGTGCCCCGACCCGCCGGGGTGCACGGCCGGGACGGTGCTGGACGGGTGCGACTGCTGCCCCGAGTGCGGCAACGCCGAGGGACAGATCTGCGACCTGGACAACACCAGCCACTTCTACGGGAGGTGCGGAGAAGAGTTGGAGTGCCGGCTGGATGCTGACCCCGCCTTCTTCGGGGAGATCCCAGAACCCCAGTGCATGTGCCGATCCCAGGAGAGCGTGTGCGGATCGAACGGAAAGACATACAACAACATCTGCAGATTCAAGGAAGTGCTTCACAGGAACAGACGCAGCAATCTCAGCGTTACACACAAGGGGCCCTGTGAGACAGGTAACAATTCACTTGTTCGTTCATTTCGTTACCCGCATTGTCTGCTGTATTTTTACATAGGCTGTTCTTCAGGACTGTTTGCAGAAATCCACAATATCTGCAATTATTTACTGTACAAATAGTCCTGCCACAGATTCATTCCAGTACTTTTTGAAGGATTTAATTACAGAGGCGTCCAGAATCAATGAATAATTACGGAGGTGTCCAGAATCAATGAATAATGACAGAGGTGTCCAGAATGAATGATACACTGACACTCTTTGTAGTGCTATCACTACAAAGATTGTCAGTGTATCATTCATTCTGGACATCAGGTTACATGGTGTAGTACAGAGTGCATTGTCCATTACAGTTCACATAGTGCACTGCACAGTAAAGCATGCGTTACAAGTTACAGAGCGCAGTACAAAGCACAGCATGCATTACAGGTTACATAGTATAATACATAGTACACTGTGTATTACATGTTACATAATGTGATACTGTGCACTGTGTATTACAGGTCCACTGTGAATTGCAGATAACATCGTTTAATAGCGTACACTGTGTATTACAGGTCAAGTGGTGTGATATCAGGTGCACTGTACATTACAGGTTACTTGGTGTAATACAGAGTGCCCTTTGCATTATAGGTCACATGGTATAGTACAGAAAGCACTTTGTATTACTGGTTCCATGGTGTAATGTAGAACACTGTGCATTACAGGTCACATATGTAATACAGCGCACTGTAGGGGAAAAAAATGGATAAGGCTTATTATTGGGTGCGGGTATTGCGATCCGCTATTACCCTGTGCCCGATGGCCCTTGCACGGGCAGGATCAGGCATTCATCCGGCCTGAGGACTTACCTTCAAGCAGCGTTGGAAATCAATGTTGAGAAGAGGATTCAATGCAATTTGCACTTTCCATCAGCAGGGGGAGTCCCAATCTCTTAAAGGGAGATGTCTCTTAAAATCTCTTAAAGGTATTACACCATGTAACGAGTAATACAAAGTGCTTTCTGTACTATACCATGTGACCTATAATGCAAAGGGCACTCTGTATTACACCAAGTAACCTGTAATGTACAGTGCACCTGATATCACACCACTTGACCTGTTATTTAATGAAAATAATCAGAGATCGCACACATAAAGCACAGAGGCCAGTCCCGTCCCTTTTTTACAAACCGATGAGCTAAGTTAAAACATTGAATAAAGGTTGCGCACTACTAAATCCCATACCCTCCAATCTGCTGATCTGATTTTGTACCAGGCCTGTGAGAGTGCGTGCACCAAGGTTCTCTGCTGACGTACTAGAGGCCTTGGTGCAAGAGGTGGACAGAAGGAGGGACATCCTATATTAAGTGGCGTCTCCTACCAACTACACCACTAGCCGCACCCACTGCTCCACTACACCCCCCATCACCCACATACCAACAAACTCTTTCCATCAGTACTCAACTCTGCCAATCAGATGCTTCCTCTCACCCTTACACATTACCACTGCTGCAAGCCGCCCACCCACAACTCACAGGTCACACACACTGGCAGCTATTCAACCATGACAGGCACATCACCCAGACACACGTCCCGCTTTCTTGCAGGAGAAGGTGGCGCATATCAGGTGGCAGCAAGTGGCAGTGGCATTTAGCCCCTCAAGCCTGTTCCACCATTCAGTGAGATCATGGTGGACCTGTGACCTAACTCCATGTACCCGCCTTAACCCGATATCCCTTAATACCCTTGGTTTACAGAAATCTATCAATCTCAGATTTAACATTCACAATTGAGCGAGCATCGGCTGCCTTTTGCAGAAGAGCGTTCCAAACTTCTCCCGCCCTTTGCATGTATAAGTGTTTCCTAACTTCACTCCTGCACATTCTGGCTCTAAATGTTAGACTATGTCCCCTCATCCCAGTATTCAAGTGTAGAAGACCTCCAAAAACAGTTACAAATGTCTCGGCAGCCAGAAGCAATAATCCAGGAATGAACCTGTTAATCCTGCATGGTCCCTTTAAATAGTGCTTGTGGGGGTGGGGGGGTCGTCCCGGCACTCTAAGACATGTTCAGATGTTCGTGGTTAAGGCTGTGTGTTGAGTTGAGCATTATGTGCCAAAATGATGTCTATCACTTTAAATCAGTGTTGCACACTGATTGTATCCATTTTCTCCTTATTTTACATGTTTCCGGCATTCGCTCTCTGCACACACGTTAATACCTATACTGTGTATTACAGGTTACATGGTGTAATAGAGTGCATAATGCAGTACAGGTTACATGGTTTAATGGAGTGCACTGTGTATTACAGTTTACATTGTGTAATAGAATGCACTGTGTATTATAGGTTACATGGTGTAGTAGAGGGTACTGTGTATTACAGGGTACATGGGGTAATAGAGTGCACTGTGTGTCACAGGCAACATCATGTAATAGACTGCAATGTACATTATAGGTTACATGGTGTAATAGAGTGCACTCTGTATTACAGGTTACATGGTATAATAGAGTGCACTCAGTATTACAGGTTACATGGTGTAATAGAGTGCACTGTGTATTACAGGTTACATGGTGTAATAGAGTGCACTGTGTATTACAGGTTACATGGTGTAATAGAGTGCACTGTGTATTACAGGTTACATAGTGTAATAGAGTGCACTGTGTATTACAGATTACATAGTGTAATAGAATGCACTGTGTATTACAGGTTACATGGTGTAATAGAGTGCACTGTGTATTACAGGTTACATGGTGTAATAGAGTGCACTTTGTATTATAGGTTACATGGTGTAATAGAGTGCACTGTGTGTTACAGGTTACATGGAGAAATGGAGTGCGATGTGTATTATGGGTTACCTGCTATAATAGAATGCATTGTGTGTTGCAGGTTACCTGGTGTAATAGAGTGCACCGTGTATTACAGGTTACATGGTATAATGGAGTGCACTGTGCATTACAGATTATACAGTGTAGAAGACTTTACTGTGTAGTACAGGTGAGGCGATATTATAGAGTGCTCTGTGTATTACAGGTTACATGGACTGTTCTGTGCATTTCAGATTACACAATGTAATAGGTTGCACTGCACATTACATGTTACATGGTGTAACAGAATGCACTGTGTATTACAGGCTACATGATGTAATAGAGTGCACTATGTACTACAGGTTACATGGTGCAATAGAGTACACTCTGTATTACAGGTCATATCGTGTAATAGAGTAAACTGTGTATTACAGGTTACATGGTGTAATAGAATGCACTTTGAATTATATGTTATATGGTGTAAATACACAATGCATTGCGCATTATAGGTCACATAGTGTAATATCAAGTGTGTTGTGCATTACAGTTTACATGGTGTAATACAGAGAGAATTGTGTATTATAGATTCCATGGTTCAATACAGGTTGCATTGTAGATTATAGGTCACATGATGTAATATCATGTGCACTGTGCATCACATGTCACATAGTGTATTAGCTTGCATTGTGAATTACAGGTTAAATGGTACAATAGAGTGCAATGTGTATCATAGGTCACTTGGTGTAATAGAGTGCACCGTGCATTACAAGTTAAATGATACAATAGAGTGCACTGTGTATTACAGGTTACACGGTGTAATAGAATGCACTGTGTATTACAGGGTACACGGTGAGATAGAATGCACAGTGTATTACAGGGTACATGGTGCGGTAGAATGCACAGTGTATTACAGGGTACACGGTGTGATAGAATGCACTGTGTATTACAGGGTACACGGTGTGATAGAATGCACTGTGTATTACAGGGTACACGGTGTGATAGAATGCACTGTGTATTACAGGGTACATGGTGTGATAGAATGCACTGTGTATTACAGGGTACATGGTGTGATAGAATGCACTGTGTATTACAGGGTACACGGTGTGATAGAATGCACTGTGTATTACAGGGTACACGGTGTGATAGAATGCACTGTGTATTACAGGGTACATGGTGTGATAGAATGCATTGTGTATTACAGGGTGCATGGTGTGATAGAATGCACTGTGTATTACAGGGTACACGGTGAGATAGAATGCACTGTGTATTACAGGGTACATGGTGCGATAGAATGCACAGTGTATTACAGGGTACACGGTGTGATAGAATGCACTGTGTATTACAGGGTACACGGTGTGATAGAATGCACTGTGTATTACAGGGTACACGGTGTGATAGAATGCACTGTGTATTACAGGGTACATGGTGTGATAGAATGCACTGTGTATTACAGGGTACACGGTGTGATAGAATGCACTGTGTATTACAGGGTACACGGTGTGATAGAATGCACTGTGTATTACAGGGTACACGGTGTGATAGAATGCACTGTGTATTACAGGGTACATGGTGTGATAGAATGCATTGTGTATTACAGGGTGCATGGTGTGATAGAATGCACTGTGTATTACAGGGTACACGGTGTGATAGAATGCACTGTGTATTACAGGGTACACGGTGTGATAGAATGCACTGTGTATTACAGGGTACACGGTGTGATAGAATGCACTGTGTATTACAGGGTACATGGTGTGATAGAATGCACTGTGTATTACAGGGTACACGGTGTGATAGAATGCACTGTGTATTACAGGGTACATGGTGTGATAGAATGCACTGTGTATTACAGGGTACACGGTGTGATAGAATGCACTGTGTATTACAGGGTACATGGTGTGATAGAATGCATTGTGTATTACAGGGTGCATGGTGTGATAGAATGCACTGTGTATTACAGGGTACACGGTGTGATAGAATGCACTGTGTATTACAGGGTACACGGTGTGATAGAATGCACTGTGTATCACAGGTTGCATGGTGTAATAGAATGCACTTTGAATTATATGTTATATGGTGTAAATACACAATGCATTGTGCATTATAGGTCACATAGTGTAATATCAAGTGTGTTGTGCATTACAGTTTACATGGTGTAATACAGAGAGAATTGTGTATTATAGATTCCATGGTGCAATACAGGTTGCATTGTAGATTATAGGTCACATGATGTAATATCATGTGCACTGTGCATCACATGTCACATAGTGTATTAGAGTGCACCGTGCATTACAAGTTAAATGATACAATAGAGTGCACTGTGTATTACAGGTTACACGGTGTAATAGAATGCACTGTGTATTACAGGGTACACGGTGTGATAGAATGCACTGTGTATTACAGGGTGCATGCTGTGATAGAATGCACTGTGTATTACAGGGTACACGGTGTGATAGAATGCACTGTGTATTACAGGGTACACGGTGTGATAGAATGCACTGTGTATTACAGGGTACACGATGTGATAGAATGCACTGTGTATTACAGGGTGCATGGTGTGATAGAATGCACTGTGTATTACAGGGTACATGGTGTGATAGAATGCACTGTGTATTACAGGGTACATGGTGTGATAGAATGCACTGTGTATTACAGGGTACATGGTGTGATAGAATGCACTGTGTATTACAGGGTACATGGTGTGATAGAATGCACTGTGTATTACAGGGTACACGGTGTGATAGAATGCATTGTGTATTACAGGGTACACAGTGTGATAGAATGCACTGTGTATTACAGGGTACACGGTGTGATAGAATGCACTGTGTATTACAGGGTACACGGTGTGATAGAATGCACTGTGTATTACAGGGTACACGGTGTGATAGAATGCACTGTGTATTACAGGGTACACGGTGTGATAGAATGCACAGTGTATTACAGGGTACACGGTGTGATAGAATGCACTGTGTATTACAGGTTACACGGTGTGATAGAATGCACTGTGTATTACAGGGTACACGGTGTGATAGAATGCACTGTGTATTACAGGGTACACGGTGTGATAGAATTCACTGTGTATTACAGGGTACACGGTGTGGTAGAATGCACTGTGTATTACAGGGTACATGGTGTGATAGAATGCACTGTGTATTACAGGGTACACGGTGTGATAGAATGCATTGTGTATTACAGGGTACACAGTGTGATAGAATGCACAGTGTATTACAGGGTACATGGTGTGATAGAATGCACAGTGTCTTACAGGGTACACGGTGTGAAAGAATGCACTGTGTATTACAGGGTACACGGTGTGATAGAATGCACTGTGTATTACAGGGTACACGGTGTGATAGAATGCACTGTGTATTACAGGGTACATGGTGTGATAGAATGCATTGTGTATTACAGGGTACATGGTGTGATAGAATGCACAGTGTATTACAGGGTACATGGTGTGATAGAATGCACTGTGTATTACAGGGTACACGGTGTGATAGAATGCACTGTGTATTACAGGGTACACGGTGTGATAGAATGCACTGTGTATTACAGGGTACACGGTGTGATAGAATGCATTGTGTATTACAGGGTACATGGTGTGATAGAATGCATTGTGTATTACAGGGTACATGGTGTGATAGAATGCACTGTGTATTACAGGGTACATGGTGTGATAGAATGCATTGTGTATTACAGGGTACATGGTGTGATAGAATGCATTGTGTATTACAGGGTACATGGTGTGATAGAATGCACTGTGTATTACAGGGTACACGGTGTGATAGAATGCACTGTGTATTACAGGGTACATGGTGTGATAGAATGCATTGTGTATTACAGGGTGCATGGTGTGATAGAATGCACTGTGTATTACAGGGTACACGGTGAGATAGAATGCACAGTGTATTACAGGGTACATGGTGCGATAGAATGCACAGTGTATTACAGGGTACACGGTGTGATAGAATGCACTCTGTATTACAGGGTACACGGTGTGATAGAATGCACTGTGTATTACAGGGTACACGGTGTGATAGAATGCACTGTGTATTACAGGGTACATGGTGTGATAGAATGCACTGTGTATTACAGGGTACACGGTGTGATAGAATGCACTGTGTATTACAGGGTACACGGTGTGATAGAATGCACTGTGTATTACAGGGTACACGGTGTGATAGAATGCACTGTGTATTACAGGGTACATGGTGTGATAGAATGCATTGTGTATTACAGGGTGCATGGTGTGATAGAATGCACTGTGTATTACAGGGTACACGGTGTGATAGAATGCACTGTGTATTACAGGGTACACGGTGTGATAGAATGCACTGTGTATCACAGGTTGCATGGTGTAATAGAATGCACTTTGAATTATATGTTATATGGTGTAAATACACAATGCATTGCGCATTATAGGTCACATAGTGTAATATCAAGTGTGTTGTGCATTACAGTTTACATGGTGTAATACAGAGAGAATTGTGTATTATAGATTCCATGGTTCAATACAGGTTGCATTGTAGATTATAGGTCACATGATGTAATATCATGTGCACTGTGCATCACATGTCACATAGTGTATTAGCTTGCATTGTGAATTACAGGTTAAATGGTACAATAGAGTGCAATGTGTATCATAGGTCACTTGGTGTAATAGAGTGCACCGTGCATTACAAGTTAAATGATACAATAGAGTGCACTGTGTATTACAGGTTACACGGTGTAATAGAATGCACTGTGTATTACAGGGTACACGGTGTGATAGAATGCACTGTGTATTACAGGGTGCATGCTGTGATAGAATGCACTGTGTATTACAGGGTACACGGTGTGATAGAATGCACTGTGTATTACAGGGTACACGGTGTGATAGAATGCACTGTGTATTACAGGGTACACGATGTGATAGAATGCACTGTGTATTACAGGGTGCATGGTGTGATAGAATGCACTGTGTATTACAGGGTACATGGTGTGATAGAATGCACTGTGTATTACAGGGTACATGGTGTGATAGAATGCACTGTGTATTACAGGGTACATGGTGTGATAGAATGCACTGTGTATTACAGGGTACATGGTGTGATAGAATGCACTGTGTATTACAGGGTACACGGTGTGATAGAATGCATTGTGTATTACAGGGTACACAGTGTGATAGAATGCACAGTGTATTACAGGGTACACGGTGTGATAGAATGCACTGTGTATTACAGGGTACACGGTGTGATAGAATTCACTGTGTATTACAGGGTACACGGTGTGATAGAATGCACTGTGTATTACAGGGTACATGGTGTGATAGAATGCACTGTGTATTACAGGGTACACGGTGTGATAGAATGCATTGTGTATTACAGGGTACACAGTGTGATAGAATGCACAGTGTATTACAGGGTACATGGTGTGATAGAATGCACAGTGTCTTACAGGGTACACGGTGTGAAAGAATGCACTGTGTATTACAGGGTACACGGTGTGATAGAATGCACTGTGTATTACAGGGTACACGGTGTGATAGAATGCACTGTGTATTACAGGGTACATGGTGTGATAGAATGCATTGTGTATTACAGGGTACATGGTGTGATAGAATGCACAGTGTATTACAGGGTACACGGTGTGATAGAATGCACTGTGTATTACAGGGTACACGGTGTGACAGAATGCACTGTGTATTACAGGGTACACGGTGTGATAGAATGCATTGTGTATTACAGGGTACATGGTGTGATAGAATGCATTGTGTATTACAGGGTACATGGTGTGATAGAATGCACTGTGTATTACAGGGTACATGGTGTGATAGAATGCATTGTGTATTACAGGGTACACGGTGTGATAGAATGCACTGTGTATTACAGGGTACACGGTGTGATAGAATGCACTGTGTATTACAGGGTACACGGTGTGATAGAATGCATTGTGTATTACAGGGTACATGGTGTGATAGAATGCATTGTGTATTACAGGGTACATGGTGTGATAGAATGCACTGTGTATTACAGGGTACACGGTGTGGTAGAATGCACTGTGTATTACAGGGTACATGGTGTGATAGAATGCACTGTGTATTACAGGGTACATGGTGTGATAGAATGCATTGTGTATTACAGGGTACATGGTGTGATAGAATGCACTGTGTATTACAGGGTACACGGTGTGATAGAATGCACTGTGTATTACAGGGTACACAGTGTGATAGAATGCACTGTGTATTACAGGGTACACGGTGTGATAGAATGCACTGTGTATTACAGGGTACACGGTGTGATAGAATGCACAGTGTATTACAGGGTACACGGTGTGATAGAATGCACTGTGTATTACAGGGTACACGGTGTGATAGAATGCACTGTGTATTACAGGGTACACGGTGTGATAGAATGCACTGTGTATTACAGGGTACACGGTGTGATAGAATGCACTGTGTATTACAGGGTACACGGTGTGATAGAATGCACTGTGTATTACAGGGTGCATGGTGTGATAGAATGCACTCTGTATTACAGGGTACACGGTGTGATAGAATGCACTGTGTATTACAGGGTACATGGTGTGATAGAATGCACAGTGTATTACAGGGTACATGGTGTGATAGAATGCACAGTGTATTACAGGGTACATGGTGTGATAGAATGCACTGTGTATTACAGGGTACACGGTGTGATAGAATGCACTGTGTATTACAGGGTACACGGTGTGATAGAATGCACTGTGTATTACAGGGTACACGGTGTGATAGAATGCACTGTGTATTACAGGGTACATGGTGTGATAGAATGCACTGTGTATTACAGGGTACACGGTGTGATAGAATGCACTGTGTATTACAGGGTACATGGTGTGATAGAATGCACTGTGTATCACAGGTTGCGTGGTATAATAAAGTGCACTCTGCATTTCAGGTTAAATGGTGTAATAAAGAGCACTGTATATTACAAGTGACATGGTGTTTGCAGTAATACTAAAGCTCTAATTAGGTTCTCTACCCTTGAGAAGTTGTGGTTGCTGACAGTTGGGTACTCATTCCCAAAGAATGATTTGTTTTATAAGTGCTCTGTTGTCCCAGTGCTGTTGGTGAGGGTCCCCTGATCATTTACGATATCTCTGAGGTCTGTGGCGTGAGCAGTATTTGGGTTGTCCTTGGGTGCAGTGTATTAGCAGCAAGAGGTAGGCTGGGTGCTGCCAGAACATCACGAGCTCTGAATGGGAAATGACTTGGAGGCCTGTTCGCTGGGTTGAGGTGGGGGAGCGAGTTGCACCACTGGTGAGGGATGCTCCATCTAGCTGCTAGGGGCAAGAGCTGAATCAGTGGCCAGGCGATTTCAGTGGGGAAGCTCCCAGTACAACAACAATCCAGGGATGATATCCCACTGCATCTGAATTTGGGGAAACTAAGTCAAAACAGTCCACTGCCGGGGGTCAGACTGAAGAATTGAAAGAAACATTTTCTGTTAGAAGGAGCTTTGCAAGTCATTCAGATTTCTAACCTCACCCATTGCCCATCTGGATGTGATTCACTCGGCCTTGACCTGCTCAACTTCCACACCTTTCCCTCCAAGGGCACAAGGTCCGTATTGCCAGGAGGTGACAGCTGCCTTGGGAACTTGTCAGAAGACCCATATACACTGAGTAACGTTCGTCTGATGTGCTGTCGTTCACCCCCCTTCTCACGGAGCGCATTGCTAGTGGCTCCAAACAGGATCGCATCTACAGTTTTTAATGAATTCTAAAATACTTACAACACCACTCCTAATATACACCAGGCTCCCCCTGAGTACTCTCAGCTCCAAGGTACCTTTCCAAGTCATTATGTAATCTGAAATGAACTTATTCAGCAACATTTAATTTCCGGCCTATCTCTCACATGCACTCTCCTTTTCGTTAACTTTTGTAAACTCTCTTCCAATAAAGTGAGTGTCCTAAGAGACTATTATTTGCAATTTTTTACTTGGTGTATTTGTCTATCGGCCCTCGCCCTACAAACCATGGTGTCTCAGAGGGTGAATGCACCATCTGTCTATCGCCCTACCCCCTTCATAGCCTAGTGGCTTAAAGGAACCTAATCTGAGTAATGGTCGTTGAGGTATAAATATTGGCCAGGACACCAGGAGAACTCCCCTGCTCTTCTTCAAAAAGCACCTTGGGATCTTTTACATCCAACTGAGAGGGCAGACGGGGCCTCGGTTTAATGTCACAACTGAAAGACGGCACCTCCGACAGTGCAGCACTCCCTCAGTACTGTTCAGAAGTGTCAGCCTGGATTATGCGCTCAAGTTCCAGGGGTGGGGCTTGAGTCCTCAACCATCTGCCTCAGGGGGAAGGCCATTCAGCCCTTCGAGCCTGTTCCACCATTCTATTAGATCATGGCTGATCTGTATCTCAACTCCATTTATCCGCCTTTGCTCTGTTTCCCTTGATACCATTACCCAACAACAATCTGTCCATCTCAGTTGACCCCAATTTCAATTGACCCCCAGCATCCACAGTCTTTTGAGGGAAGGGAATTCTAGATTTCCAAAACCCTCTGTGTGAAAAAATACTTCCTGATTTCATTCCTACACGGCCGAGCTCTCATTTTAAGAATATGCCCCTTGTTCTGGATTCCCCCACCAGATGAAATAGTTTCTCTGTAACAACCCTATCGAATCCTTTAATCATTTAAAATACCTTAATTAGATCAACCCTTATCCTTATACACTCAAGGGATTACAAACCAAGTTTATGCAGCCTGTCCTTATAATTTAATCTTTTAAGCCCCAGGTATCATTCTGGTAAATCTGCTCTGAACACCCTCCAAGGCCAATATATCCTTCCTGAGGTCCGGTGCCTGGGACTGTTCACAGTACTCCAGAGGGGGGTCTGACCAAGGCTCTGTACAACTGAAGCATAACTTCCTCCCCTTTGTAATCAAGGCCCCTGGACATTAGCCTTTCTAATTACTTTTTGTACTTGTCCCCTCTCCCTCAGCCTCCCCTCCCTCAGCCTCCCCTCCCTCAGCCTCCCCTCTCCCTCAGCCTCCCCTCTCCCTCAGCCTCCCCTCCCTCAGCCTCCTCTCCCTCAGCCTCCCCTCCCTCAGTCTCCTCTCCCTCAGCCTCCCCTCCCTCAGTCTCCTCTCCCTCAGCCTCCCCTCCCTCAGCCTCCCCTCTCCCTCAGCCTCCCCTCCCTCAGCCTCCTCTCCCTCAGCCTCCCCTCCCTCAGCCTCCTCTCCCTCAGCCTCCCCTCCCTCAGCCTCCTCTCCCTCAGCCTCCCCTCCCTCAGTCTCCTCTTCCTCCTACAATGCACAGCATTTGAAAACTCGAGCGTCACATCACCTAACCATCAGTTCTGGATTGACCATGTCTTCTGTCTGACTCTTTTTCAAACTGCAGGGTGGGCCTTGGTCCTTTTACCTAACGCTATAACGGGTTGACAACACACACAGAGAGACTTGTGTGCTCTTTAGCTGTGTAACAACATGGTAACAAACCTTGATCCAACCTGTTTTCAGGGCTCTGCGGGGGTGAAATTGGAGAAATAAAATCGGACAGGGTGCAAAAACGGGCTGCCGATTTGCTATCACCTGCTTTGCGCTATCGCCCACCATCAATTTCATCCCGTGTGTTATAAGAGTGCTGCTCCCTGCAATCCTCCTGACTTCACAACATTTAAAGGGTGCATTCTCTGTGGTTCTCGACTGATCAGAAACCTCCTTTATCTTTCTCCAACCATAATAGGTGTGGTTTTTTAAAGAGATGTGGAGATTCCAACACAAATGGATTTGGGTAAGGAAGTGATTCATTATCTTGACATCTCGTGTTATGCACACACTGACAGAAGGTTCTTGGATCAGTGCTTCAGCATTCCTAAATACCGCTGTCAAAATCTGGCAAATATTAGGAGCGACATTTATGATCATTAACTGGAAAACAAATTGCAAATCTACTTAAACACATGGAGCTGTGTTTATGCCTAAGAGAGACATGCTGTAAAGTAGGTCACATCTCCAAACCAGATTGAGTGACTGCCGTTCCTAATGAGCCATGCTTGGCGGGTCTTTGTTTATACTTATATCTGTCCAATAAATTTTTGTTTTAAATACATATGGAAGCTATATTCACCTGTACCAGACAATAAAATAGATCTCAATATCACGGCTTGTCAATGTACATGATGTAATGGTGGGAATTTGCCTCCCGACACTATCCTCCCTGACATCCCAGCTAGCTAAATATGAAAAAAAAGCATTTGCTTTGCAAATGGGACCTATTTTGCTGGACATTACTGATAGACTTTAAAGAAGAAAGAAAGACTTGCATTTATTTAGCACCTTTCACGGCCTCAGGACGTCCCAAAGTGCTTCCCAGCCAATAAAGTACTTCTTAGAAGTGTAGCCACTGTTGTAATGTAGGAAACGTAGCAGCCAATTTGCACCAGCAAGGTCCAGCAAACAGCAATGAGGTAATGACCAGATAATCTGATTTTAGGTGATGTTTGGTTGTGGGATAAATACCAGGAGAACTCCCCTGCTCTTCGAAAAAATAGTGCCATGGGATCTTTTATGCCCATCTGAGAGGGCAGACAGTTTAATATCTCATTTGAAAGACAGCACAGCACTCCCTTGGTACTGCACTGGAACATGGGCTCAAAGTCTCTGGAGTGGGACTTGAACCTAAAACCTTCTGACTCAGAAGACAAGAGTGCTCCCACTGAGCCATAGCTGACATCCTGCCAATGTGCTTTTTTTAAAAAGGTAAACATAGGTAGGGTTGGCCTGTGTCTCATTGGGGAACTGGACCGCCAGATGGGGAAGGTCCCTGGTTAAATCCCTGGTATGTGCCGAGTTAGCTGATCTCAAGTGGCGGAACAGCAGGGACCTTGGGACCCCTGAGCTAGGAAGGGGGAATATTGGGACTCCTGTTCCTGATCACCATCCACTGACTCCTGCTCCTGTGTCAGGTGGCGGACAGGACTGGAGCTCGATGTCCTCCCCAGTATACAGTAAATCAACCCAACACTCATTGGGTGGATTTACCTCTTCACTGCCTGATTCACTCCGGTAATCTAGAGGAGTGGATCAAACACGCTTCATAAAACCCACACGATTTACGATCCGTTGAAATCAGTGGAATAACAATCAGTCAGGATCTAAAACGGGCAGGCGATTCGCTCCTCCAGATTACTGCCCAGGCGGAGAGGGCAAAAACCTAACCCATCGTCTTGGCTAATTGGACGAGGTACCAGAGAATGGCCAACGTCTGTAGTCAGCTTTATCAGGAAAGAAAGGGAGAAAATGGTCAACAGAGAATTGAACTCTGAGGTTTGTTTCTGGAATATACTGATTAACACAGAGTACCATTTGTCCCCAGAACAGCTACCCCTTGAAGTGTAGATACGGTACATGTTTCACTATAGGGATCAGCAGCACTATCCCAACCCCATTATGTGGTTTCACTTTGTAAGATACCACTGACCTTGTAATATTCTACCTAAGGAACATACTTCACATTGAGAATTACAGTAGGTTAATGTATTTACCTGGTAATTTCGCTCGTTTCTGTCACAAAGGAATGTATATGCAGTTCATCCATTTGGTCCAATCGTTGTGAAAAGTCTGACACTGTAATCCATCTCTCACACCCTTCAACCATTTCTTCTCTCAACCAATGGCCCAGATCATCACCATCTGCTTTCACTGTGTTCCTGGATATGTCTTTCTGCACATTCACCAACACCCGTGTGAAGTATTTCAATCGAAACCATCTGTCCATGTCCCTCGCGTGACTCCAATATCAATGTACTGCCTTCCAGAAGGCTGGAGTTAATCCTGCTATAGGATGATTCAGTCTTGGGTAAGATCCCTCTTCCTATAGGATGATTCAGTCTTGGGTAAGATCCCTCTTCCTATAGGATGATTCAGTCTTAGGTAAGATCCCCTCTTCCTATAGGATGATTCAGTCTTCGGTAAGATCTCTCTTCCTATAGGATGATTCAGTCTTGGGTAAGATCCCTCTTCCTATAGGATGATTCAGTCTTGGGTAAGATCCCATCTTGCTATAGGATGATTCAGTCTTAGGTAAGATCCCCTCTTCCTATAGGATGATTCAGTCTTAGGTAAGATCTCTCTTCCTATAGGATGATTCAGTCTTGGGTAAGATCCCATCTTGCTATAGGATGATTCAGTCTTGGGTAAGATCACCTCTTCCTATAGGATGATTCAGTCTTGGGTAAGATCCCTCTTCCTATAGGATGATTCAGTCTTGGGTAAGATCCCTCTTCCTATAGGATGATTCAGTCTTGGGTAAGATCCCTCTTCCTATAGGATGATTCAGTCTTAGGTAAGATCCCCTCTTCCTATAGGATGATTCAGTCTTGGGTAAGATCCCTCTTCCTATAGGATGATTCAGTCTTGGGTAAGATCCCATCTTGCTATAGGATGATTCAGTCTTAGGTAAGATCCCCTCTTCCTATAGGATGATTCAGTCTTAGGTAAGATCTCTCTTCCTATAGGATGATTCAGTCTTGGGTAAGATCCCATCTTGCTATAGGATGATTCAGTCTTGGGTAAGATCACCTCTTCCTATAGGATGATTCAGTCTTGGGTAAGATCCCTCTTCCTATAGGATGATTCAGTCTTGGGTAAGATCCCCTCTTGCTATAGGATGATTCAGTCTTGGGTAAGATCCCCTCTTGCTTTAGGATGATTCAGTCTTGGGTAAGATCCCCTCTTGCTATAGGATGATTCAGTATTGGGTAAGATCCCATCTTGCTATAGGATGATTCAGTCTTGGGTAAGATCACCTCTTGCTATATGATGATTCAGTCTTAGGTAAGATCCCCTCTTCCTATAGGATGATTCAGTCTTAGGTAAGATCTCTCTTCCTATAGGATGATTCAGTCTTGGGTAAGATCCCATCTTGCTATAGGATGATCCAGTCTTGGGTAAGATCCCCTCTTCCTATAGGATGATTCAGTCTTGGGTAAGATCTCATCTTGCTATAGGATGATTCAGTCTTGGGTAAGATCACCTCTTGCTATAGGATGATTCAGTCTTAGGTAAGATCCCCTCTTCCTATAGGATGATTCAGTCTTAGGTAAGATCTCTCTTCCTATAGGATGATTCAGTCTTGGGTAAGATCCCATCTTGCTATAGGATGATTCTGTCTTGGGTAAGATCACCTCTTCCTATAGGATGATTCAGTCTTGGGTAAGATCCCTCTTCCTATAGGATGATTCAGTCTTAGGTAAGATCCCCTCTTGCTATAGGATGATTCAGTCTTGGGTAAGATCCCATCTTGCTTTAGGATGATCCAGGCTTGGGTAAGATCCCCTCTTGCTATAGGATGATTCAGTCTTAGGTAAGATCCCCTCTTCCTATAGGATGATTCAGTCTTAGGTAAGATCACCTCTTCCTATAGGATGATTCAGTCTTGGGTAAGATCTCTCTTCCTATAGGATGATTCAGTCTTGGGTAAGATCCCATCTTGCTATAGGATGATTCAGTCTTGGGTAAGATCACCTCTACCTATAGGATGATTCAGTCTTGGGTAAGATCCCCTCTTCCTATAGGATGATTCAGTATTGGGTAAGATCCCCTCTTGCTATAGGATGATTCAGTCTTGGGTAAGATCCCCTCTTCCTATAGGATGATTCAGTCTTGGGTAAGATCCCCTCTTCCTATAGGATGATTCAGTCTTGGGTAAGATCCCCTCTTGCTATAGGATGATTCAGTCTTGGGTAGGATCCCCTCTTGCTATGGGATGATTCAGTCTTGGGTAATGTTAGATAGATGCCTCGCATAGCGTTCAGCTCGGGGACAGATTTTCTCTCCTTGTCAGTTTTCCCTGTGGTTTTTCACTTCTGTTGGCAGGTTAAAAGACTAAATTTGCTGATCCTGTGCTCCTAGCAGAGAACTGTACACCAAGGGAGTGTGTGTTGGAGATGGGGCTGAGACATTGTCATGTCAGTTCTCTGATCCACCCTTCCCTCAATGGTAGCTGTCTGCTGGGAGCTTGGGATTGGAGAATTTACATTTCATTAAGTCCTGAACAGTGCAAATGAGACATACTCCTTTTAGTGTTTATTTTTTCCCTCTAGCCTTGGCTCAGTGGGTAGCACTCTCACCTCTGAGACTGAAGGCCGTGATTTTAAGCGCCACTCTAGAGACTGGAGCATATAATCCAGGCTGACATTACCGTGCAATACTGAGGGAGCACTGCACTGTTGGAGGTGCCATTTTCTTTGTATGAGATGTTAAACCGAGACCCCATTTGACCTATCAGGTGGACATAAATGGCCTCATGGCCCTATTCATGGAGAGTAGGGAGTTTTCCTGTTGTCCTGATCAACATTTATCCCTCAATATAAAAAGCACTGGGGTTCATTTCTAGAAGAATAGAATTCAAAAGCAGAGAAGTTATGTTAAACTCATATAGAACTTTCGTTAGACCACACTTAGAGTGATGCACAGTTTTGGTCTCCATATTACAAATAGGATATAGAAGCACTCAAGAATGTGCAAAAAAGATTTTAGAAGGATGATACCAGTACTGAGATGTTATAACTGACAGGAAAGGCTGAACAGGCTGGGACTCTTTCCTCAAGAAAAGAGAAGACTGAGGGATGATGTCTGTAAAATTACGAAAGGGTTCGACAAGGTAGATATAGAGAAGGTGGTTCCACTTGTGGGGGAGTCCAAAACTAGGGGCCATAAATATAAGATAGTCACTAATAAATCCAATAAAGAATTCAGGAGAAACTTCTTTACTCAGAGAGTGGTGAGAATGTGGAACTTGCTACCACATGGAGTAGTTGAGGCGAAAAGCATAGATGCATTTAAGGGGAAGCTAGATAAGTACATGAGGGAGAAAGGAATAGAAGGATATGCTGATAGGGTGAGATGAAGTAAGGTGGGAGGAGCCTCGTGTGGAGCATAAGCACTGGCATAGACCTGTTGGGCTGAATGGCCTGTTTCTGTGCTGTAAAATTCTATGTAACTCTATGTAACCAACATCACTAAATCTTGTCATTATCTCATTGCTGTTTGTGGGATCTTGCTGTGTGCAAATTGGCTGCCGCATTTCCTACATTACTACAGCGACTACATTTCAAAAAGTACTTCATTGGCTGTGAAACGCTTTGGGATGTCCTGAGGTCGTGAAAAATGCGTTATAAATACAAATTCTATGTTTCTGCAATTGTCTTCTGCACCTCATGCCTTGCTTGGGTGGGATGGCAGGCTGGGGTCCTGCTCCAAGGTCGAATTCAAAACCATTCTTTAAATGGCCACTAGGTGCCACTCAAGGGTGACTTTCCCTCCCTCACTCGCCATGGAAAAACAGCTGGTCCCCACTCATCACCTTGGCTGCGATTCAGAACCCACAGAAGTGGTAATCAAGAGCTGTGAACCCATGTCAGGCAATGGGGTGGCACATCAGTTCAGCAAAGTACCACTCCAGAAAATAATTCTTCGTGATTCTAAAACAACTGCTCTAATCTCCTCAGAATAACATTAACGTGCGTAAATTGAATTAATTCCGAACTAGTTCAACACAATGAATGGGTGTGTTTATAACAGGTGGATTTTCAAAAGGCATTCGAAAAGGTGCCACACAAGAGGTTGTTACATAAGATTAGGATTCAAGGGGTTGGGGATAATATATCAGCAGTGGTTAACAGACAGAAAACGGTGGGTAGGAATAAAACGGGTCATTTTCGGGTTGGCAGGTTGTAGCTAGTGGGGTGCCGCAAGGATCCATGCTTGGGCCTCAGCTGTTTACAATCTATATCAATGGCCTAGATGAGGGGACTGAGTGTAAAATGTATGCAGGTTTGCTGATGATACAAAGCTAGGTGGGAAAGTAAGCTGTGAGGAAGATGCAAAGAGGCTGCAATGGGGTATAGACAGGTTAAGTGAGTGGGCAAGAAGGTGGCAGATGGAGTATAATGTGGTGAAATGTGAAATTATCCACTTTGGTAGAAAGAATAGAAAAGCAGAATATTTTTTAAAAGGTAAGAGACTAAGAAATGTTGGTAGTCAGAGGGATTTGGGTGTCCTTGTACACGAATCACAGGAAATTAACATGCAGGTACAGATAGCAATTGGGAAGGCAAATGGTATGTTAGCCTTTATTGCAAGAGGGTTGGAGTATAAGAGTAAGGAGGTCTTGCTGCAATTATACAGGGCTCTGGTGAGACCACACCTGGAGTACTGTGTACAGTTTTGGTCTCCTTACCTAAGGAAGGATTTACTTGCCTTAGAAGGGGTGCAATAAAGGTTCAATAGATTGATTCCTGGCATGAGAGGGTTGTCCTTTGAGAGATTGAGTAAAATGGGCCTATATTCTCTGGAGTTTAGAAGAATGAGAGGTGATCTCATTGAAACGTATAAAAATCCCAGAGGGCTTGACAGGGAAGATGCTGAGAGGCTGTTTCCCCTGGCTGGAGAGTCTAGAACTAGGAATCAAAGTCTCAAGATAAGGGATTGGCCATTTAAGACCGAGATGAGGAGAAATTTCTTCGCTCAGAGGGTTGTGAATCTTTTGAATTCTCTACCCCAGAGGGCTGTGTATTCTCAGTCATTGAGTACATTCAAGACTGAGATAGATAGACTTTTGGACTCTGAGGGAATCAAGGAATATGGGGATCAGGCAGGAAAGTGGAGTTGAGGCAGGAGATCGGCCATGATCTTAATGAATGGCGGAGCAGGCTCCTGCTCCTATTTCTTACGTTCTTATAGTGCAGCTGCCAGTTTGAGACCAGTAACTACAGCATCATTTGCAGTGCCTTGATATTACTCCGTGGCTCCTAATTGAGTTGTCATTACCAGGACACAGCTCTGCACAAGACCGAAGAGAGTCTGGTCACTAAACCTGAAATGTATTCAGAGTGTGAGTAGCAGTGTCCGGGAATCCATCGTTTGTGATACAGTCTCCTCCAGGGACCGCTCACGCTGCTCCCTTCTGGGGCCAGCCTGTGACCCCCACCTGGAGTTACACCGTCACTTCTGAGTCACTGTGAAGCACCAACCACTTCACAGCAGTGCAAAAGTGGCAGTATAGTTGCTGATGGTTAACGTTCTGCCCTCTGAGTATTGAAAGACTTTATAAAACACACAATTTTATCTCATTGTGTAATCCTAACCTATACCTGCACATTATTGCTTGGCAAAATGTGATACGTTCTCGCTCCCTGATTCATGGGACGGGCTCACGGATGTATTGAATTGATCCAAATGCACAATAGGAGATAAGAGCTAATCCCATTGGTGGATTTTAAATATCAGAGTTGGTTCCAGACTTTGTCACAGTGGGATATCTCAATGTACCCGACAAAACCTTGCAAAACTCGGAGAAAAACTGACTTTTCTAATGTAGAAAAAGAACAAAGGGCAAGAATCCAACAATTCAGATTGAGTGTCATCCCAAGAATTTACTGCGAACTCTTGTGACAGTAAGTAAAATTGCACTGTGACTTATCGGAGTTGTCAGGTTGCTGCGGGGGATAAAGGTTCTGAATGGCGTGGACACGCGGGTAGCAAAGAGAAGAGGGACTTAGTGCATGACAGTATAGTGACACCGACACTATCACTGGGTACGTGCTCCCGGTGGGTGAGGCTCCTCGCCAAGGGCTCCCAACTTGGAAGTTTACTCTCACGACCGACATGTGATAATTCCTTTCACAAAGAGTGAGCTGGTTGCAAATAGATTATTAAATGCTGGAAGGAAATGTAGAAGGCCATATACGATATAAAGTTCATCTTATTCAGGCATTGGAAAGATAAAGGACTGAGTCAGAAATGACTCCAAAAATGGAACGGAAACCAGCTCGATGTTAACCAGATGGTGTTTAGATTTGTTATTTGTTTCCCTTCAGATTGTCCTAAATATACAGAGAGGCACTTGATATTACTTACAAAATATAGCCTGTTATGAATTTTACATATAACTATCAGATCTTCCCATGGTGTTGCTCACCCATAGGCTGCGGTCTGGGGCATGGTTGTGCTGTTCAGTTACTAAGCTGGCCTGTGCCTTTAAGGCCATTGCTTTCAATATACAAAGAGCCAGCCTGCTGAGGTCAATCAATGGGCAGTTGCACACTGTTTATAAGTTTCAGGTCCCAGGTCAATGACGGGTTTTCTTTTTCTAAAAGGCTTGTTCTTTTTATATCTTGTAACAAAGTGTAACTTCTTGAAGACCGATGCCTGGTGTGTGATGGGCATATGCTAAAGGCAAGACTTTCATGTATTTATATTTTTAAATGTATTGCTGAGCAGATCTCCCAGGGTGTTGCTCACAGTGGGTTGGGCGATACTCTGTTGGAATCGAACATACAACACTGATGGACAGGAACAGACCAACTGGTCCATGGAGCTTGTCCCGCACAGTCCTGTTATGACTGAGCGCCATAATCCCTAATGCCACGTATAAGGGCAGGAGCGTTATACCATATCATGCATAATGTATTATTTTGCTGCGGTGAAGATGTGGCCCTTTAAGGTCAAATGTCTAATTGTTGTTAAGTAAGCACAGAGTGAGGTCAATCGGAGTTTAATTTTATGACAAAAGTTTCCAGTGTCAATGAGGTAATATCTGTTACTGGGAAGCTGTATGTACATTGCAAATGATTGGGTTTCTTTCTCTTTTGTAATACTATTTTTTTAAAGTGTGACTGTAATGAGCATATATAGAAAAGTTGTGACAGACAAAACGAATGTCACGCGAGTGGATAGTCCTTAGTGTTGCTCATGGCGAATCAGATCATTTCTTTATTATTCAAAAAAATCCTTATGTACGGCTTGTCAAGTGGCTGTACATTCTTCGGGCCCCACAAGGAAACTCTGAGCATCTACTGCCCTGGGCTGCCCCCACCCACCTAGTGGACCAAGTATAATTCCCCGCCCCCCCCCCTCAACACCCACAAGATCCTGCACAATCTCCTCCCCTCTCCCATGAATAGACAAAATAGCCCAGGCCTCAGAATGATGATGTGGAAGGAGGGGGATAGGGTTTGACACTCGCCCTGTCTCCTCCGCCCTCCCAAAAGCCGCTCCCAGTTAAAAATCCCACCCCCATTGGGTCCCAGACTAGGTGGCTATTTTCTGATGTGGTTGGGTTGGGAGCGATGAGAAGTGGCAGGAGGCAGTGGGGAGGGGGATTTGTGGGGGTGGGGGGCTCAGGAGCAGGAAATGAGAAGGAGGGAGCAATGAGAGGTGGCTGCAGTTTGTATAGTGTGACAGCAGTGCCAGCTTCCCACGGCAATATCAATCAGAGGTAACTATAATCAAAGATGAGCTTTTATGCATGATTGAAAAGAGTATGACAGGAAACTGTTGCAGGAAATAAGCTTTACACTTGCAGCAAGTGTATGGTTTATGCAAGTCTCTTAATAGATGGATAGGTAGATTGGTTTTATATTTCAGTGTAGGTCATAATAGAAACTAAATGATGTTTTCTGCAGTCACATTCTCATTGGTATTCAGTATCAGGCTTAGGAGCTAGTGACGCACACTTCACTTGAGGGACTTGAGCACATAATCTAGGCTGACACTGCAGTGCAGAAGTGAAGGAGTGCTGCACTGTTGGAGGTACTGTATTTCGGATGATATGTTAAACCGAGGTCTCCTCTGCCCTCTCAGGTGAATGAAAAGATCCTATGGCACTATTTCAAAGAAGAGCAGATTATCTGATCATAATCACATTATTGTTTGTGGGACCTTGCTGTGTGCAAATTGGCTTCTGTGTTTCCTATATTACAACAGTGTCTACACTTTAAAAAGACTTCATTGACTATAAAGTGTTTTGGGATGTCCTGAGGTTGTGAAAGGCCCTATATAAATGCAAGTCTTTCTTTCTTTCTTACCTTCCCATCTCTTCCCTTCCCACCCCACCCCTTCCCTTCCATCCCTTCCCTTTCCTTTCCAACCCTTCCTTTTCCTTCACTGTCCTTCCCATCCCTTCCCTTCCCTTCCCACCCTTTCCTTTCCCTTCCCTTCGCTTCCTTCCCTGCACATTCCTTCCCTTGCCTTTCCTTCCCTGCACTTTCCTTCCCTTCCCTTCCTTGCCCTTCCTTCCCTGCCTTCTCTTCCCTTTCCTTTCCTCCCCTTCCCTTTCCTTCCCTTCCCTTCCCTTTCCTTTCCTTCCGTTGCCTTCCCTTCCACTCCTTCCCTTCCCTTTCCTTTCCTTCCCTTTCCTTCCCTTCCCTCCCTTCCCTTTCCTTTCCTTCCCTTCCCTTTCCTTCCCTTCCCTTCCCTTCCCTTCCCTTTCCTTTCCTTTCCTTTCCTTTCCTTCCCTTCCCTCCCTTCCCTTCCCTTTCCTTTCCTTCCCTTCCCTTCCCTTCCCTTTCTTCCCTCCCCTCCCTTCCCTTCCCTTCCCTTCCCTTCCCTGAGTTCCCCTGTAGACCACTTTGGCATTCCACTATATGGTACAGACAGTCATAGGCTCTCTGTGGCGGGACATTACAAAGTTGTAATTTAACTAAAGAATGTAAATATCACAGACCTATTAAGCAAGCCGCAATTAGTGCAATAGGCTTGCCCTGTAGGGCACAAGATCAACTCACAGGTAATGACAGCAAAATGGCAGAAATATTGAATGGTTAGTTTGCCTCAGTATTTACCAGGGAGACTAACAAGATGAGCAGGACATTAGAAGCAGAGATCAAAAAGATATTAAAACGTTTAAGATAGAAAGGGGGAGATAATTGAAAAACTAATCAAACTTAGGGAGGATAAGATCCTTGGACCGATGAATTGCATCCACAAGTATTAAAAGAAGCTAGGGAGGAGAGAGCGAAGGCACTGTTACACATGTATAAAAAATCATTAGAAAAGGGAATAATGCCAAAGGACTGGCGGACAATTAATGTGATTCCTATATTTAAAAAGGGAGATAGAACAGGTCCAGGGAACTATAGACCAATTAGCTTAAATTGATCATAGGAAAGATAATAGGATCTTTACTCAAAGATATAATAGAAAGATATCTAGAGAACAAAAATCTAATAAAGAAAAGTCAGCACGGATTTCAGAAGGGAAAGTCATACATGACCAACTTTATTAAATTGTTTGAAGAAGGAACAGAAAGACTAGACATGGGTAATGCAGTAGATGTAATATATCTGGATTTTTAAAAGGCCTTTGATAAAGTACCACATAGTAGACTCATGTCTAAGGTCAGGGCATGTGGAGTCAGGGGACCGTTAGCAGAATAAATAGCAAATTGGCTACAAAACAGAAAACAGAGAGTAGTGGTTAAGGGTAGCTACTCAGACTGGCAAAAGGTAGGAAGTGATGTTCGACAAGGATTGGTGCTGGGACCACTGTTGTTCACAATTTACATAAACGATTTGGATTCGGGAGTCGGAAGTATAATTTCAAAATTTGCAGACGCACCAAATGGGGGGGTATAGTTAATACAAAGGAAGACTGGCCACAACTGGAGTATTGTGTCCAGTTCTGGGCACCACACTTTTCAGAAGGATGTGAAGGCCTTAGAGAGGGTGCAGAAGAGATTTACTAGAATGATTCCAGAGATGAGGGACTTTAGTTACGCGGATAGACTGGAGACGCTTGTTCTCCTTGGAACAGAAACGGTTGCAAGGAGATTTGATGGAAGTATTCAAAATCATGAAGGGTCTAGACAGAGTAGATAGAGAGAAACTGTTCCCACTGGCGAAGGGGTCAAGAACCAGAGGACATAGATTTACGGTGATTGGCAAAAGAACCAAAGGTGACATGAGAAAAATCTTTTTTACGCAGCGAGAGGTTGTGATCTGGAATGCACTGTCTGAGGGGGTGATGGAGGCAGATTCAATCATGGCTTTCAAAAGGGAATTGGATAAGTACTTGAAGGGAAAAAATTTGCAGGGCTACGGGGATAGGGCGGGAGAGTGGGACTAACTGGATTGCTCTTGCAGAGAGCTGGCACGGACTCGACAGGCCAAATGGCCTCCTTCCGTGCTGTAACCATTCTATGATTCTATGATTCTAATGTGTCAAAATGCAAGAGGACATTAATAAACTTGCAGAATGGGTGTGTAATTGGCAAATGAATTTCAATATAGGCGCATTATGATAAGAAGAATAAGGAGGCTCCATACTGCTTGGATAATAAGAGTCTAAATGAGAGAGAGGAGCAAAGGGATCCAGGTACAGATACACAAATCACTAAAAGTAGTGATGCAGGTTAATAAGGCCATAAAAGAAAGGCAAATCAAGCACTGGGGTTCATTTTTAGAGGGATAGAATTGAAAAGCAAAGAAGTTATGTTAAACTGGTATAGAACCTTGGTTAGACCACACTTGGAGTACTGTGCATAGTACTGGCCTCCATATTATAAAAAGGTTATGGAGGCATTGCAAAGATGCAAAAAAGATTCACAAGGATGTTACCAGAACTGAGAGGATATCCTTATCAGGAAAGGCTGAACAGGCTGGGACTCTTTTCTCTAGAAAAGAGAAGGCTGAGGGGGTGACCTGATAGAGGCCTTTAAGATGATGATAGGGTAGACGTGGAGAAAATGTTTCCACTTGTGGGGGAGTCCAAAACTAGAGGCCATAAATATAAAATAGTTGCTAATAAATCCAATAGGGAATTTAGGAGAAACTTCTTCACCAAAAGAGTGGTAAGAATGTGGAACACGCTACCACAAGGAGTAGTTGAGGCAAATAACATGGATGCATTTGAGGGGAAACTAGATAAGCACATGGGGAAGAAAGGAATAGAAGGATATCCTGATAGGGTTAGTTGAAATAGGGTGGGAGGAGGCTCATGTGGAGCATAAATGCCGACATGGACCAGTTGGGCCAAATGGCCTGTTTCTGTGCTGTAGTTTCGATGCAACTCGATGTAATGGATGGCCCTATGATCTATTACAATGGATGGCCCTACAATCTATTATAACAGATGGCCCTGCAATCTATTGCAATGGATGGCCTTGCGATCTGTTACAATGGATGGTCCTACGATCTATTATAACGGATGACCCTGCAATTTATTGCAACAGATGGCCCTGCGATCTATTGTAAGGGATGACTCTACGATCTATTACAATGGACGGCTGTATGATCTATTGCAACAGATGGCCCTACGCTGTATTACAACGGATGGTCCTACAATCTATTATAACAGATGGCCCTACGATCTATTACAATGGATGGCCTTATAGTCTATTACAAAGGATGGCCCTATGATCTATCGCAGTAGATGGCTCTGCGATCTATTACAATGGATGATTGTACAATCTATTACGATGGATAGCCCTTCGATCTATTACGATGCATGGCCCTACGATCTATTATAATGGATGGCCGTACAATCTATTACGATGGATAGCCCTGCGATGTATTACGGTGCATGGCCCTGCAATTGATTACAACGAATCGCCTTGCGATCGATTGCACAGGCTTTTTGGAGTTTAAAATTGAAAGAGTCCCTTCCTCCCCCATCCCTGGCAACCCTCCTGGCTCAAGTAAAGGAAAATACATCGGATGACATATTCCTGTTACTTGATTATCATCACAGTGTACTCAGCCATTGAAAAATTCCCAAAGGGAACACGGAAAATCCCAGCCTGGGTCGTCCCATGAAACATTAGCACTTTTATCTTTTCAGATGGTGACAGACGTGCTAATGTAATTCCAGCATTTTCCCTTGTCTGATATTAACAGCTCTTTGTATCTATTGCGTCAAGCTACTCACAGCACTGTATAACAGGGCAGATTTTTACAGTAAGTTAGTGAACATCAGACTAGCTTTTGGTTGCTCCTTCTTGTGTTTCCTGATTAACAAGGGAGTCAAAGGTTATAGTAGCTAGACGGGAAAGTAGGGTTGAGGTTACAATCAGATCAACCATGATCTTATCAAATGGCAGAGCAGGCTCGAGGGGCCGAATGGCCTACTCCTGCTCTTAATTCGTATGTTCGTATGTTCGTTACTGCTGTCGTCAGCTGAGAGTGAGCAAATTATACAGGTTAATGAAGAACAATGCCTTATGAATATCAAAGTTGCAGCATTACAATAGAATGAGCCTTTGGCTTGTTGGTAGCGTTCCTGCCTCTGAGTCCCCACACTAGACAGTCCTGGTGAGTAGAGACCAGACCACCAGCTCTGAATACTTAGGTTAACATCCAGTAGGGTGGGTGTGGGTGCCCCCCCGCTTCATTGTATGGGTTGTGGGAGCCCATAAAACCCTTCTGCTGTATAGGACTAACCACCCTATAGATGGTTATGGCCATGGAAGGAACATTCATGTTGTGGCCTGTCAGACAGTTAATCAGCATGCAAATCCTTCCACTACTTTACACTATTCTATAAGGGAGTGTATGAGGAATGACTACAAGATCTGGAGACAATGAAAGAATGAACTTGCATTTAAACAGCACCTTTCACACACTCAGGACGTCCCAAAGTGCTTCACAGCCACTGTACTTTTGAAGTGCAGCCACTGTTTTTATTTAGGCAGATGTAGCAGTCAAATTGCACACAGCAAGGTCCTACAAAAAGCAATGAGATAATAACCTGATAATCTGTTTGGGTTGTGCGATAAATATTGGCCAGTACACCGGGGAGAACTCCCCCACTCTTCTTTGAATAGCGCCATGGGACCTGAGAGGGCAGACAGGGCCTCGAGTTAACATCTCATCTGAGAGATGGCACCTCTAACAGTGCAGCATTGAAAGAGTCAGGCAAGGTTATGTGATCAAGTTCTGGAGTGGAACATTGAACCTACACCTTCTGACTCAGAGACAAGAGCCCTACCAACTGAGTCAAGGCCGACACCTGGATGGGGGACATATATTTCAGAAAATGTAGAGGGTGTTAAACACCCTGTAGATATTGTGGTGCCAGTAACTCTTCTTCACGTTCACACAGCTCCATGGATCGCCACCCCGCCTCGTGACGTGGGCAATATTACGGGCAACGATATCATCTTTGGCTGTGAGGTGTCGGCATATCCCATGGCGCTGGTGGAATGGAGGAAGAAAGGGAACGATAACTTCCTGCCTGGGGATGATGCGCATATCTCTATCCAGGTAAAGATTCCGCTGTTAAAAAAACAAGTTGGAAATTTTGGGCATATGTTTTTGTGGGAAGAAAAATGAATAAACTTGGAGCAATTTCTTAATCTACAGTTGTTTAAATGGATGTCAAATTTATTTAAAAGCTGAGCTCCTGTGAAACATAGGAACAGGAGTAGGCCATTCAGCCCCTTGATCCTGTTCCATCATTCAATCAGATCATAGCTGATTTGTACCTCAACTCCATTTATGCGCCTTTGCTCCATATCCCTTAATACCCTTACCCAACAGAACTCTATTGATCTCAGTCTTGAAAGCTCCAATTGACCCTCAGCATCCACAGCCTTTTTGGGGGTAAAAGTTCCACATTTCCGCTACCCTTTGTGTGAAAAAGTGCTTCCTGATTTCACTCCTCAATGGCCTCGCTCTAATTTTAAGATTGTGCCCCCTTGTTCTGGATGCCCCCACCAGGGGAAATTGTTCCTCTGTACCTACCCTATCGAATCCCTTTATCATTTTAAAGAACTGATCAGATCACCCCTCAACCTTCTAAACTCAAGGGAATACAACCTAAGTTTATGCAATCTGTCATCATAATTTAAACCTTTATGCACTGGTATCATTTTGGTAAATCTGCACTGTACCCCCATTAATGCCAATATATCTTTCCTGAGATTCAGTGCCCAAGGTCTGGACCGGTTGAGTGGGGTGACAGACTCATAGTGGAGGTCTTAGGGAGAAAGGAAAGTGAGCAAACTGTGGAGGGAGAGTTCCTCTGTGAACTGCGTGTAACAAGTTCTGATCCGCGCACAGCAAGATCCCTCAAACAGCAATGAGATAAATGACCAGTAATCTGTTCAAGTGATGTTAGTTGAGGGATAAATGTTGGCCAGGATCCTGGGGAGAACTCTGCTGCTCTTTTTCGAATACTGCCATGAGATCTTTTATTTTCACTTGAGAGGGCAAACGTTTAATGTCTCATCCGTAAGACGGCACCTCCAACAGTGCAGCACTCCCTCAGTATTGCACCGAAGTGTCAGCTTAGATTATGTGCTCAAATCTCTGGAGTGGGGCTTGTTCTCATGATTTACTGACTTAGAAGCAAGGGCCAGCAATGAATCATGGCTGACACCACGTAAAATTGTAACAACAACAACTTGCCTTTATCATAGTAAAACATCCCAAGGTGCTTCACTGACAAAAATTGACACCAAGCCAAAGAAGGAGACATTAGGACAAGTGACTAAAAGCCTGGTCAAAGAGACGGAGACATTCAGGGAAGGACTTCCAGAGTTTGGTGCCAAGACTGCTGAAAGCCATGGCCGCCAACGGTGGGGGCGAAGGAAGTGGGAGATGTGAGATGCACAAGCGGCCGGAGGTGGGGAATGCAGAATTCTCAGGGGGTTGTAACAAGCACTTAGATGGCAGTGACCTCCATTTTCCATGGCCAGAAAGTAATCTGGAGCCAGCAGTATAGCTCAGGTGTGCTGGTCTTGTGTCACTCTTAACATTATAATATAAATAATGCCTTAAGCATTCTGTAGCAATACATCCTGTCATTTAGGATGCACTCCCTATAGGAAGGTCGCAGACCGGTATCTGGACCAAGAGCAGAAAAGTTTGCATCCAGACTGGTTTAAACCTACAAGAGTGAAGAAGGGAGTATGGCAAAGCGGACGAGGGGGTGCAGCAGTGGGGGCGGGGGAGGTAGGGGGGGAATTACCACACACAGGACAACATGGTGTCACCTTCCCTGTTTTATTTCATTCTCCAGGCTCGAGGTGGGCCAGAGCGCTACGGTATCACAGGGTGGTTGCAGATTCAGGGGCTGAAGAAGTCTGACGAGGGAATCTATACCTGTTACACGAGGAACAAGTACGGAGAAACATTCGCATCTGCAAGTTTGAGTGTCTATGATCCCGGTAAGAAGTAGCAACGGAATCCAATTCAGTCTAACAAAAAGGTTTATCCTGTCATTAAGATCTTTAACATCTTTGCCAAAATATTGTCACTGTTAGATTTAAGCCTTGGGTTTCTCTGTCGACAAATGCTATCCAAATTAAAACTTTAGCACCAGTATTGATCACCACCCCTTGATTCCTATTTTTTAGACAACTTATTATTCCCTCCTCTATCTTCAAAGCTTTCACTTTAGTCACAAGTCTAGGAACATAGAAACATAGAAGCAGGCCATTTAGGCCCTCAGACCCATTTAATTAGATCATGGCTGATCTCCACCAGAACTCCATTTACCCGCCTTTGCTCCATTATCCCTCGTTACTCTTACCCAACAAAAATCTACCAACCTCAGTCTTGAAAGTTCCAATTGACCCCCAGCATCCACAGCCTTTTGGGAGAAAGAGTTCCAAATTTCCACTACCCTATGGGTGAAAAAGTGCTTCCTGATTTCACTACTGACAGCCGAGCTCTAATTTTAAGATTGTGCCCCCTTGTTCTGGATTCCCCCATCAAGGTGTCTCCTGTGAGGCACCTTATCAAATGCTTTCCGAAAAGAGAGGGTGTCGATAATGCGATCCAGGCTCAGCAGCACCAGGAACGTTGCTCTCCAGGAGCTGCGCGCTCACGCCCAGGCTATCTTGGAACTCAGAGCGTAAAGCACCCAATGTCCAAAGGAGTATGTGAGGGCCAGGGGGCAGAATATGGGGTGCAGCAGTTCCTGAAGTGCTGCTGCCCACCCTTAAAGTTGTCCTGGGGGAGAAATGGCCAGAAAAAGTTGTAGCATTCAAACAGCTCTTTTCAACGAAGCTGCTTTAGAGAAGGTTCCGCGGGAGATTCTGGAAAGAAAGGAGGTCCTTTTTGGAGCTGAGGACCACCCTGCATCCCGAGCAGTCTGGAGCGAGGTGGCGGAGTCAATGCTGCCTCACCCGCATGCCGAACCTGGGAACAGGCGAAGAAGAAATCTGCTGCTCTGGGGAAGATTGCAGAAGCAAGTACCGCTCACATTATGTTTGATGTGACAGTGTTGCCTTACAAGAAAGAAGGAAAGAAAGAACTTGCATTTATATAGCACCTTTCACCACATCAGGATATCCCAAAGCACTTTACAGCCAATGAAGTACTTTTGAAGTGTAGTCACTTTTGTAATGTAAGAAACATGGCGACAAATTTGCTCACAGCATCAGCCCACAAACAGCAATGAGATAATGACCAGATAATCTGCTTTTAATGATGTTGGTTGAGAGATAAATATTGGCCAGGACACTGAGGAGAACTCCCCTGCTCTTCTTCAATAGTGCCACAGGATCTTTTACATCCTGAAGTGTCAGCCTAGATTTTGTGCTTAAGTTTCTGGAGTGGGACTACGAACCCACAACCCTCTGACTCAGAGGCAAGAGTGTCACCTCGACAAGGTACCTTAACAGTTCTTCACTGTAAACTTGGTGCAGCACCCCAGAGGAAGAATGCTTAGCACCATGGAAAATGTTCATGTATCTTCACCCCGCTGTGGCTGTAGTAGGTACGATGTGCAGGATGCACTGCAGCAACTCGCCTTGGCTACAGCAGTACTTCGCTCCCCCGCAACCTCTACCGACCAAGAAAGACGAGAACAGCAATGTCATGGAAACATCATCACCTCCAAGTTCTCCTTCAACTCATACACCATCCTGACTTGGATATTTATTGCCATTTCTCCATCGTGATTGAGTCAATATCCTGGAATTCCCGACCTCATATCAGCACACAGAGTGCAGTGGTTAAAGCAGAAAAGCACAACGTCACCTTCTCAGGGCAACTGGGGATGAGTAACAAATGCTGGTCTTTCCAGCGATGCACACATCCCAAGAACAACAAAGAAAAAATGCAGAGGAAAGCACATTTTTTAAAAGGGCACCCTGCCTTGTTGCCGTGGAGATGCATTCACCCTTTGACCTATGGCATGTGACAAGAAACAAACATCCGGCACTCTACCAACACATGTAGCTGCATGCTGCACAGACTCACATGAGGCGGCTACTGGCCTGGACACTCAAGTGACGTACATTATTACTCTGATTCTTTATTCCAACATAAGTCCCTTTTCTATCTGCTTGCAAGTAAAGGATACAAACAACAGAAGGCATTAAATGCAGACTGATATGGCACGAGGGCAGAATTCAGCTCAACTGTGACGCTCCCTGTGGTCAAATAGTCCACAGACAGTAAGGGCTGAGTTCTTCTCAGAGCGGTCGTGTCCCAACCGGGACGGGACTTCTGCCAGCTCCTCTGTTGTTGCCACAGCCCCAACCCATGCTCCTAGGTTGGGGTTCATTGCCCACGCCAAATGGGATTCCCACCACCAAGAAGGAGCCCACCCAGGCGACTGAGAAAACCCCGGCGGTGCTGCGGCAGCGAGGGATCAAAAAGGGGCAGAAGATTCCCTAAGGCAGCAGGAGCAGCAGTCTCGTCAGCCTCTGTAGAGACCGAGACCTACACAGGTAAGTGAGTGGGGACAAGACTGGAGAGAGAGGATGCTCCACTGAGCCCTCTCCTTCCATTGCTTCTCTTTGGCATTTACTGCCTTTAACCCTCTACCAACACCACCAAAATTAGATTAACTGGTTATTCATCTCATTGCTGTTTGCGGGATCTTGCTGTGTGGAAATTGGCTGCCATGTTTGCCTACATAACAACAATGACTGCGCTTCAAAAAAAAAGGTAATTCATTGGTTGGAAATGTTTTGGGGTGTCCTGAGGATATGGTAATGTGATATAGAATCATTGATTCATAGAATCTTACAGCACAGAAGTAGGCCATTCGGCCCCTCATGCCTGTGCCAGCTTTTTGAAAGCTGTCCAATTTAGTCCCACACCCCAGCTTTTTCCCTGTAGCCCTGCAAATTAGTCCTCTTCAAGTACATGTCCAGATGCCTTTTGAAAGTTCCGATGGAATCTGCTTCCACCATTCTTTCAGGTAGTGCATTCTGGATCTTAACAACCCTCTGTGTGAAAAAAATTCTCCTCATTTCCCCCCTAGTTCTTTTGCCAATTATTTTAAATCTGTGATCTGAGTTTGCCGAGCGCCCCAGCCCCTCACACGCACCGATCCCACCGTGAGCTAAAATTGAGGCCTATATAAATACAACTTCTTTCCTTATAGACTGACGTATGGGATTAATGCATGTGTTATTTTAATCTACAGGTTCACCACTAGCAGTGAAAATGAGTTTGCACAGCAAAGATAGAAAATATATCACAGAAGAAGAGGAAGATGAGGAGGACTATGATGATGAAGATGAGGATTATAAGATCTCTGGTGACTACGAATACTGAAAACACATGAAAATCCCTTGTAAATGTGCCTTGCAGAATGCCAGTGGAGCATAGTTATACAGCCATTAACCAATTAATAATAACACATTGTCCTTATCAATAAAGATTTGAGTTGTATATAGTTAAAACATTGAATGTCATTCAAAAGTACCTGAAAATCTGTAAAGCATTTTTACTGTTTGCAATTGTGCACAACACATAACAGCTTTAAGACATTTCACTGATGATCCTTGGTGATGTACAGTACTTTGCCTTCCCTCTGGACTGTACATAGTGTGAGAGTAAACTTTCCTGAACTTTTATAATGTGTATATAGATCAGCAGCTGAAAACCCTCTCAATTAACATAAGATTAATGAATCAGCATCATCATCTGAGCTAAAGGAAGGACAGCATTGTAAGAAGCCTTTTAAGCCCTCAACTCTGCTCCTTCTGCACCCCATGTACACTCTCCCCTATCATGGACTCTACCCATCCATTTAATCTCCTCCCACAGCCCATGTACACTCTACCCTATCATGAACTCTACCCACCCATTTAATCTCCTCCCACAGCCCATGTACACTCTCCCCTATCATGGACTCTACCCACACATTTAATCTCCTCCCACAGCCCATGTACACTCTCCCCTATCATGGACTCTACCCACCCATTTAATCTCTTTCCACAGATCCATGTACACTCTCCCCTATCATGGACTCTACCCACCCATTTAATCTCCTCCCACAGCCCATGTACACTCTCCCCTATCATGGACTCTACCCACCCATTTAATCTCTTTCCACAGATCCATGTACACTCTCCCCTATCATGGACTCTACCCACACATTTAATCTCCTCCCACAGCCCATGTACACTCTCCCCTATCATGGACTCTACCCACCCATTTAATCTCTTTCCACAGATCCATGGACACTCTACCCTATCATGGACTCTACCCACCCATTTAATCTCTTTCCACAGATCCATGTACACTCTCCCCTATCATGGACTCTACCCACCCATTTAATCTCTTTCCACAGATCCATGTACACTCTCCCCTATCATGGACTCTACCCACCCATTTATTCTCCTCCCATAGCCCATGTAAACTCTCCCCTATCATGGATTCTACCCAACCCATTTAATCTCCTTCCACAGTCCATGGACACATTAAAAATTTTCAGCTGATCACAGAGAGCCAGCAGGGGTTTGTAAAGGGTAGGTCATGCCCTGACGAATCTAATTGAATTTTTTGAAGAGGTGACTAAAGTAATGGACAGGGGAATGTCTATGGATGTTGTCTATATGGATTTCCAGAAGGCATTTGATAAAGTCCCTCGTGAGAGATTGTTAGCTAAAGTTGAAGTTCATGGAATTGAGGGCAAATTATTGACCCTGGTTAGGAAATTGGCTGAGCGGCAGGAGACAGAGAGTACAGAGAGTAGGGATAATGGGCAGGTACTCAAATTGCCAGGATGTGCCTAGTGGTGTCCCACAGGGACCTGTGGTGCGGCCTCAACTATTCGCTGTATTTATTAATGACTTAGTTGATGGGATAGGGAACCACATATCCAAGTTTGCCAATGACACAAAGATAGGCAGCATTGTGAGCAGTGTAGATGGAAGCATAAAATTACAGAGATATTAATAGATTAAGGGAATGGGCAAAACTGTGGCAAATGGATTTCAGTGTAGGCAAATGTGAGGTCATCCACTTTGGATCTAAAAAGGATAGATCAGAGTACCTTCTAAATGGTGAAAAGCTTGAAACAGTGGAGGTCCCAAGAGACCTAGGAGTCCATAGATCATTAAGATGTCATGGGCTGTTACAGAAAATAATCAAAAAGACCAATGGAATTCTGGCCTTTATATCCAGAGGGTTAGAATATAAGGGGGTAGAAGTTATGCTACAGCTATACAAAGCCCTGGTTAGAGCACAGCTGGAGTACTGTGTTCAGTTCTGGGCACCGCACCTTAGGAAGGATATATTGGCCTTGGAGAGAGTGCAGCGTAGATTTACTAGAAAGATACCTGGACTCCAAGGGTTAAATTACGAGGAGAGATTACACAAACTAGCGTTGTATTCCCTGGAATTTAGAAGACGAAGGGATGACTTGATCAAAGTTTTCAAGTAGCACTAGAGTAAAGAGAAGTTCAGAAATAGGAGGGATCAGACAGGGGGCAAATGCGAGGCAGTCTAAGATGAGATTGGAGTGCATGTGCGTAAACGCACGGAGTGTGGTAAATAAGGTTGGTGAGCTGCAGGCTCAAGTCGCCACAGGGGACTAGGATATAGTGGCAATAACAGAGACCTGGCTCAAAGAAGGGAGGACTGAGTACTTAATATTCCTGGCTACAAGATATTCAGGAAAGATAGGGAAGAAAAGAAAGGAGGGTGGTAGAAGTATTGATCAAAGAAACTATTATAGCACTGGAAAGGGATAATGTAGTTTTGGGGACAAAGACAGAATCTATTTGGTTAGAAGTAAGAAACAATAGAGGAGCTATTATGTTACTGGGTGTAAACTACAGGCCACCAAATAGTGGGAAGGAGAAAGAGGAGAACACTTGCAGGCAAGTTACAGAAAAATGCAAGAATTATAGAGTAGTGATAATGGGGGACTTCAATTATCCCAATATAGACTGGGACAGTAACGGTGTAAAGGACAAAGAGGGGGAGGAATTCCTGAAATGTGTTCAAGAGAACTTTCTGGAACAGTGGGAACGCAAAAGTCTTTTATAAACATATAAATAGTAAAAGGGTAGTCAAAGGAAGGGTGAGACCAATTAGAGACAAAAAAAGGAGATTTTCTTGTGGAGGCAGAGGGATTGGTTGAGGCACTAAATGAATACTTCGCATCCGTCATCACTAGAGAAGAGGATGCTGCCAATGTAGCAGTAAAGGAGGAGGTAATAGCAATATTGGATAGGATAAAAATGGATAAAGAGGAGGTACTTAAAAGATTGGCAGTACTCAAATCGGAAAAGTCACCCGGTCCAGATGGGCTGCATCCTAGGGTACTGAGGGAAGTAAGGATGGAAATTGAGGAGGTTCTGGCCAATCCTCCTTAGATATGGGGATGGACTGCAGGATTGCAAATTTTACACCTCTGTTCAAAAAGGGGGAGAGGGAAATACCCAGCAATTACAGGCGAGTTAGCCCAATGCTGGTGTGTGGGGAAACTTTTATTGGGCTAATAAATGAAAGTCAGCATGGATTTGTTAAAGAAAAATCATGCTTAACTAACTTGATTGAGTTCCTTGGTAATGTAACGGAGAGGGTTGATGAGGGTAGTGTAGTTGATGTTGGGTATATGGACTTTCAAGGGGCATTTGATAAACTACCACATAATAGACTTGTTAGCAAAATTGAAGCCCGTGGAATTAAAGGGACAGTGGCAATGTGGATGCAAAATTGGCTAAGGGACAGAAGTAGAGAGTAGTGGTGAAGGATTGTTTTTCAGACTGGAGGGAAATATACAGTCATGTTCCCCAGGGGTCAGTATTAGGACCATTGCTCTTTTTGATATATATTGGTGACCTGGACTTGGGTATAGAGGATATTATTTCAAAGTTTGCAGATGACGTGAAACTCGGAAATGTAGTAAACAACGTGGAGGATAGTAACAGACTTCAGGAGGACATAGACAGACTGGTGAAATGGGCAGACACATGGCAGATGAAATTTAACGCAGAAAAGTGTGAGGTGTTGCATTTTGGTAGGAAGAATGAGGAGAGGCAATATAAACTAAATGGTACAATTTTAAAGGGGGTGCAGGAACAGAGAGACCTGGGGGTGCACATACACAAATCTTTGAAGGTGGCAGGACAATTTGAGAAGGCTGTTAAAAAAGCATTTGGGACCCTGGGCTTTATTAGTAGAGGCATAGAGTACAAAAGCAAGGATGTTATGTTAAACTTTTATGAAAAAATTGTTAGGCCTCAGCTGGATTATTGTGTTCAATTCTGGGCACCACACTTTAGGAAGGATGTCAAGGCCTTAGAGAGGGTGCAGAAGAGAATGGTACCAGGGATGAGGGACTTCAGTTATGTGGAGAGACTGGAGAAGCTGGGGTTGTTCTCCTTAGAACAGAGAAGGTTAAGGGGAGATTTGATAGAGATGTTCAAAATTATGAAGGGTTTTGACAGAATAAATAAGGAGAAACTGTTTCCAGTGGCAGAAGGGTCAGTAACCAGAGGACACAGATTTAAGGTGATCGGCAAAAGAGCCAGAGGCGACATGAGGAAACATTTTTTTACATAGCGAATTGTTATGATCAGGAATGCACTGCCTGAAAGGGTGATGGAAGCAGATTCAATAGTAACTTTCAAAAAGGATAAATACTTGAAGGGAAGAAATTACATGGCTATGGAGAAAGAGCGGGGTAATTGGACTAATTGGATTGCTTTTTCAAAGAGCTGGCACAGGCACGATGGGCCAAATGGCCTCATCCTATGCTATATCTACTATGATACCAAGATATTAAGGGGAACTGATAAGGTAGATGGAGAGAAACTATTTTCACTGGTTGGGGGGGTCGAGGACTTGGGGTCATAGCCTAAAAATTAGAGCCAAGACTTTCAGGAGTGAAGTTAGGAAACACTTCTATACGCAAAGGGTGGGATAAGTTTGGAACTCTCTTCCACAAATGGCAGTTGATGCTAGCTCATTTGTTAATTTTAAATCTGAGATTGATAGATTTTTGTTAACCAAAGGTATTAAGGGCTATGGGGCGAAGGCATATGGGTATATGGAGTTAGGTCACAGATCAGCCATGATCTCATTGAATGGCGGAACAGGCTCAAGGGGCTAAATGGCCTCCTCCTGTTCCGGTGTTCCTATATTCTACCCTATCATGGGCTCTACCCACCCATTTAATCTCCTTCCAAACACAATATATGTTCTACCCTATCATGGACTCATTTAATCTCCTTCAACAGCCCATGTAGACCATACCCTAGCATCGACTCTATCTCACTCATTTAATCCCCTCCCACAGCCCATGTAGACTCTACTCTATCATGGACGCTAAACCCAAACATTTAACCTTCTGATGGACACTCCTTGATCCTTGAAGGTAATGAAGTAAAACTCCAGAATATTCAGCATCCTCACCATTCAATCCTGACCTGCTGCCCACCAGACAATTTTTCTTCCCCCTCACCCCTCTGACAGTGCAAGAACCCTCATGACCTCTGGGACATTTGTCTGTATAGGGCTAATTTTAGCTCGTGGTGGTGACAGAAAACGGAACAGCCGCCTATCATACATTCCACTTGATTTTCCCTTCCATTGGTGTCATATAAAACACATCCAATGCATGTTCTTTTATTAATGCTCTCAGTTCTTTCTTCAAAGAATTCTATACAGTTGCATCCAGGCAAATTGAGCGCAATTGCTGCTTCAGAGCGATAAGATAGCGGTCTGCACAGATGACGCTGCATATGGAGCATTCGGCAACAAAGCAAAGTGCAACGAGTGTGGGTCCTGAGCGGACAGGGTGAGCAGGTGCTGCTCGTCTAGTAATCTATCGGCAAGTCCATTCCAAGTGTTGATCACTCTGTGTGAAGAACTTCCCGACATTAGTCCCAAATTTGTCTTTCTTTGTCCTATAATTATGGTTTAGCTTGAAGTATGTTCTGAATTTACCGACTCTCTGTTAAATGCCTCCGTGGGATCCCTTCCTGATCAGCCCTTTCCTCCACCGCCCCCCAGCGCTTGAACATCTCCCTTGTTTCTCAGTGTCAAAAACTAGATACAGTACTCCAGGTGGGGTTTGACCAGAGCCCTGTGCACTTTGATTATGGTCAACATTCCTTCCTCAACCATCACCGCCAAATATAGATTCGCCGGTCGTTCATCTCCTTTGCTGTTCGGGGATTTTGCTGTGCGCAAATTAGCTGCTGCATCTACCGAACAAGCAACAGTGACTGCGCTTCAGAAAAGTAATTAAATGACTTTGAAGTGCTTTGGGAAGCAAATTCTTTCTTTCTCTCTCTCTCTCTCTCTCGCACTTTCTCTCTCTCATAAGAAAGAAATAGGAGCAGGAGTAGGCCATATGGCCCCTCGAGCCTGCTCCGCACCTTTCTTTCTCTATCTCTTTCTTTCCCTCTTCCAGTCTTTCCTTTGTATGACTTGCTGAAACTTACACTGCACTGTTTTCACTGTGTAATTCAGCATTCGGTTTGCTTTGTCGAAAGGCTCAACTTTTTGTCAAGTGGAACATTGTGCAAAACCATTCAAAATGTTCAGCAATATAATGTCACGTGATTGTCCCACCTTTAATGACAGCACTGTGGAGAGAAACAAATCATACAGGGTGAAGCCTGCGGGAATGTCCGTGCTCTCGCAGTATACGTTTCACGGTACGTTTTCCCCACTGTTTATTAACCATTAGCATGCTGCAGATCAACGTACTCATCTGGGCATAGTCTTCTCGGGGCTGCTGACACATTTATTCATCTATCAGCAGCCTCTCCTGTTTGATCATTGAAAAGCCAAGAGGCCACGAGTCTATATGAAACCCTAATAATGCCTCAGTTAGAAGACTGTGTGCAGTATTGGGCTCCACACTATAGGAAGGATATTGAGGCTTTAGAGAGGGTACAACACAGATTCACTAGGATGCTGCCTGGTATGAGGAAATAGAAATACAAAGGAAGGCTTGAAAAATTGGATCTTTTTTCATTCACACAATGCAGATTACGGGCAATATAATAGAAGTGTATAAAATTATGAAAGGATGGGACAGGGTAGATAGAAGCAAACTGTTTCCAGTAGTTGAGGGGTCAAGAATGAAGGGCCACAGATATAAGGTTAAATGTAAGGGATTTAGAGTAGATGGCAGAAGAAACTTCACACAGACAGTTGTGAGGCTGTGAAATTCACTTCCAGGGTTAGTGGTTGAGGCAGAGACGATGTCAGCATTCAAGATTAGATTGGATAGGTGGATGAAGGGAAAGGGGTTTGAAGAGATATGGGAACAGGGCAGGAAAATGTGATTAGAACTATTTGCTCGCGTGGAGGGTAAACACCAACACGGACTGGTTGGACCGAATGGCCTGTTTCCGTTTTGTAACTTCTGTGTATTTCAATGTATGCCTGAAACACACACCTGGGCTATGATGCAACCATGTCATTTTTGGCTACTTCGCTATTTAACTGGCAGAAAGAATCTGCCTCTGAAGACAGTATTCAGCCAATGAAACAGCAGTTGTTTCTAAGTTACTTCCACCTCGAAAACAGAAAGAGGTTTAAATTCCATGAGGATTCTACTGGCCTCCCACCATAATTCCAACAGGAGACTGGTGGAACCTCACCGGGAATTTCGGGGAATTTCAGTCCCACAGCGTTGAAAGGGGAGCAGAAGAAAAGAATAGGGAAGAAGACTGAATAGAGGGCAAAATGTTAACTTTTTAAACATTTAATATTGTACTTTACTCTAATTTAGCAATCTACGGTTAAGTTACAGTAATAAAGCTATTGCTGATGTTTGAGGATTATTTTAACTGTAGTGTCAGTGTTTGTTTGAGTTGTCACAGTACATGAACGGAAGACAAACAAGACCAGTTGGGCCAGGGAGAAAGAACTTTCTCTCGATCGGATCTAATCTAACAGTTAATTCCTGGTAATGCCATTTGGATTGAAACACAAATTATAAGTTCCCAATGAAAGAACAAATAAACCACATTCTTCAAATACTTTCCTCATTCCTAATTTACAACAAAATATGGCAGGTTAAAAACCATTTCTCAAAAATAAGCATTAGACTGGCTCATCCTCAATCACGTGTGGCCATGATAAATCAGGCACGAGGTATTTTCTTTGGCTGCATCAATGGTGCTGAATCTTGCTGTGGTGGGCTCCATGGGCCAGGGTCTGCTGCTCCGACTGAGACTAGCTAAAGTCAGAGCACACCGGGCATTGAAACTGGGACATTCCTGCTCCACATAGTCTAGTGACAAACAGTGGAGGAAGTGAACGGTTCGATATGTTCATCTTCCCCAGCCGGCACAATGAGGCAGTTTAAAAATGTTTGGCACTTGCCTCATGCATCAATTATCTCTTTATCCCCAATCAAATTTACTAGAATATTCACCAAGTGCCACATTTCAGCATTACAGATAATGCTGCCACATTGGGCAGGTGACAGAAGTGTTAGTGAGGGATCACTTTGGGACCAGTGATCATAATTCCATTAGTTTTAAGATAGCTATGGAGAAGGATAGGTCTGGCCCAAAAGTTAAAATTCTAAATTGGGGAAAGGCCAATTTTGATGGTATTAGACAGGAACTTTCAGAAGTTGATTGGGAGAGTCTGTTGGCGGGCAAAGGGACGTCTGGTAAGTGGGAGGCTTTCAAAAGTGTGTTAACCAGGGTTCAGGGTAAGCACATTCCTTATAAAGTGAAGGGCAAGGCTGGTAGAAGTAGGGAACCTTGGATGACTCGGGAGATTGAGGCACTAGTCAAAAAGAAGAAGGAGGCATATGACATGCATAGGCAGCTGGGATCAAGTGGATCCCTTGAAGAGCATAGAGATTGCCGGAGTAGAGTTAAGAGAGAAATCAGGAGGGCAAAAAGGGGATATGAGATTGCTTTGGCAGATCAGGCAAAGGTGAATCCAAAGAGCTTCTACAAATACATAAAGGGCAAAAGGGTAACTAGGGAGAGAGTAGGGCCTCTTAAGGATCAACAAGGTCATCTATGTGCGGAACCACAAGAGATGGGTGAGATCCTGAATGAATATTTCACATCGGTATTTACGGTTGAGAAAGGCATGGATGTTAGGGAACTTGGGGAAATAAATAGTGATGTCTTGAGGAGTGTACATATTACAGAGAGGGAGGTGCTGGAAGTCTTAACGCGCATCAAGGTAGATAAATCTCCGGGACCTGATGAAATGTATCCCAGGACATTATGGGAGGTTAGGGAGGAAATTGCGGGTGCCCTAGCAGAGATATTTGAATCATCCACCGCTACAGGTGAGGTGCCTGAAGATTGGAGGGTAGCAAATGTTGTGCCTTTGTTTAAGAAGGGCGGCAGGGAAAAGCCTGGGAACTACAGACCAGTGAGCCTGACATCTGTAGTGGGTAAGTTGTTAGAGGGTATTCTGAGGGACAGGATCTACAGGCATTTGGAGAGGCAGGGACTAATTAGGAACAGTCAGCATGGTTTTGTGAGAGGAAAATCATGTCTCACGAATTTGATTGAGTTTTTTGAAGGGGTAACCAAGAAGATAGATGAGGGCTGTGCAGTAGACGTGGTCTACATGGACTTCAGCAAAGCATTTGACAAGGTACCGCATGGTAGGTTGTTACATAAGGTTAAATCTCATGGGATCCAAGGTGAGGTAGCCAATTGGATACAAAATTGGCTTGACGACAGAAGACAGAGGGTGGTTGTCGAGGGTTGTTTTTCAAACTGGATGCCTGTGTCCAGCGGTGTGCCTCAGGGATCGGTGCTGGGTCCGCTGTTATTTGTTATTTATATTAATGATTTGGATGAGAATTTAGGAGGCATGGTTAGTAAGTTTGCAGATGACACCAAGATTGGTGGCATTGTGGACAGTGAAGAAGGTTATCTAGGATTGCAACGGGATCTTGATAAATTGGGCCAGTGGTCCGATGAATGGCAGATGGAGTTTAATTTAGATAAATGTGAGGTGATGCATTTTGGTAGATCGAATCGGGCCAGGACCTACTCCGTTAATGGTAGGGCGTTGGGGAGAGTTATAGAACAAAGAGATCTGGGAGTACAGATTCATAGCTCCTTGAAAGTGGAGTCACAGGTGGATAGGGTGGTGAAGAAGGCATTCAGCATGCTTGGTTTCATTGGTCAGAACATTGAATGCAGGAGTTGGGATGTCTTGTTGAAGTTGTACAGGGCATTGGTGAGGCCACACTTGGAGTACTGTGTACAGTTCTGGTCACCCTATTATAGAAAGGATATTATTAAACTAGAAAGAGTGCAGAAAAGATTTACTAGGATGCTACCGGGACTTGATGGTTTGACTTACAGGGAGAGGTTAGACAGACTGGGACTTTTTTCCCTGGAGAGTAGGAGGTTAAGGGGTGATCTTATAGAAGTCTATAAAATAATGAGGGGCATAGATAAGGTCGATAGTCAAAATCTTTTCCCAAAGGTAGGGGAGTCTATAACGAGGGGGCATAGATTTAAGGTGAGAGGGGAGAGATACAAAAGGGTCCAGAGGGGCAATTTTTTCACTCAAAGGGTGGTGAGTGTCTGGAACGAGCTGCCAGAGGCAGTAGTAGAGGCGGGTACAATTTTGTCTTTTAAAAAGCATTTGGACAGTTACATGGGTAAGACGGGTATAGAGGGATATGGGCCAAGTGCAGGCAATTGGGACTAGCTTAGTGGTATAAACTGGGCGACATGGACATGTTGGGCCGAAGGGCCTGTTTCCATGTTGTAACTTCTATGATTCTATGATTCTATGATTCTATGATTGGGCAGGTGCCCTAATGCAGGTACAGGCGTCTGGGCACCCTCACTGCCCTAACACAGGTACAAGTGTCTGGGCACCCTCACTGCCCTAACGCAGGTACGGGTGTCTGGGCACTCTCACTGCCCTAACGCAGGTACAGGTGTCTGGGCACTCTGACTGCCCTAACGCAGGTACAGGTGTCTGGGCACTCTGACTGCCCTAACGCAGGTACAGGTGTCTGGGCACTCTCACTGCCCTAACGCAGGTACAGGTGTCTGGGCACTCTCACTGCCCTAACGCAGGTACAGGTGTCTGGGCACTCTCACTGCCCTAACGCAGGTACAGGTGTCTGGGCACTCTCACTGCCCTAACGCAGGTACAGGTGTCTGGGCACTCTGACTGCCCTAACGCAGGTACAGGTGTCTGGGCACTCTCACTGCCCTAACGCAGGTACAGGTGTCTGGGCACTCTCACTGCCCTAACGCAGGTACAGGTGTCTGGGCACTCTGGCTGCCCTAACGCAGGTACAGGTGTCTGGGCACTCTGACTGCCCTAACGCAGGTACAGGTGTCTGGGCACTCTGACTGCCCTAACACAGGTACGGGTGTCTGGGCACTCTCACTGCCCTAACGCAGGTACAGGTGTCTGGGCACTCTCACTGCCCTAACACAGGTACGGGTGTCTGGGCACTCTCACTGCCCTAATGCAGGTACAGGTGTCTGGGCACTCTGACTGCCCTAACGCAGGTACAGGTGTCTGGTCACTCTCACTGCCCTAACGCAGGTACAGGTGTCTGGGCACTCTGACTGCCCTAACGCAGGTACAGGTGTCTGGGCACTCTGACTGCCCTAACACAGGTACAGGTGTCTGGGCACTCTCACTGCCCTAACGCAGGTACAGGTGTCTGGGCACTCTCACTGCCCTAACGCAGGTACAGGTGTCTGGGCACTCTGACTGCCCTAACACAGGTACAGGTGTCTGGGCACTCTCACTGCCCTAACGCAGGTACAGGTGTCTGGGCACTCTCACTGCCCTAACGCAGGTACAGGTGTCTGGGCACTCTGACTGCCCTAACACAGGTACAGGTGTCTGGGCACTCTCACTGCCCTAACGCAGGTACAGGTGTCTGGGCACTCTCACTGCCCTAACGCAGGTACAGGTGTCTGGGCACTTATCATGCAGAGAACATCACAAAAACCTTTACAGAAAAGACAACGAGATGAGAAAAAAAGGGTAGGGGGAGAACAGGGCCTGGGGGAATGGTCCGACTATAAAAGATACAAAACGATGGCCTGAAGATCTGTACTTATCCTGTGCTACTGTTAGGAATGCCTTAATTTTTTAAAATTGAGAACCCAAGATGAAGGGCTGAGGTCCAGAATGCAGGACATCCCAAAGTGGAGAAGAGAAGGCGAGGTAAATGAGGATGTGATAATTAGGCGAAGCCATGCCTGTACTTTAAATGCCTGTGGGTTAACAGAAATAAATAAAGACTAAGGGAGGTGAGGAGTTCCACAGTTTAAAGGTCATGAGAATCTTAGAATGATAGAGTACAGAAGGAGGCCTTTCGGCCCATCATGCCTGTGCCAGCTCTTTGAAAGAACTATCCAATTAGTCCCACTCCCCACTCTTTCCCCATAGTCCTGCAAATTTTTCCTTTTCAAGTATTTATCCAATTCCCTTTTGAAAGTTACTATTGAATTTGATTCCACCGCCCTTTCAGGTAGTGCGTTCCAGATCATAACAACTCGCTATCTAAAAAAAATTCTCCTCATCTCCCTCCTGACATTTTTGTCAATTATTTTAAAGAATGAGTTAGATTCTTAAACTATTATAGCACTGGAAAGGGATAATGTAGTTGAGGGGTCAAAGACAGAATCTATTTGGTTGGAAATAAGAATCAACTGTGGAGCTATTACGCTATAGTATGTACACTATCGGCCACCAAATAGTGGGAAGGAGATAGAGGAGCAAATTTGCAAATTATAGAAAGATGCAAGAACTATAGAGTAGTGATAATGGGTGACTTGAAATATCCCAATATAGACTGGGGCAGTAACTGTAAAGGGCAAAGAAGGGAAGGAAATTCCTGAAATGTGTACAAGAGAACTTTCTGGAACAGCATGTTTCCAGCCCGATGAGGAAGGAAACAGTGCTGGATCTAGTTCTGGGGAATAAAGTGGGGCAAGTGGAGCATGTTTCAGTGGGAGAGCATTTGGGGAACAGTGATCATGATATCATTAGGTTTAGAATAGTTATGGAAAAGGACAAGGAACAATTAAGTGTGAAAATACTCAACTGGAGGAGGGCTAATTTTGGTGAGTTCAAAAAGGATCTTGCCCAGGTGGATTGGGATCAAAATTTGTTAGGCAAAACAGTAATTGAACAATGGGAGGCCATCAAAGAGGAGTTGGTTCGGGTACAGAATAGACAAATTCCCATAAGGGGGAAAGGAAGGGCATCCAAAGCTAAAGCTCCCTGGATGACTAAAGATATAGAGATTAAAATGAAACAGATAAAGGAGGTTTATGACAAATGTAAGGTTCATAATATGGTAGAGAATCAGGCTTAATACAGAAAGTACAGAGGAGATCTAAAGAACGGAATAAGAGAGGCAAAGAGAGAGTATGAGGATAGATTAGTGGCTAACATAAATGGGAACCCAAAAGTAATTTATAAACAGTAATAGTAAAAGGGTAGTTAAAGGAAGGGTGGGACCAATTAGAGACAAAAAAGGAGATCTTCTTGTGGAGGCAGAGGGAATGGCTGAGGTAGTAAATGAATACTTCGCATCGGTCTTCATTAGAGAAGAGGATGCTGCCATTGTAGCAATAAAGAAGGAGGTAGTAGCAATGTTGGATAGGATAAAAATAGATAAAGAAGAGGTACTTAAAAGATTGGCAGTACTCAAAGTAGAAAAGTCACCCGATCCAGATGGGATGCATCCGAGGTTACTGAGGGAAGTAAGGGTAGAATTTGCAGAGGCTCTGGCCACAATCTTTCAATCCTCCTTAGATATGGGGCAGTGCCGGTGGACTGGAGGATTGAAAATTTATACCCCTGTTCAAAAAAGTGGAGACGGATAAACCCAGCAATTACAGTACAGGGCTTTGATGAGACATCACCTGGAGTGCTGCTTACAGTTTTGGTCTCCTTATCTAAAGGAGGATATACTTGCCTTAGAGGTGGTGCAACGAAGGTTCACTCGATTAATTCCTGGGATGAGAGGGTTGTCCTACGAAGAGAGGTTGAGTAGAATGGGCCTATACTCTCTGGAGTTTAGAAGAATAAGAGGTGATCTCATTGAAACATATAAGATTCTGAGGGGGCTTGACAGGGTAGATGCTGAGAGGATGTTTCCCCTGGCTGGAGAGTCTAGAACTAGGGGGCATAAGCACAGGATAAGGGGTCGGCCATTTAAGACTGAGAGGAGGAGGAATTTCTTCATTCAGAGGGTTGTGAATCTTTGGAATTCTCTACCCAAAACTCATGTACAATGACACCCAGGTCCTTTTGAACATCAACATTTCCCAATCTCTCACCATTTAAAAAATACTCTGCATTTCTGTTTTTCCTACCAAAGTTGATAACTTCACATTTTTCCACATTATATTCCATCTGCCATGTTCTTGCCCACTCACTTAATGTGTCTATATCCCCTTGAAGCCTCTTTGCATCCTCCTCACAACTCACATTCCCACCTAGTTTTGTATTATCAGCAAACTTGGAAATATTACATTTGGTCCCCTCATCCAAATCATTGATATAGATGTTCTTATGTTCAGTTAGCCTAACGTTGGTGCGGGGGGGAAGCTTTTAGAGACAATAATCCGGGATAATTGGCACTTGGAAAAGTATGGGCTAAAAAATGAAAGTTAGCACAGATTTGTTAAAGGAAAATCGTGTTTGACTAACTTGATTGAGTTGTTTGATGAAGTAACGGAGAGGGTTGATGAGGGTAGTGTGGTTGATGTTGTGTACATAGACTTTCAAAAGGCATTTGATAAAGTACCACATAATAGACTTGTTAGCAAAATTAAAGCCCACAGGACTAAAGGGACAGTGGTAGCCTGGTTACAAAATTGGCTAAGGGACAGAAAGCAGAGAGTAGTGGTGATCGGTTGTTTTTCAGACTAGAGGGAAATATACAGAGATGTTCCCCATGGGTCAGTAATAGGACCACTGCTCTTTTTGATATATATTAATGACCTGGACTTGGGTATAGAGGGTATAATTTCAAAGTTTGCAGATGACACGAAACTTGGATACGTAGTAAACAATATGGAGGATAGTAATAGACTTCAGGAGGACATAGAGAAGATGGTGAAATGGACAGACACATGGCAGATGAAATTTAATGCAGAGAAGTGTGCAGTGATACATTTTGGTAGGAAGAATGAGGAGAGGCAAAATAAACTAAATGTTACAATTTTAAAGGGAGTGCAGGAACAGAGAGACCTGGGGGTTGACATACACAAATCTTTGAAGGTGGCAGGACCAGTTGAGAAGGCTGTTAAAAAAGCATATGGGATCCTGGGTCAGTAACCAGAGGGCACAGATTGGCAAAAGAGGCAAAGGTGACATGAGGAAAAAATTTTTAATGCAACGAGTTGCAATGATCTGGAATGTATTGCCTGAAAAGGTGGTGGAAGCAGATTTAATAGTAACTTTAAAAAGGGAATTGAATAAACACTTGAAAGGAAAAAAAAATCAGGGCTATAGGGAGAGAGCAGGGGAATGGGACTAATTGGATAGCTACTTCAAAGAGCTAGCACAGGCACGATGGACCGAATGGCCTCCTCCTGTGCTGTACCTATTATGATACTATTAGCAGATGGTGCAATGAATTGATTTCAACACCATGCAGGAATGTCGTGTAAGAAGTGTGTAGAATAGGTATTTGGAGCTCAAGAAAAGGAGGGGAAAGTTTATAAGAGTACTGATCATTGTTGGCTGCACGTGAGTGCTGGTGTCTCCTATCCTTGTGCTCAGTGGTAGAAGTCACAGGGCTGGGAAGTGTTTTCGCAGTAAACTTGGTGCGTTGCTGCAGTGCATCCTGTAGATCGTACGTGCTGCGGCCATAGCACTGCTAGTGGACAGGGTGGACATTGAATCCAGTGGCCGGGGCGCCGGTCAAGTGAACCGCCTTGTCCTGAGTGGTCTTGAGCTTCTTGCGTTGTTGCAGCTGTACCCATCCAAGCACCCATGCACACTCCTGACTTGAGCCTTGTAGATGGTGGAAAGGCTTTGAGGGGTCAGGAGGTGAGGTCACCCATCACAAAGTACCCAGCCCTGCTCTAGTCTTGCAACCACGGTGTTGATATGGCTGATCCAGTTAAGCTTCACTGGTGACTCTAAGAAGTTGATGGTGGGGGACACTGCAATGATGGTTGCGTTGAGGTTCAGGGTGAGATGGCTGGGCTTTTTTTTGAATGAGATGGTCATCAGCTGTCATTTATGTGGTGCAACCAACACCTGCCATTTGTCAGCCTAATCCTGGATGTTATCCAGGTCCTGCTGTATCTCAGCATGGGCTATTTTATTATCAGAAGAGCTGTGAATGTAACTGTACATTGAGGAATCGTCAGTGAACAGTCGCACTCCTTACCTTATGATGGATGGAAGGTCATCAATGAAGCAGGTGAAGATGGTTGGGCCAGGGGAGAAAGAGTTTACATGTACTTGCATGGATATATTTGTATATTATATTTTTATATAATAAAAATGTAGAATATGATAATCTTGTGGTTGTACTTTTACTGTTAAAGTTATGAATGGAAATATTGTAAATAGCCATTAATATTTAAAATCTTATATTTGTGCACATTTCCCATCAACTTTTTCAATTATAAATTCCTATGTCCATATTAATAATTGTAAACAATTTTACAACACCAAGTTATAGTCCAACAAATTTATTTTAAATTCCACAAGCTTTCAGAGGCTTCCTCCTTCGTCAGGTGAACGGTATGGAAATGACATTTTCGAATCCTTCGCATTTGAAAATCACAGAACAATGCCTGATGATTACTGCCCGTTGCCAAGGCAATCACAGTGAGCAGACAGAAAGGTGTCACCTAAAAAGGCCACCGAATATACAAACCCCCCAAAAAAAAAGAGAGAGAGAGAGAGAAGGAAGACAGTCAATGACCCGTTATATTAAAAACAGATAACATTTGTTCGCTGGTGGGGTTACGTGTAGTGTGACATGAACCCAAGATCCCGGTTGAGGCCGTCCTCATGGGTGCGGAACTTGGCTATCAATTTCTGCTCGACGATTTTGCGTTGTCGTGTGTCTCGAAGGCCGCCTTGGAGTATGCTTACCCGAAGGTCGGTGGCTGAATGTCCATGACTGCTGAAGTGTTCCCCGGCAGGGACAGAACCCTCCTGTTTGGCGATTGTTGCGCGGTGTCTGTTCATCCGTTGTCGCAGCGTCTGCATGGTCTCGCCAATGTACCATGCTCTGGGGCATCCTTTCCTGCAACGTATGAGGTAGACAACGTTGGCCGAGTCACAGGAGTATGAACCCTGCACCTGGTGGGTGGTGTCCTCTCGTGTGATGGTGGTATCTGTGTCGATGATCTGGCATGTCTTGCAGAGGTTACCGTGGCAGGGTTGTGTGGTGTCGTGGACGCTGTTCTCCTGAAGGCTGGGTAATTTGCTGTGAACGATGGTTTGTTTGAGGTTGGGTGGCTGTTTAAAGGCGAGTAGTGGAGGTGTGGGGATGGCCATAGCGAGGTGTTCGTCATCATTGATGACATGTTGAAGGCTGCGGAGAACATGGCGTAGTTTCTCCGCTCCGGGGAAGTACTGGACGACGAAGGGTACTCTGTTGGTTGCGTCCCGTGTTGTCTTCTGAGGAGGTCTACGCGATTTTTCGCTGTGGCCCGTCGGAACTGTCAATCGATGAGTCGAGCATCATATCCCGTTCTTACTAGGGCGTCTTTCAGCGTCTGTAGGTGTCCATCGCGTTCCTCCTCGTCTGAGCAGACCCTGTGTATTCGCAGGGCCTGTCCATAGGGGATGGCCTCTTTGACGTGGTTAGGGTGGAAGCTGGAAAAGTGGAGCATCGTGAGGTTGTCCGTGGGCTTGCGGTAGAGCGAGGTGCTGAGGTTCCCGTCTTTGATGGAGATTCGTGTGTCCAAGAAAGAAACTGATTCTGAGGAGTAGTCCATGGTGAGCTTGATGGTGGGATGGAACTTGTTGATGTTATCGTGTAGTCTCTTTAGTGATTCCTCACCGTGGGTCCATAGAAAGAAAATGTCGTCGATGTATCTGGTGTATAGTGTTGGTTGGAGGTCCTGTGCAGTGAAGAAGTCCTGCTCGAACTTGTGCATGAAAATGTTGGCGTATTGGGGTGCGAATTTGGTCCCCATGGCTGTTCCGTGTGTTTGGGTAAAGAACTGGTTATTGAAGGTGAAGACATTGTGATCCAGGATGAAGCGGATGAGTTGTAGGATGGCGTCTGGAGATTGGCTGTTGTTGGTGTTGAGTATTGATGCTGTCGCAGCGATGCCGTCATCGTGGGGGATACTGGTGTAGAGTGCCGAGACGTCCATCGTGGTGAGAAGTGTTCCTGGTTCAACAGGTCCGTGGGTACTGAGTTTTTGTAGAAAGTCTGTAGTGTCGCGACAGAAGCTGGGGGTTCCCTGCACGATGGGTTTCAGGATGCCCTTGATGTATCCAGAGAGGTTCTCACACAGGGTTCCGTTGCCTGATACGATAGGACGTCCGGGTGTGTTGGCTTTGTGTATCTTTGGGAGGCAGTAGAAGTCTCCCACGCGGGGAGTACGTGGGATGAGAGTGCGTAGGATGTTTTGAAGGTCTGGATCGAAGGTCTTGATCAGTTTGTTGAGCTGATGGGTGTGTTCTTTTGTCGGGTCTGTGGGTAACCGTCTGTAGTGTTCCTGGTTGTCCAGTTGTCGGTATGCTTCTTTGCAATAGTCCGTTCTGTTCTGTATGACGATGGCTCCTCCTTTGTCCGCTGGTTTGATGACGATGTTGCGGTTGGTCTTGAGAGCTTTGATGGCGTTGCATTGTGCTCGGGTGACATTCTGGACTGTCTTCCGAGTGCGGCTGATGAATCTGGCATAGACGCATTTCCTGACAGCTTGAGCATACATGTCAAGCTGAGGGCAGCGACCCTCTGGAGGAGTCCAGTGAGACTCTTTCCTCTTCGGTTGCTGTACCGCGGATCCCTCTGTCTGCTGTTCCGGATTGTTGATTGTCTCATTGGGTTCGCTGCTGAAATTTTGTGGTTTGTGGTAGAATTCCCGGAGCCTCATTCTCCTGATGAATTCCTCTGTGTCTGCCACGAGACTAGTGGGGTCCATTTTGGTAGTGGGGCAGAAATTGAGCCCTCGGCTGAGAACTTCGATTTCGTCTGGTTGAAGGGTGCGGTCGGACAGATTGACGATAGACTTCCCTGTGGTTGCAACCGTGGTACCAGGGGAAGCTTGGTCGATGCTGGTGGTGATGCCGAGTTTCTCAAGCTTCCTGCTCTTGGTTTTCATGTAGGCAGCGTAGTTCCGTTGCCTCGTCTGTTTGGCGGTATCTCATAGCTGGTCTGCTGTGTCCTGAGTACAGGTTGAGAGTATGGACTCTATCTTAGTTTCGAGGTTGCGGCGTCTGCTGTAGAGTTGGTGTATGAGATGGTTGCGGAGTGTGACCCTAACAGAGTACCCTTTGTCGTCCAGTACTTCCCCGGAGCGGAGAAACTACGCCATGTTCTCCGCAGCCTTCAACATGTCATCAATGATGACGAACCTCGCTCTGGCCATCCCCACACCTCCACTACTCGCCTTTAAACAGCCACCCAACCTCAAACAAACCATCATTCGCAGCAAATTACCCAGCCTTCAGGAGAACAGCGTCCACGACACCACACAACCCTGCCACGGTAACCTCTGCAAGACATGCCAGATCATCGACACAGATACCACCATCACACGAGAGGACACCACCCACCAGGTGCAGGGTTCATACTCCTGTGACTCGGCCAACGTTGTCTACCTCATACGTTGCAGGAAAGGATGCCCCAGAGCATGGTACATTGGCGAGACCATGCAGACGCTGCGACAACGGATGAACAGACACCGTGCAACAATCGCCAAACAGGAGGGTTCTCTCCCTGTCGGGGAACACTTCAGCAGTCATGGACATTCAGCCACCGACCTTCGGGTAAGCATACTCCAAGGCGGCCTTCGAGACACACGACAACGCAAAATCGTCGAGCAGAAATTGATAGCCAAGTTCCGCACCCATGAGGACGGCCTCAACCGGGATCTTGGGTTCATGTCACACTACACGTAACCCCACCAGCGAACAAATGTTATCTGTTTTTAATATAACGGGTCATTGACTGTCTTCCTTCTCTCTCTCTTTTTTTTTGGGGGGTTTGTATATTCGGTGGCCTTTTTAGGTGACACCTTTCTGTCTGCTCACTGTGATTGCCTTGGCAACGGGCAGTAATCATCAGGCATTGTTCTGTGATTTTCAAATGCGAAGGATTCGAAAATGTCATTTCCATACCGTTCACCTGACGAAGGAGGAAGCCTCCGAAAGCTTGTGGAATTTAAAATAAATTTGTTGGACTATAACTTGGTGTTGTTAAATTGTTTACAATTGTCAACCCCAGTCCATCACCGGCATCTCCACATCATATTTATAATGGCAACTGCCTATGTAAACTTGTAACACTGTAATTACACCCTCCCGCCAGTGCAGGTGCTGTACAGTAAGACCATTGACAGGAGGGTGTAATTACAATGTGGCAGGTATGCATTGGCAGTGTCCATTATAAATGTGAACCTACGAATTTGTAAAGGAAATATACCAAAATAAGGAATGAATGTATGACTTTAAAATGAGGACTGAATTACACCTGCACTCCTCTAACCCTGCTTCACCTGAAGGCTATAGTTGGTCTTGAATCCACAGGGGATTAACTCATATGCTTTTATGGAAACATGATTCCCAATACATGAAAAGCATGATAATCTGTTTTATTAACGTAAAGTCATTTATATACATATTTCATTTTTTATCAAAGCAACCTTGCTTCCCAATAAAAATCCTCAATAGAAGTATTTGTTTTTTCAAAAATCCATCCCAACATTTGGTTACTGTACTGAAATTAATACATATTGCAAAATGCTTTTTAAAAAGCGGAATATTTTAATTTTCCAGCATAAAACTGAATATTAGCAAACATATTAAGAAATGTATAATTTTAAAGCAGAAATCCTACTTTCCAGATGTGATAAATAAAAGAAAATAATCCAAATTCCATTTCCAGGCAACTTCTGTGCTCAAACTACCAACAGATTTGTAAATATTTTGCAAATTGTTTTTATTTTAAGAACATTCAGCAAATGGCAACAGTGTGAAATGATTGGCAAGCATATTGCAAAAAATGTATTTTTAAAAACATGAACAAATCCTGATGAAGAAAATGTTTTAGAAGCAGTTTAATTGTGCACAGGCAGCCTACTCTTCAACTAACTGGGCGGTCTGCAGCCCTGCGCTGTACCCGGGTCTCACAGAGCGGCTGCAGCAGCTTCCATTCACTCCCCTCCCTCCCTCCACTGTCTGCTCCTTCCTGACCCGCGCGCTCCCTCATTGTCCACAGTCCCTGGCCCGCGCGCTCCCTCATTGTCCACAGTCCCTGGCCCGCGCGCTCCCTCATTGTCCACAGTCCCTGACCCGCGCGCTCCCTCATTGTCCACAGTCCCTGACCCGCGCGCTCCCTCATTGTCCACAGTCCCTGGCCCGCGCGCGCGCTCCCTCATTGTCCACAGTCCCTGACCCGCGCGCTCCCTCATTGTCCACAGTCCCTGGCCCGCGCGCTCCCTCATTGTCCACAGTCCCTGGCCCGCGCGCTCCCTCATTGTCCACAGTCCCTGGCCCGCGCGCTCCCTCATTGTCCACAGTCCCTGGCCCGCGCGCGCGCTCCCTCATTGTCCACAGTCCCTGGCCCGCGCTCCCTCATTGTCCACAGTCCCTGGCCCGCGCGCTCCCTCATTGTCCACAGTCCCTGACCCGCGCGCTCCCTCATTGTCCACAGTCCCTGACCCACGCGCTCCCTCATTGTCCACAGTCCCTGGCCCGCGCGCGCGCTCCCTCATTGTCCACAGTCCCTGGCCCGCGCGCGCGCTCCCTCATTGTCCACAGTCCCTGGCCCGCGCGCGCGCTCCCTCATTGTCCACAGTCCCTGGCCCGGGCGCTCCCTCATTGTCCACAGTCCCTGGCCCGCGCGCTCCCTCATTGTCCACAGTCCCTGACCCGCGCGCTCCCTCATTGTCCACAGTCCCTGGCCCGGGCGCTCCCTCCCTCATTGTCCACAGTCCCTGGCCCGCGCGCGCGCTCCCTCATTGTCCACAGTCCCTGGCCCGCGCGCTCCCTCGTTGTCCACAGTCCCTGACCCGCGCGCTCCCTCATTGTCCACAGTCCCTGACCCGCGCGCTCCCTCATTGTCCACAGTCCCTGGCCCGCGCGCTCCCTCATTGTCCACAGTCCCTGGCCCGCGCGCTCCCTCATTGTCCACAGTCCCTGGCCCGCGCGCTCCCTCATTGTCCACAGTCCCTGACCCGCGCGCTCCCTCATTGTCCACAGTCCCTGACCCGCGCGCTCCCTCATTGTCCACAGTCCCTGACCCGCGCGCTCCCTCATTGTCCACAGTCCCTGGCCCGCGCGCTCCCTCATTGTCCACAGTCCCTGGCCCGCGCGCTCCCTCATTGTCCACAGTCCCTGACCCGCGCGCTCCCTCATTGTCCACAGTCCCTGACCCGCGCGCTCCCTCATTGTCCACAGTCCCTGGCCCGCGCGCTCCCTCATTGTCCACAGTCCCTGACCCGCGCGCTCCCTCATTGTCCACAGTCCCTGGCCCGCGCGCTCCCTCATTGTCCACAGTCCCTGACCCGCGCGCTCCCTCATTGTCCACAGTCCCTGGCCCGCGCGCTCCCTCATTGTCCACAGTCCCTGACCCGCGCGCTCCCTCATTGTCCACAGTCCCTGACCCGCGCGCTCCCTCATTGTCCACAGTCCCTGACCCGCGCGCTCCCTCATTGTCCACAGTCCCTGACCCGCGCGCTCCCTCATTGTCCACAGTCCCTGGCCCGCGCGCTCCCTCATTGTCCACAGTCCCTGGCCCGCGCGCTCCCTCATTGTCCGCTGTTCCTGACCCGCGCGCTCCCTCCCTCCACTGGCCGCTCTTCCTGGCCCGCGCGCTCCCTCCCTCCCTCCGGATTGAGGGGAGAAACATGGCGGCTCACTCGCAGGTCAGTGCTTGGGTTATTAGGATTAGAAAAGTTTCCCTCAGGGAGACTGGAATTTGTGGGGTCTCGGGGTGGGTGGGGCACCGTCATGGGGGATGGGGAAACCATCAACAGCCGCGCCCCCCCAGTCCGTGCTGGTGGGACCAGTCCGAGCCCAGCCCCGCTCTCCATCCTCCGCACCACCCCGGCCCCGGGGGTTCTTGCCGGCCTGTGCCCCTCGGGTGCGGCGGTTTCGTCAGGGCCAGGCCCAGGCCGGCTGTGGTGCTTTTAGTTTGAAAGCGGCGCCGCCGTTTCCAAGGCAACCGAGGCCCGGCTTTCAGGCTCCTGAAACTCAAACGGCGCTCAGTCATGAACACCACCTCTCCCTCAGTGAATGAACACTTCCACCCGACCCTCACCCCCTCACACACACACACACACCCCATCACCCTGACCCCCATCCCCAATCTTAACCAACATATCTGTCAGGTCACCCCACAGTCTGTAAAATGCATGACCTCACACTTATATTGAAATTCATTTGCCAATTACACGCCCATCCTGCAAGTTTATTTTGACGCAGACCTCCTCAGTATTAACTAAACCCCCCAATTTGGTGACACCTGCAAATTTTTCAAATTGTACTTCTGATTCCCGAGTCCAAATTGTTTATGTAAACGGTGAACCAAAGTGGTCCCAGCACCGATCCTTGTGCAACGCCACTCCCCACCTTCTGCCAGTTTGAGTAACTACCTTTAACTCCTACTCTCTTCTGTTTTGTAGCCAGCTTGTTATCCATTCTGCTACTTGTCCCCTGACTCCATATGCTCTGACCCACGCCATGATTCTACTATGCGGTACCACATCAATGGCCTTTTGAAAATCTAAATCTGTTACTTCTTCAAAGAATTCAATAAGGTTGGTCAAGCATGACCTTCCCTTTTGAAATCCGTGCTGACTATTCTTTATTATATTTTCATTTTCTAGAAGTTTTTCTATTACATCTTTGAGTAAGGATTCCATTATTTTCCTACCACCGACATTAAGCTAATTAGTCTACAATTCCCTGGACTTGTTCTAGATCCTTTTTTAAGTGTAGGAATCATATTAACTGTCCGGCAGTCCTCTGGCACCATTCCCTCTTCTAATGATTTTATATATATATGCAATAGTGCCTCTGCTATCTCTTCTAACTTTTAATATGCATGGATGCAATCCATCCGGACCTGGGGTTTTCTCCTCTCTAAGTTTGATTAGTTTATCAATTATCTCCCCCCTTTCTATCTTAAGATATCTTTATATCTTTTTTGATCTCCTCTTCTAATGTCATGCCCACCATGCTAGTCTTCCTGGTAAATACTGAGGCAAAGTAATTATTTAATATTTCTGCCATTTTGCTGTCATTACCTGTGAGTTTATCGTGTGTATCCCTTGTGGCCCTATTCTTATCCTGATTTTTCTTTTGTTATTTATGTGTCTGTTGAATACTTTATTATTTCTTTTTATATTCCTTGATAATTTAATTTCGTAGTTTCTCTTTGTCTTTCTAATTGTGTTTTTGACTTCTTTCCTAACCTTTTCATATTCCCTTTTGTCATCCTCTCCTTTGTTGTCTATGTACTTAGTGTGTGCCTTTTTCTTCATTTATTCATGGTGTTTTGTTACTGGCTAGTTTGTTCTTGCTTTTTAGTGGGATGTATTTCTCCTGGACTCTGTTGATCACCGTTTTAAATGTTTCCATTGCTGTTCTATTTCTTTGTTTGGCCAAAAATTTTTCCACTTTATTTTCCCCAGTTCCATTCTCATACCCTTAAAATCATCTTTTTTCCAAATTATTGCTTTGGTATTTGTCTTATTTATGTCCTTCTCAATCTTTATCGTAAACCTTATTATGTTGTGATTGCTATTGCTTAGATGTTCCCCAACGCATATTTCTGTTCTGGTTCATTTCCCATTACTAGATCCAGCAGTGCTTCCTCTCTTGTTGGGCTTTTTACATATTGGGTAAGAAAGGAGTTCAGCACATATTGTAAAAACTCCAGTCTGTACCCCTTTACCTGCCTCTTATTCCCAGTTTATTTGGGGGTGGTTAAAATCTTCCATGATTATTATTCTATGTCCTTTACTCATTTCACATATTTGCTTACACATTTCTTCCTCCACCTCCTTTCCACTATTAGGTGGTCAGTGTTATATGCCTATTAGTGCGATTGATCCCTTATCTTTTATTTCAATCCATATGGATTCTGTTTCTATCCTTCTGCTAGTACTTTCTACTGTCATTATATTATCTCTAATTAATACAGCTACTCCACCCCCCCCCCTTCCCTATCCTTTTTGATTATTTTATAACCTGCAATATTTAGTTGCCAGTCCTGTTCTTTGCGTAGTCATGTTTCAATTATTCCGACTACATCTGGTTCCTCGCTACGGATTGTTGCCTCCAGTTCCCCCATTTTATTTTGGACGCTGTGTACATTGCTATACAGGTAGTTTAATTCATCTTTAATAGTTGTTCCCTTTATTTTTAACAATCCTTTTATACTTCTGTTTTATAACTCTATTTGTTCCTTGACCGTTTGTTTTCTTTATTCCTTATCCTAGTCTGACCTTTACACACATCTCCTGTTCCTTTCATCTTTAGGCTTTTGTTATCGCCACCAGATCCCTCCCCCGTCCTGCTAGTTTAAAGCATTATGCACTGCCCTATTTATCCTTACCGCTGGGACTCTGGTCCCATTCTGTTTCAGGGGGAGCCCGTCCCAGTGGTACAGCTCTTTCCTGTCCCAGTACTGATGCCAGTGTCCCATGAAATGGAACCCCTCCTTCCCTCACCACTCTTTCAGCTCTGCATTCATCTTTCTGATCTGTCTATCCCTATCCCAATTACCTCCTGTAGTAATCCTGAGATTACCACATGTGAGCTCCTGCTTTTTAATTTAGTTCCTAGCTCCTGATATTCCCTTAGCAGAACCTCCTCCTTGTTTTTCCTTATGTCATTGGAGTCAACATGGATCACGACAACTGGATCCTCCCCCTCCCTTTCTAAATTCCTCTCCAGTTGCTCCGAGATGTCCTTTACCCCTGCACCAGGTAGGCAACACACTCTCCTGGACTCTCGGTCTTGACTGCAGATGACGCTAACTATCTCCCTGATTATAGAATCCCCCATGACTATAACCTTTCTATTCTGATCCCCCCCTCTCTGGACTGCCTCATGTTCCACGGTGCCATGGTTAGCATTCTAGGCATCCTTCCTGCAGCCGTCATCCTCATCCTCACAGGTATTTTTTATCCATTCATGGGATGTGGGCGTCGCTGGCGAGGCCGGCATTTATTACCCATCCCAAATTGCCCTTGAGAAGGTGGTGGTGGTGAGCCGCCTTCTTGAACTGGTGCAGCCCGTGTGGTGAAGGTACTCCTGCAGTTAGGCATCAAATACATCGTACGTGTTGGATAGGATTAGTGTCTGTGGGATCTCCTTCTCTACCTCTCCTAGATTCCCACTACCCTGTTGACTAACAGTCACACTCTCCCCTTCCTACACCTGTGCTTTCCTCTGAGATGTGAGTGTACTCTGGAGAAAACAATCTGGATATTCCTTCACCTCCCTTATGTGTCAGAGTGTCTCTAATTCGCACTCCAACTCAAAGACTCTGAGCCATTCTGAGTTGCTGGACTCACTGTCTCCTATTTACTGTAACACGCACCACCCCCCATCCCCTTTATAATTCACTGCCTCTCAGTTACTGTAACACTCCCCCCTCCCCTTTATAACTTACTCCTCAGTTACTGTAGCACTCCCCCCATCCCCATTATAACTCAATGCCCCTCATTTACTGGAGCACTCCCCCACCCCCATTATAACTCACCACCCCTCAGTTACTGTAATTCTCCACTTCCCCCTTTATATAACTCAGTGTCCCTCAGTTACTGCAACACTCCCCCCACCCCCTTTATAACTCACCGCCCCATAGTTACTGTAACATTCCCCCTGCCCCTTTTTAACTCATTGCCCCTCAGTTATCCTAACACTCCCCCTCCCCCTTTTTAACTCGCTGGCCCTCAGTTACTGTAACACTCCCCCCTCTCCCTTCATAAATTGGTGTCCCTCAGTTACTGTAACACTCCCCACCTCATTTATAACTCACTGCCCTATAGTTTATGTAACAGTCCCCCTTTATAACTCAGTGGTTCCCAATTGCTGTAACATTCCCCTCCTTATTTCAGATTGATAAATCAATACTGCTTAGTTACCATAATTCTCACTCCTGCTTCCCCTCTCCCTTTATAAAGTAGTTCCCCATAATTATTGTAAACCCATCCCCTCCTTATTTATTGTGTCTTGATCAACGAGATGGCAGAGTTTTATTTTTATTTACTGTATTTGATTCCTTTCTTTGGATGACAATCTAGTTTTGTAGCCCCCACCTTCCCCCACTGTGTCTTGCAGCACACAGCAGTTCCTTTAAAAGCTACTTACAGGCAGTGCGGCAGTTGAGCAATTTTCTAGTTTGTGTCAGTGCCCTAGGAGAGGGAAAAAATCAGACAGGGTTCCTGCTCCGTTGTCGTTATCCCGGTGATCCCTGCTGCCAGTGTGTCTGTGTGTGTGCGGAGATCCAGTGAGGACAAAATAAGATTCTGCAGCAATTGCTGCCAAAGAATAGGCTGCCAGCACTCATATGAAAATGGGCCACTTGGTTGAGGTAATGGAGAGTTGCTGGCACCAATGGGACCGTACCCAGCATGAATCAGCGGAACAGGGTGATGGTCACGTTCTGAGATTGCAAAGAGTTTAATGCAACGTTCTCCATTTTTGTGGTTCTAATTGAGTTTGTAGTAAGTTTTGTAAAGTCTGCCCTGTAGAAGTGTCATTTGGGAAACAAATTATGTTGTGGTTGTACAGGATAATGGAAAGTAATGTGAGCTCGACACGTGCTTTTTGCAGGATGCGAAAATGGGCTTTGAAATCTTCAAGCCCATGATTAACCCCTCATCCAAACGTATTTTCGGCTGTTGTCATTTGGATTTCAGTAAAGTGTTACAGTGGGTGTGAAATTTTCATTTTATGCCCACTTTAACTGTGAAAAACAGTCAGCAATGCAGGTAGAGATTCTACTCGTTGACACTTGGATTGTGTGTGGAGAGTGAAGTCATCGGTCATCGTTCGTCCTTTGATATCGAAGAAGACAGCCAGAATAGCATTTCATTTTTTTGCAGTGCGTTCTTCAATGACTGACAAGACCTACTTTTGCTCGAAATGAGCCCCTGCAGATTGAACAATGGATCCCGGATACACCAGGTTGGGGATCTTGATTTTTCAAGCGGGACTTCCTCAGCTAGAGTTTACATTCAGCATCAGCAATGCAATGGGCCTTCTAGTCGGAGCTGCCTTCATGAATGGTTTTTTGCCGTACTTTCTTGAGCAAGTTGTTCCCATTATTGGACATCTTTTTTGCACTGTTTCAGTGTCGCTTATAAGCAGTGTTCATATCTCTTTTGCTGACCACCATGAAATCGCTTCCCAGTTGTCGGTGCGCCATAAAAGATCTTCGGGACTCGTTTACCAGACATTTGTAAAACATGATTTGACCATCCTTGCCATGCCTTTGTGATCAAAGCATTTATTCCTAGCATAGTAATGCTGGTTACATTCCTGTCTCCAGTAATAAAGTAACTGCACTAAACGACAACCAGTAAAGTGCATTGGCTTGGATGTGGTTTTTTTCCTTAAAGCATATTGGTACCATTGCTCTAAATAATCCTTGTGACAATATTGTTTTGTTACGGGTTGCCACATAATAGTCCAACTTGGGAGTGGGAGATACAGAAACTTCTAAATGTCATGGATTTAAAATAGAAGTCTTTTTTTTCCACATACCACTTGGCCTTCTGAGATGGACGCAATTATTTAAGCCACTGATAACTTTTCATCATTATAGAAAACATCAGTTCTTAAGCTGTCATCCTACCCTGTTCGTAGCCTCTACCTTGCTTCCTGTTTGGGTTTGGGCCTGGTAGAGAGACTGTAATATGAAGAGCAAGTTAGTGTTTTTTCTGTGTCGCATTTGTTTACAGTTTGTCAGAATGTATGTGGATTTGCTTGGCCTCACAGTAAATCTCGCCTATTCATCCATTCAAACGTACTGCGATTAAGGGTGCTGTGTTGTTAACTGAATTCACGACAGAGCAGGACTTTTACAGATGTTTTTTATTGCGAGATCTAGGTTGGAGGCCAAAGCCTACAGTACAGAAAACCATCAAGGATGAAAAGAGGTGAATCAGAAAGTAGTATTTAGGGGATGCTAAGCCTGGGTTGTAAAAGCCTGAAAAGTGTATGAGGAGGGAAAAACTGAGGGAGGTAAGGAGGTCTGCAGTTTTATGCTCTGGGAAAGAATGAGTTAGAGGAGGATTCACTGTAATCAGGCTTCAATTCAACACAGTGGGGATGCAGGGAGAAGTGAGTACACGTAGATTGTCCTTGCAGCTTTGGAGGAACCACAACAACTTGCATTTATATAGTGCCTTTAACATAGGAAAACGTCCCAAGGCACTTCACATGAGCAGAATTAGACAAATATTGACACTGAGCCAAAGGAGATATTAAGAGTGGTGACTAAGCTTGGTCAGAGGTAAGTTTTAAGGAAGGTCTTAAAGAAGGAGAGAGAGGTGACGAGGTGGAGAGTTTAAGGGAGTGAATTCCAGAGCTTAGGGCCTAGACTGCTGAAGGCATGGCCACCAACGGTGGGGTGAAGGGAGTAGGGGATGCACAAGAGGCCAAAGTTGGAGAAACAAAGAGTGGTTGTAGGGCAGGAGCAGATTCCAGAGATAAGGAGGGGCGAGTGAATGGAAGGATTATAACACAAGGGTGAGCCAGTGTAGGTCAGCGATAAATTCACAGGTAATGACAGCAAAATGGCAGAAATATTAAATAATTACTTTGCTGTAATATTTTGCCTCAGAGACTAACTTGGTGGGCATGACATTAGAAGAGGAGATCAAAAAAGTTGTAAAGACATTTAAGTTAGAAAGGGGGAGCGATAATTGATAAACTTAGAGAGGATAAAATCCATGGTCTGGACGGATTGCATCTGCGCATATTAAAAGTAGTTAGAGAAGAGATACCAGAGGCACTATTTCATGTATATAAAAATTCATTGAAAAAGTGAATAGTGGCAGAGGACTGGTGGACAGTTAATGTGATTCCTATATTTAAAAAGGGAGATAGAACAAGTCCAGGGAACTATAGACCAATTAGCTTAACGTCGGTGGTAGGAAAGATAATAGAATCTTTACTCAAAGAAATAGTAATAGAAAAACATCTAGAAACAGAAAATATGATAAAGATTAGTCAGCATGGATTTCAAAAGGGAAGGTCATGTTTGACCAACCTTATTGAATTCTTTGAAGCAGTAACAGAAAGGGTAGACAAGGGTAATGCAGTGGATGTAATATATTTGGATTTTCAAAAGGCCTTTGATAAGTTACCGCATAGTAGATTCAACTAAGGTCAGAGCATGTGGAGTCAGGGGACAAGTAGACAAATAGAATGGATAGCAAGCTGGCTACAAAACAGAAAACAGAGTATGGCTTAAAGGTAGTTATTCACACTGGCAAAAAATGGGAAGTGGTGTTCCACGAGAATCGGTGCTGTGGACCATTGTTGTTCACCATTTACATAAATGATTTGGACATGGGAATCGGAAGTACAATTTCAAAATTTGCAGACGACACCAAATTGGGGGTTATAGTTAATACTGAGGAGGACTGCGACAAAATACAGGAATACTGGATTACTCTTACAAAGCTGAATAATGGGATTGCTCTTACAAAGAGCCGGCACATGCTCGATTTGCCAAATGGCCTCATTCTGTGCTGTAACGATTCTATGATTCTACATCTATAAACATGGAGAACGGGCGTGTCATTGGCAAATGAATTTCAGTATAAATAAGTGTGAGGTGGTACATTTTGGTCGGAAGAATAAGGAGGCCACATACTCCTTGGAAAATCAGAGTCTAAATGGGGTAAAGCAGCAGACGGATCTAGGGGTACGGATACACAAATCAAAAGTAGCGATGCAGGTTAATAAGGCCATTAAAAAAAGCAAACAAAGCACTGGGATTCATTTCTAGAGGGATAGAATTGAAAAGCAGGGAAGGTATGTCAAACTTGTATAGAACTTTGGTTAGACCCCATGTATGTAAAATAAAACACCAACTCATTACTCCTAGAAAGAAATTGAGCATTTCACTAATATGTCGATGAACAGAGGACACAGACTTAAGATAATTGACAAAAGAACCAGGGGGGAAATGAGGAGAACATTTTTTATGCAATGATCTGAAATGCACTGCCTGAAAGGATTGTTGAAGCAGATTCAATAGTGACTTTCAAAACGGAATTGGATAAATACTTGAAGGGAAAAAAATTACAGGGCTATGGTGAAAAACCTGGTTAGTGGGACCAATTGGATAGCTCTTTCAAAGAGCTGACACAGGCACGATGGGCCAAATGTCCTGCTCACGTGCTGTACCATACTATGATACTTGGAGTACTCCGAACAGTTCTAGTCTCCATATTATAAAAAGGATATAGAGGCACTGAAGAAGGTGCAAAAAAACATTTACTACGATGATACCAGAACTGAGAGGTTATACCTATCAGGAAAGATCGAACAGGCTGGGGCTCTTTTCTCTAGAAAAGAGAAGACTGAGGGGTGACCTGATAGAGATCTTTAAGATTATGAAAGGGTTTGACAGGGTAAATGTAGAGAAAATGTTTCCACTTGCTGGGGAAACCAGAACAGGGGCCATAAATATAAGATAGTCACTAATAAATCCAATAGGGAATTCAGGAGAATCTTCTTTACCCAGGGAGTGGTTAGAATGTGGAACTCCACAAGGAGCAGTTGAGGTGACTAGTATAGATGCATTTAAGGGGAAGCTAGATAAACACATGAGGGACAAAGGAATAGAAGGATATGTTGATGGGGTTAGATGAAGAAGGGTGGGGTGAGGCTTGTGTGGACCATAAACACCTGCATAAACCTGTTGGGCCAAATGGCCTGTTTCTGTGCTGTACATTCTGTGTAATTCTATGAGTAGAGGGGTGACGGGTGAACGGGACTGGTGCGAGATATACAACGGGGCAGTAGAGTTTTGGATAAGCTCAAGTTTATGGAGGATGGATGATGGGAAGCTGGTCAGGAGAGCATTGGAATAGCTGAGTCTGGATGTAACAAAAGCATGGATGAGGGTTTCAGCAGAAGGTGGGCTGAGGCAGGGGCAGAAATGGGCAATGTTATGGAAGTGAAATTAGGTGTTCTTTGTGATCAAACAGGACATCGAGGTTGAGCATGGTCTGGTTCAGCCTGAAACAGTGGTCAGGGAGGAAAGGCAAGAGAGGGAAGTCCAGGGGATCATTGACCCTATTTGTTGGGCCAGAAATCAGAATTTCCTACATTGGTTTTGTTGTCCAGGAATTATTTGCTAAAAAATTCCCTTTGACAGGGATGCAGTATGATTAAAATGCAAATGTTAGACCAATTGTTGTCAGGTATTAAAGTACTCCGATTGCTACGGTTTGGGAAGCCCGCAGTTAACAAGCCACTATCCCAAGATATGAAAACTGTTAACATTTGGTTACCTGACTGCTTCAGAGATTGCTTAAGCATAAAAGAAAACATCCTTATAACTGGAATCCTCTAGAGCTCCAGTTTTCTGTTTATCTTTGCTGCTGTATGTATGGAAGGTGTGTTGAGTTCCACACACCTTCCGTAAGCAATGCTTATATTTGTACCACTATAGACTGTGTCTTTTTAACGTTTTCCAGGAGAAACTGGAAGAATTATGGACTATCTTAAACTAATGAATCCAGTTGTATGTTATGTTAATTACTGTTTGCGCTCTATAGTATCTTGCCAATGTTTCTGCTTCTGTGAATATTTATTTGTAAACAAAGCTGCACGTAGTTTAGCCTGTACAAAATAGTCTAATGTTGTGACATTTCCGTTGTTTGAATTGACAAGTGATGTAGGTGGAATCATATGTACCCTTCGTAGATCTAAGTATCAGCTATGGCTCAGTGGTAGCACTCTCACCTCTGAGTCAGAAGATTGTGGGTTCAAGTCCCACTCCAGAGACTTGAGCACAAAATCTATGTTGACACTTCAGTGCTGCACTGTCGGAGGTGCCGTCTCTCGGATGTGGATGTAAAAGATCCCATTGCGCTTTTCGAAGAAGAGCAAGGGAGTTCTCCCGGTGTCCTGACCAATATTTATCTCTCAACCAGCACTTAAAACAGATAATCTGGTCATGTATCTTGTTGTTTGTGGGACCTTCCTGTGTGCAAATTGACTGCTGCATTTCTTACATTAAAACATTGACTGCACTTCACTAACTGTAAAATGCTTTGGGATATCCCTGAGGCTGTGAAAGTTGTTATATTAATGCAAGTTTTTATTGATTGGGGTTAATTATTGGACCTGGATTACACTAATCTCTATACAGCAGAAGATAAAAACACTGGTTTCAGGTCAAAGGTATGCTTACATAAACTACTGTCTAACTGTTTATATTAAAAAAAGATATTTTGGGGGCAGGGAGTGGCAGGCAGGTTTGCCTGAAATGTAATACTCAATTAAAGCAGAGATGGGGGAAGAGAAAAAGAGAGATTTGTTGTGAGCAAGCATTTCGGTGAATAATAACTGGGAGCCACAATGTCATGAATGGAAAATAGTACTGTTAAAAGTGCTGTTTCTGTTGTGAAATGCTTATGAGACCAAATCATTCAATATGATCGGGTAAAGAGATGTCACATGCTGGAGAATAGCACATAAATACTTACTGTATTCAGGGTTTTTGTGGGAAACTACTGCTGCCCTGGCACAGACTAAGACTCAAACCTCAAAGCTTCTGGACCGCATGGCTCCATATCACGTGAGGCAGTGCCTTTAGTCCATATGTTATCAGGAGATATCCTAAAAAATTGATTATATGCTAGCTAAAGTGTATGAAAACATTTTGGTTTAGGGTACAATAAAATACAATTACTGCAGTTTCTAAGCCATAACTGTTAAAGTATTATCCTATGGAGTATTGATGTTAAAACCAGAAAATGTTGGAAGTGCACAGCAGGTTAGTCAGTATCTGAGAGAAAGAAGGCAGTAATCCTGAGCATGGACTAAGTCTGAATCATAGTGTCCCCTTTTGGTGCAGAGTATCACTTTTATAATAGTGGGGTGATAACTTTCAAATATTCAGTATTTTAAGTTTACAATTGTTGCTGATGGCATCACCCTTCTGGCCTGATCATGTGCACATACGTGAGCAAATGTGAAATTAGTCCATTTGCCCATTGCGTACATGGGAGCAGAATTTTTTTTTAAAAGGAAGTGCAATGGAGATTGGGCAAAAATAATGAATACTGTGCAATTAAACTTTTAAAGAGAAGGTGGATGGATGTCTATGAATGGGATTGAAGATTATGAGTCATAATCTTCAATGAAGATCTAAAGAGCACAATGGTTCTGCTGCTGAGACTATAGAAATATTCTGTCTAGAATGCTTGACTGTCAATATCAGGGAACTATTAGGAGTGAGATTTATGATCAAAAAGGGCGCGATTGACTGGAAATCCATTTGTGTATATGGAACTGTGTTTAGGAGCGAGGTCCATCAAAATTTGTGATATTTTTTACAAGCCAAGAGAGTTGGTAGGTCTGAGATTGCAGTTAGCCAGAGTTCAATAATGTAGATTGAAATGTTTAATTAACCTGGAATTATATTAAGTTAATTTTAGAGGGGGGGGAGATTAAAGGAAGAATTTTATGGAGCTATATGTTGAAAGTTTTATTTATAGTTATTCAGCTCCCACAGGATAATGGGGAGAGCCATGAAAAGGCAGATTTGCACACGGTCTGTTGGCAGGAATGGACAAAGTAAGTTTGACATGGATCCAGCAAGCTTTGTTGTGGCAGACTAGATTGCAGACTGTGCCGAACCTTTGCTGATAGAACGTTTGTGAAGGTGAACAGAGGCCTTGTAGAAATGGTGTGTTCAGCGAAGAGGAGTCTCTTTCCCAACATCGGTTTACCGTGAAACACAATACAGCGACAAGTGGAAACTCTGTCAAAGAATGCTGCAGAGCAAAGCTTTTGAGTATATTGCACATATGCTGCACATCTTTTAGCTTGGTTATGGAGGAAACCCAAAAACATTGTTCACCATACGTGGCCCAGTCACTAGTCGTGGTGCATGGATCTGCCCCCGTGCTCTGAAAAGTTGGACACCCCAACTGTACTTTGTTTACTTCTTAAAGTATTTGCTCCAGTTTATTTACTGAATTGGAAAGGTTTTCAACAAGTGCAGTGTGCAGCCAGTTTCCCATCAGCCCTGTACTCTGAAGTTTAAATGCAGTTTAGGTCTTGAGAGCATTAGTGCTTTTGTGAATGAATACTGTATCAGTTATTTAGCATATTCAAGGATTAAAATCTTTCCATTCTTCATATTTCACATTTTTAAAACCGAATGCGGAGACACCAAATCACTGATATTGATGCTTTAGAAAGGGTACAATATAGATTCACTAGGATGCTGCTTGGTATGAAGAAATCAAAATACGAAGAAAGACTTGAAAAGTTAGGTCTTTTTTCCTTAGAACAACGCAGATTATGGGGCGATATGATAAAAGTGTTTAAAATTATGAAAGGATGGCACAAGATTGAGGGGCCACAGATACAAGATTAAATATAAGAGACTTAGAACGGAGGGCAGAAGAAATTTATTTACACAGAGTTGAGGCTGTGGAATTCACTTCCAGGGTTAGTGGTTGAGGCAGGAACTATGTCAACATTCAAGATTAGATTGGATAGGTGGATGAAGGAAAAGGGGTTTGAAGAGATATGGGAACAGGGTGAGTAAATGTGATTGGAACTATTTGCTCGTGTGGAGGATAAATATCAACACGGACTGATTGGGCCAAATGGCCTATTTGTATGTTGTAACTTCTATGTATGTATTTTTGTGTACTTGCTGACTTGCCTTGTCCATTTCAGTCTTTTTCTTCCTTGGTGCCCTATAGGCCTGAGCCCTTTTAAAAAAAAAGCAACCTTTTTTAACTCATTGCATCAAACTGTTGAATTCGTAATTGCCCAGATCAGACAGTGAATCTTCACTCACAGTGTTGGGACCGAAAATATTTATTTATGTGTGAATTCTAAGAACTTGTCTGCAAAATGTTTTATTTTCGGAAATTGAGCTGAGTTAACACCAGACTGCGGTGAAGCCTGGATTGTAAAATACTCACTGGCTCTGTTATGTGTTGAAAAATGAATTTCTATTAATAAACTTTATTGCTTTATTTACCAAATCTGTGGGGTTTTTTTAACAAATGAGAAGGGAATTTCTGGATTAATAAGGACTGGGTTAGTTGGAGTTGATGAGCAAGTTTTTTCCCAGTGGTAGTTTTTGAGGTTCATTGCGTTAGTGGTTTGTCATCAGTTGCAAACCAGTCACCTAACAATTTCCTTGGGCTTATTGATGGCTCCTTGGTGTGGCTTGCAGTCTGAACTGAGTGGAACATCCAAGTCCCACTTCCTACACAACTTTGTACAGCTGCACTGAGGTGGGGCTGTGGCATACATGTCAATAATCAACATTCCACACTGGTGGTGAGCGTTTTGAGGGACGTTTACCATATCAGCATGCTGACACAAATCGGTGCAACTGCCCCCTCAACTTCCTGCACCTATTCCGCTTCTCCTGAGTCCAAGGGTCTCGTGAGAATGAGAGTTCCTGCCTACAGTGTACAGAGGAGGCAGTCCTGTTTATTAGGGATTGGCACGAAGAGGAAGATCAGGTCCTGTCCAGTTAGTCCTTGACTCTAGTATGAGTGAGCAGGGAAAAATGGATGCCAAGTGGAGGGGAGTGGAATATGGGTGCAGTATATAATGGTCTGATTGGTCTGTTGAAAATCCAAATGTTGCTTCGCTCTTCCATTTTTTTAAAATTTAAAAAAATCTATTAATTGTGACATGTAAAAGTGCATAAAGTGAATCAGAATGTATAATTTTTAATGTAAAAATTTGAAATTGGGGAGCATGCTCCCAGAACCTCACAGAAAATGCGTTTCCAAATTTGAGCCTTCAACATATGGATTTCCCTTTCAGGTTTTCTTGTAATTATGTTTTTTATCCTCCAATACAAGTGAAGGAATGTTGTGTAAGGTACAAAGCCGGTGTAACTAATTGTTTTCAAGTGTCAGGGCTGTTCTTGAGTTGTCAGCTTTTTAGGGCTCTATCAGTTTTTTTGATGCTGTTTGTCAGCTTTTGTTAGTTTTCACAGTTGGCCTGTATGCTTTAGGGACATTCAGTTAGTAAGGTGGCTGCTGTAACTGCTGGTGCTGAGCGAGACAGGCTGGTGTCCAAGGGGTGGAGAGATGTCAGGGATGCCTCCTGTCTGTTTGTGTGCTTGTGCATAGGTACTATCGAATTGATGCTGCCTGTGATCGCCAGGTTTACTGTAGTGAACAGACTGAGCTTGTCACAGGCTGAAATGGAAGCAACATTTCAATGTTCAGCATTACGTACCCAAGAAACTTAAGCAAATGATTACATTTAATAGAAAAAATGTGCAGGTCTTACAGGAAGAGTTCGCATGCATTTGCGCCGGTTCGTGTATGGTGAGAAACAGGGCGTAGCGTGTGGTGAGGGAGTAGGCCCAGCGCGTGGAGAGAGTGGGACCAGCATGTTTTGAGAGAGGCTCAGTGAGGAAACTGAAGTGGGTTATCACCGCTTGTCTTAATATGGACTAGATATTGTTTTTAATCTGTAAGGTGAGGAAAACAGCATTAACTTACTGTTAACTCAGGTTTGTGGCTGATGGGAACAACTGGAAAGGATTGTCGGAAGATCACCGAATAAACACGATGAGGAAAGTCATTCAATGTGCCTAATCTCATTCCTCTAGAGAAACCTACAATCCTCTCATCATAGCATCGTTTTGCCCTCCAATTCCAAGTGTTGATCTCTCTGTGGAAAAGAGAATATAATTGTGCTTGCTTACATTATAAAATGGTATCTCGTAACTTGGTTCTGGAGGAAGGTATTTACTCCAGCAGCATTTTTTATTCGTTCATGGGATGTGGGCGTCGCTGGCAAGGCCAACATTTATTACCCATCCCTAATTGCCCTTGAGAAGGTGGTGGTGAGCCGCCGCCTTGAACCGCTGCAGTCCATCTGGTGAAGGTTCTCCCACAGTGCTGTTAGGTAGGGAGTTCCAGGATTTTGAACCAGCGATATATTTCCAAGTCAGGATGGTGTGTGACTTGGAGGGGAACGTGCAGATGTTCCCATGCGCCTGCTGCCCTTGCCCTTCTAGGTGGTAGAGGTCACGGGTTTGGGAGGTGCTGTTGAAGAAGCTTTTAGGCCTGAATCATCCTTTCTAATGGTACTGTGGCTACACATATATCATGCATAGCAGTTCAGTTCCACAGGCGGTAATGCTACCTTTACTGTGGTTTGTGTAGGCTTTCACTTCACACTTTCTGCATTAAATTAAACCCAGCCAGGCTCCATAACTATACAGCAATAAATGTAGGTTACCTTTTTCTACATTAATTTTTCTTGTACTCCACATGTACAATATGTGGTAATTGAAGTAGGTTTAAATATCCGTAGCAGACAAACACTGCTCTTTAGACATGTGGTAGAGTTTAGCGATATCTCATGAATGGAGTATTTGTTTTAATGCTTCACAGCAGCAGAAAAAGTACAAAGGAAGGAGAAGGAAATTCTAGAGGCGACCAGAATACCCTTTCTAGAGGATTTGCAGGCCAGGAACCAACTAGTCAGTATTAAAACAGAGCAACCGAGTAAGCCGCATCTACACCAGTTTTATCTCCGTCGACATATTGTCATCGGTTAAACGTTGTCTTGGAATTGCCGTTGTACACAGCTACAGTGTTACGAGTAGTAATTGCAGCTATGGTTTCTACACCAGGGAGCGATTACATTGGCATCTTATAGTCCTGATGTGCTGCGAATGATAGTTTCCAGATTTATGTAGGGAGAAAGAAGAAGCACATAGACTCCCTTACACTACTGGAGAGCTCCCATAGATTTCATGCTTGTCATCAAATCTATCTTGATGAAATTTCGTCTGGAATTCCCTGCCTAGTTTCCTCCTTACTTTCAAAAACTTCCCCTAAAACCTTCTCTTCAACTGTGGCTTCAGCCCCTCCCCTCAGCGTTACCTTTTCGATTTCCCCTTTGCTTGGCACTTAATGTCAAGTGCTTTAAGATGTCTTCCTGCATATGAGAAGCACTATAAAAACATTCCTATAGAAATTAAGATTTATGCCCATTACACAATGTAATGGTATATGTAAGTTAGAAGGACTACAGTTCGACATACATAATGATCAAAATGTTATAGATCTGTGTCAATTTCCCAGTGGCAACTTTTTGTTTTCAGGCAGTTTATTCTGACATTTGTCTTTGAGAGAGATGACCAGCTCTGGCTGGCTTCTGATTGAGCTTAAATCCTGACTCGTTACTTTGCTCCATAAACTGCAAACTTTTTCAGGGCATTGGTAAAATGAGGCACACAGAGTTGAAAGGACAGCCATAGAAAGAAGCTGAAGGTCTTGGGATGATGACGCTAAGGTTGCAGTGCCTGTACAAGTTGGAAAGTGCACCATGATCTGTGTCAGCACCTTACTGCCTGGGTATCGGGCTAGATTACACGAGCTAGCTAAGGAGGAGAATGAGCTACAGCAACCTGCACGTGAAGGAGATATCATTTTGGCAATGGCTAGGGTAATGGGGAATAATTTTTTTGGAAAAGTTTTCAACTTGCAACCTGAAACCCCCAAAAATAGCTGAACAGCCAAGGCCTCAAAATTGAGTAAAACCCAAAGGAAGAAAATGACAAAATAACTGAAGGCAGAAAATCAGCATAATTATCATGCCAGCAGTTATTTTCCTAAATGGGAACCATTCCTAAACTGAATGCTGCTCTAAATCTATATCCAAAACAGCGCACACAGGCTCTGGCAGCCTTGGACCATAATTAAGTGGATTTTGTATTCACACAACTGAGGCTGGTTTGTGTAAATTATTCTTTCTCTTTTATTTAGTGTGGACAGCATCAAATGTGTGCAATGAAACGAAAATCACACAATATTCAGAATTATCGAACAAAAGTTTTGTGTGATGGATCCTTTTTTAGTAGACTCGGGGCACCTTGTGATTTTTGTGAATGCCTCAGCGTGTACTCATTTGTGTTTGTGACCTGTGTCTGTTATTGGCGGTGCCAGGCTTAGGGGAGGAAGCAGATGCATTCAGTTAACATTGAGATATGGTAAACTAAGGTGAACGCACAAGAATAGTGGACAGGTAAAGACCAGCTGGTCCATCAAATCAGTACCATATTGTCATGGTGCAACTGAGCATCATGACCTTCAATGTACCTCACCCACCAGTAGCCACAAGATCTAGGAGAGAAGTAAAAAAAGAGAAAAACCCAGGCTAATTCAGGGGAAATAAAATCTTGAAATTTCTGTCCGACCCCCGAAAGTGATCAAAATAACTTCTATGAGACCAGTGACTGTAAGACACATTATCCAATACCTCACCTACCTTTTGCAAGCAGCAATATCGGCCAAAGCTAAGAACTCATCCAGCTCCTGTTTGAGCGCTTGCAGCCAATCCGTACTCACTGCACCAGCTGTTCCAGAGGTTGATGACCCAATGCGAAAATAGAAACTTCTTGAGATCAAATCTAGTTCTATGCTTATGTAACTTGTATGCTTGTCTCCTGGTCTTCCCTAACCTATCTAATTCAAGTAGTCTATCCACATGAACAGAGTCAAATCCTTTCATTATTTTCAAGGCCTCAATCAAATCTCCTTGCAGTCTCTGCTTTTCCAAAGTTAAAAGACCCAACACTATCAGCCAATCATGGTAACTAAGGGTCTATGAGCTGAGCTTGAAATTCCATCTTTTATACATCACCAAGACTGCCTATTTCTACCTCCAGAACATCTGGAACAGAAAATGCTGGAAATAGATAGCAGGCGAGTCAGTATCTTTGAGGAGAATGTACCGATTAATGCTTTGGATGTAAGAACTGAGACTCTACTCTTTAGTGACCTGTGTGCTTTATTTCAGATCTTATATTTGCAGTTTTTTTCTTTTTAATTGTACCTCTTCCAGTTGATTGAAAGCACTTCTTTCTGTAGTTACCAGAAGATGGGACTCATCAGCTCAATTGATAATTGAATATCAGTGATTTGGAGCAATGACATCAGCAGCTCTAGGGCAATGAAGGGGGATTTAAGCATAAACATGATGAACCTTGTAACTCATGCGATGGACATAGCTTGCTGCTTTTAACACTATTTATTCTTGTGATGCCTTGAGTAGATATCTAACTTGTGACTGAAAATCTGATCTCTAGGATTTAGTTGTCTGGAGTAGGTATTTAACTTGTGACTGAAATTCTCAACTCTAGGATGTGCCCAAAGTTGATGGCCTTAGCTTCAGTCTGTCTGAGTGTTTACAAAGGCAGCCCTTCAGCAGTCACTCCTTGGGATTGTGGTCCTTGCTCAAAGTTACCGAGTACTGTTACACAGTGCAAAATAATTCTTGTGTTGACACAACCGAAGTTTGGAAGGGCCAATCTACGAATGAGTTTTCTTCATAGTCCAGATGAATATAGAAGGAAAAAAATCCTCGCGGTCACCATTTTGCTTCACTGAAATCCTCACAACAGCACTGCATTTGTAATGTAATAGTTTCTTTTTTCTTTTTATGAAATTGTGGGAGTTATTGGTAGCTGTTCAGGGAAAAGCTTTTCAGTTATTTTCAAAAATTACAGATGGTTCTGTAAGGAATTGTAATGTTGTTGGCATTTCTGCATATGATTAAGAAAATCCATGGGACCTATTAAGTATGAATACAATTGTGATGCATGTTATTTAGTAAGTCACTTGTGTGACTGTAATTAAGGCTAAATACTGCAATGTTTTTACCTTAGACTATAAAGACTAGTATGTTCTACCCAGCTAATTGTTGCAAGTTTTGTGGCTCGGAACTGTCACTTTAACAACAAAGCTGCGTTTTTAAGCCTGTGTAGCACATGCGTTCAAGGATGTCCTCAATCCCATCTGCAGTTTTACAATACTAAGTAGTAAATTCTGTGTAGAGAGTTAAGTATTTCCTGGTGCAAGTAGATCGGGATGACACTGGTATCATCTTCGAGCCACCTATGCTGGATCCTGCAAGCCACCAGCGATCGCAGATTTAGGATCATACTCTTTCTGGGCATTCTGTGGAGTTTATGTTGTCGGTTATAGGGTCATATGGAAACTGGAGCTTGCTGGAAATCAGAAGCACTCTAGTTTACAAACAATAGTATAACTCAAAATAAAAGTTTGCTCAAATATGACTGAAATTGAATATGCATGATTGATCCCGAATTGCATATTGCTGAAATCGGACACAGTTTAGTGTTAACTGCGATGGTGATGTCACATTTCAAATCATAAGAGAACCCCCTCCCCTTTTAATATTTATTTATAAGATGGGGCAGGCTTAATGTCACTGGGTTGGCATTCAATCTGCATTCTGTGTGTGGCTAGAAATTATAATGTGGGGAAAACCAGTTCTACAGATGATATGGCTACAGATTGTTACAGTGACACTAGTAAGCCTTGTTAAGTGTGTGTTTTTGGCTTTTGTATTTCAGAGTACTTTTGCTGGTGAGCCCTGGGTCTCTTTGTCCCAGAGAATGTTTTCACTTAACCTGATACCTACATAAAATTTGTAGTGTGCATGAGTAATGTACAAAGGATCCTTTTCAGATTACTAAGCTACTGGTTCTACCCTATGTCTCCATGGAATCCTCTTTGTCTTTGGAAGATGGTAGGGTAATGCTACATATACTTGGCTTTGGCTTTAACTGCCAAACATATTTATTAAATAGTAAAGAATAGACAAATGGTAGCAGTAACATGACATACTTTTACAGTAGTTATTAAGCTTAGCCATCTCCTCGTTTTAATAAACGCTAAGCTTTGATGCAAACAATTTTTCTTGCATAGTAGTTTCTTTTTCTAACCAACTATGGAAGCTATCTGCCCACGCTAACTCTTTTCAAAAGCACTTGACAGATCTCTTCAAAGATTCTAGACAGACTCCCTTTGAAGGGTCCAGATAGACTCATTGATTTGATAAAGTCAGGCTGATAAATACCTTTATAATGGCAGCTGGGATGAAGCACAATTTAAATAACTTGCTAAATTTAAAAAGAGCTACCAATTCAATATATTTTTGAACAAACCGCACAGAATGTTTGTATTTGAACTATCCGTCTATTGGACTGATTTTCAGACAAGCAAATTGTTGCAATAATGTGTTAAGTTGGGCTGGGATATGATTTCTATAAATGAAACTTTTTTAAACGGGGTTATATCAGCAAAAAAGCGATAACCGTTATCCATTTGCATTAACCTTAATTTCAAAGTTGCCGGTTATAGGGTCTTAAGTGCTCCGTTTATTTCGGGTGGAAACAGCTAAGTTTACTCACTAGTTCGCACTTCACTAAGGTGCACTGAATGTAATAAAAGAGCCTTATTGAGGCAGACTTCATCTTAATATTTTATTTTCGGATGAGAATCCTTCACCAAAACCTGCATGACTGTGCAGGGGATTCCCCCCCTATTAAGGACTGACCAAAGCAAAGAGAGAACTCTACATTGTCAGTGAAATCTCTACAATACGTTAGCTGTAATAAATGGCCTACATTTATAAGCTATCTGATAAATATAGACATGCTGCAGTGTGAATTTTAACTGTCCTCTCTCTGGCAGTCTTTAAAACTGTAATTCAAATGATTTTTCATTTTATTAATGCTACGTTTTCTCCTTCATTAAATCCATTCCCGTATCCTGTCCTTTCTTCTAGTTTGGCTTACTTTGGAGTGTTCACATTCTCACAGATTTTACACTGTTAGTCATTGGCACTGAAAAGGCCACGGCTTCTTTCTGCAAGAGTCTTTCCAATTTCTGTTCCTCCAGCCTCCAGCTTTGCTTCATGTGAGCTTTCTTTTCCACGTCTGTTATAGTTTGTTTTTCTTGCAAAGTTGACATTGCCGCATCCATTTTTTATCTGGACTTTTTTTCCGCTTCCGTTGAAGAGGCTGAAAATTGGGGGGCTACGGGAGACTCATTACAGGGAGAGAGAGAGAAAATAAACTTTCTTCAGGCGTTAGCACGTAAGCGTCCACTATAAGCAATGGGGACTGTATCTGCATTGTAAACAGATTTGACGAGTCAACCAATACGGTAGCAATCAACAATTTCAGTGATCAAGCACAATCGGTTACACACTACATGGCAGTAAGTACAAAAGACGCATATTACCCCAGTCCTCTAGTCTCAATCCTGGCTGCTGTGCCCGCCTACCCTTGGGCGTTCTGTATATATTCTCTACTTCATGAGAATGGCCAGATCTGTCCCCATCCAGTCAGTGGCCTAGTTGCCTCCATTGCCCATATATGTACATGATTAACACTCTTGTTTTCCAACCATAGTTTCATCCGCGCTTCACTTAGCTCCTCTCTGCGCCCTGTCAGCAGTTTTCAGCAGATGCAACGGTTAGGCAAGCTAGCATGAATCTGTCTAAAATTACAGCATACCTATCAGTCTATTTAATCTGGCAGTTGACCAGCCTTGTATCTTTGAGTGACAGCTGTATTTGTGTAAAACACCTTTTTGCTTCCCTTTGTTTCAGGCCAATCTTCACCGTATAAAAATGTTGGTGGAGGAATTGATGCAGGTTTCTGAGGGGCGAGAGACCTAATTATTTGAAGTCTATTTGATGGACAACTCCGTAGCTTGCAGTCGTTGATTCTGGGTGCTACTGCCCTGTTTCCGCCGGGGCTGCGCTCCTCAAAATTGCCCCTGTTTTGTGTATAGAATCACACTGTTGCTTGTAGGGAGCGAGGCCTCGCTTAAGGGAGTAATCTTTGGTACAGGTATCCTGGTAAATATTCATCCCTCGACAAACACCATTGAAACAGATTAACTGTGTTGTTCATCACGTTGCTGCTTGTGGGGCCTTGCTTTGTACAAAATGGCTGCTATGGTTGCAGAATAACTGACTACACTTGAAAAGTAATTAATGGCTGTGAAGTGCTTCGGGACGTCCAGCGGATGCGAATGGCACTACATGATTGCAAGTTCTTTCTTTTTTGAGCACGAGAGAAATATCTGGTGAAGCTCCAAAAATGTAACTTTAATTAGAACTTAAAAAGAAAGCAGCTCAGAAAATGCTGAAAATACTCAACTAGTCTGTCAGTACCTGTAAAGAGAAAAGATCGATTTATTGTTTGGACGTACACCCTTCATCACTTCTTCTGAAAGGCCTACACCTGAAATTTTAACCTGTCTTTTCTCTTTTCAAATGTTGATGGACCTGCTGTTTAATCTTGAAGATTTACCTACTCCCCAGTATTCTTCTCTTTTGTAAACACTGATTTTTTTTTTGTTTCAAAAATATACTTTATTCATAAAATTTGTAACGATACAGTACAATATCACCTTTCAAACATAGACAATGCAGATTATACAATTTGCAAGATGCATAAAGTACAGTTCAAATATGATTCAAACAATACAGTTACACATCGTACATGATAATTGCAGTTCATGATACTCTAGGGTGCCTCATTGCATTACAATCAATACAGCTTATTGATTATAGATACATTGCAGGTACACTACATTCCATTACCTTCCTTTGTCATTTTACATTCTGCCCGACAGGGTATTTCCCTGATTCTAGCCCCTCGAGGGGCCTCTAAACGATGGCCTTTCCCCACAGAGTCTTTGCGGCAGGTGCACCCAGCTTCAATGTGTCCCTCAGCACGTAGTCCTGGACCTTGGAATATGCCAGACTGCAACACTTGGTCGAGGACAGCTCCTTCCACTGAAGACCAGCAAGTTTCATGCAGATCAAAGGGCGTCTTTCACCGAGTTGATGGTCTTCCAGCAGCAGTTGATGTCTCTCTCGGTGTGCGTCCCCGGGAACAGTTCGTAGAGCATGGAGTCCTGTGGTGCGAAGCTGCTCGGGACGAACCTGGACAGATACCACTGCATCTCTCTCCAGACCTTCTTTGCAAAGGCATATTCCAGACGGAGATGGGTGACGGTCTCATCCCCACCGCAGCCTCCTTGGGGACAGCGGTGGCACTGAGACTACGGGTGTGCATGAAGGATCTGATGGGAAGGGCCCTTCTCACCATCAGCCAAGCTACGTCTTGGTGCTTGTTTGAAAGTTCTGGCATAAACACTGATGTGAAGTACTTGTTAAGTATTTCGCCAATTTCCACTAAGCTCTGGAATTCCTTCCCTAAACCTCTCCACCTCTCTACCTCTTCAAAACGTACCTCTTATATCAAGCTTTTGGTTACCTGTCTTAATATCTCCTTACGTGGCTCGGCGTCAAATTCTGTCTGATATCGCTCCTGTTAAGCGTCTTGGGGCGTTTTTACTATGTTAAAGCGCTATATAAATGCAAGTTGTTGTGCATTTCCAGTATTGGCAGCTGGGATGTTTGACTCCATACACATCATGTGGATAACATGACCTTGTTAAAGTATAATAAAATCTTAATCAGATTAAAGTACAATGAACAGTTATTCGTGATTTACTACATCAGGGAAAAATGAGTCTTTTAAATCACAACTGAGACTCTAAGACAATGTGATTTAAAATGGGATTCATTAGTACAGATGTGCATGTATCTTTGTACTCTTAAAATAGTATATTAATTACCAGATTGGACTTCTTTCAAAGCATAAATTTTACATTTTTACTTCCAATGTGCTGCTCCACATCTTGCTGGGAAGAGGTCTCTGTTTTCTATTCTACCTTCTGTTTAGTTGTAGGCAGAAGCAGTTTGAGCAGGAACATTTTCAAAACTGGTGTCCGAATTGTTGATTGGCCAGGATGCATGCCGATTGATGATGAGTCTTGATATCTTGTATGGGTTGGAGCGCTTTCCTTTTTTTTGATTGTCAGCCGCTGCCGGCTGACGCTACTCTTTCCCACCCCCTCGCCCCCCCAACTTTCCCGACCACCAATCGATCCTTCCCCAAGGTTCGTGATACTCCCTGAGACCTGCGTTCCCTCCCACTTACCTGGGCCGCTACGGCCCAATCTTCCTCCACTCAAGTACCTGGGCTCCTGCTGCAGCGCTGATCCTATGTGAATGAGGTCTGAGGCCCAATATCCGGGGCTGATTGGACCTTTTCATTTGTGCACAGGATAAGTAAAAATGGGCTCTCCCAAATTTCTAGGCCGTTTTCTTTTGTGGGCAGGTGTCCCGAGCAAATGTCTCTCTAGAGGTAACCAAGAGACTGCTGTTCACATCCTATCTATGTGATGAAATGTTGAATATTTCGATTGCTTGGCAATTGAGAAAGAAACTGTTTTTCAAAGAAGCCTACCTCCATTTTAAAGGAAGATAAGACTATCTCGATCACAGTCCTAGGATTTTCAGTTGCTTGTTTTGACTGCTTGTTTCCATAGAGGTGGCCTAGAAGGTTCCAATTGTTGATATAGCATCAGAAACTCAGTTCAAAAGTTACTGGAATAGAATGCCAAAAAATTAGCAGTTTATGGAATAAACCAATTTGCTAATCTCCTGAGTGTGGTCCTGTCTCAGTAAGTATTTCATTTGTAATTAAATTTGACTGTTAGTTTTAGTCTACGATTCAATCTGTCAATGTAATATTAATACCTTTCGTAGTTGACGCAAGATCTTGGTGGGCAGCCCTTGCGGTCGGTGTCTGCTACAAAATACAGCAGAAAAAGCTAGCTATTAGTCTTGTGGCACATCATCAATAAGATTATCATTGGAGACTGTGCTCTGCTTATGGAAGCTCTTTGTTGTGAACACGAAGGGCGTTGGAGAGAATCCAAACTGTAATGATGCTGTCGTTGTTAGGTTGGATACTAGCCTATGATTCTACTATTGAATGTTTCGTTTTGTAGCTTATGATTTAATCTTAAAAAATAGTTATTTGTTTAAATAAAAAAATAGAAACCTGAAGGTTGTTCTCCGTAATGGACTGATGTGATCACTCGTGGACAGTATATTCATTGCCAGTGACAATATTCTTTTCACTTCGTTGCCTCATTCAGCAATTTATCACTCACCGAAAATGTGTTTTTATTTAATGTTTAAATTCCAGAAATTGTAGAGATGCTTTTTACATCTTTATGTTGGTTGTTAGAAAGACATGAATTAGATTTTTAGTGTCTGTCATGGATAGTATGTGTACTGGCAGCAGTTAGATTTATAAGTGCTGTCTTTACTCAGGAGGCTGACCGCAACTCATTCACCAGTTTATTGTGCATGAGGTGACCAGTTATCCTCACTCCTAAACTACACTGGATTATCCACGGTGCATTACACAGCAGGAATCCATCCAATCGAGGGATTCAGCTAAAGTGAAGCTGGAGCAGTTGGTTTATTGTCAGTACCTTAAAATGGGATTGCTGCTGGTCATTTGCCAAGTATCCTGATTTTCATTTACATGCAATGATTTTTTTTTTAACTGCTACACCTTTTGATGTCATCAGTTTTAAGACAGTGGTATAGAATCCCTTAGATGTGAGGCTGGGATTTGCACCATTTAGTCTATGAAGCTATGCTGGATGGTGCTTAACAGAAAAAAATACTCACCCCCGGGCATCAACTATACAGTTGGGAACAACAAGATATCAATGTTATTTCATGAGTGAGAATGCATCTCGTAAGTGGAATGAAGAGAGGTTGCTGCATGTGATATTGCTTTTCTTGCTCCTCTCCCCGAAGTTGGTGACTTGTTCTATAGGTACTGGGAGTCCTCTGGTATCTTAGTTAAGTGGCTATTTTTTGTAAGTGATTTCAGACAGTGGATGTTTGGATTATATTTGACACTGTCAGTAATCCTAGCTGTGCCTTATTGTATCGTCACTAAACTTCTACATGTGCATTTCTACATGTGAGAGGAACTGCATGTTGATCATGAATGGAACGCTAGTTACCCTCCCTTAGCCTAGTGATACTTAGGCCAGTTGGTGAGTCTCCACAGCTACTTTTTTGGTGAGACTAGTTTTAATTCTGCATAGACTGGGATGAAACCTGGGATCTCCCGGGTCTTTGTGGCTCACTAGCATGCCACGTGATATGTTTGCCCACTAACATATCGGAAGACAGCACCTGTGAAATTGTTAAATAGAATGGGTAGTCCATGAGACAAATAACACACTTGACAAGTTATAAAGGCATCCTTCATTCAGGGACTAAATATCTAAGTCAAAAAAATTAGGACGTTACACATTCTGAGTAGAATTGTTAGTCTAATGATGTTTTTGAGTTTAAGAATGTTACAGAGTAATACATATTCAAAGTGCTTGGTGGCAATGATTGTGATGCTTATGACATTCTTTATTCTGGTTATTTTGACTTAAGATTTGACTTTATTGGTATGTTTGTTTCTGCTTTGTCATGGTATTTCTATGGTGTTGTGGGTTATATATATTGTTGTTTGGATAAATGGTTTCAATAATAGATTACTGACTAAGATGTGATTGAGAGCAAGGGCCAGTTATATCTTTGCAACCGCCAGACACAAATGCTATTTCAGTGTAAAATATTTTCATAGCTCTTGTTGGTTGTTTTGTATAAGTATGTGACTTACAAAAAGTTTGTGTGTTTTTATTTAGAAAAATATTAATTGGGTTATGGACTGTGCTTATAGTGTACTGTAGTTTGTTCACATCTTGGGTTTTAGGCAATTCAGTTTTACAAGAGATAATTATATTTTTAATTTCAAATATTGAAAGCAACATTTTGAAAGCATCTAGGTGCAAAAGAAATGTAGCATCTATGTGGAAGTGTTCTTTAGTCTTGGATTTCTAACACTGTACTTGTTGATGTTGTAGGATTTGGCACAGTTGGAGATATTATGTAAGCACCTTTATGAGGCCACAGATCCAGCCCAGCGATTGCAAGCAGAGAAAGCCTTGATTGAGCTCACTGAGAGCCCAGAGTGTCTTAGCAAGTGCCAGCTCCTACTGGAACAAGGAACAGTAAGTCTATTTTTATTCTTGTGTGTTCATGTGCCCGTTAGCCATGCCAGAAAACTGGAATGTTTCTACTTTCTGTCCAGCGATTGAGCAGTCCCAAAATCGGTCCTAAAACCGGCATGGACCTGATACAATTCAGAGCTCCTCCACACTGTCCCAACAATGTTATGATGTGGAGATGCCGGTGATGGACTGGGGTTGACAATTGTAAACAATTTTACATCACCAAGTTATAGTCCAACGATCTTATTTGAAAATCACAAGCTTTCGGAGGCTTCCTCCTTCCTCAGGTGAATGTGGAAATGAAATCCTCGAACCTTTTGCATTTATAAATCACAGAACAATACCTGGTGATTACAGATAGTCTTTCCAACTGCCCGTTGCCAAGGCAATTAAAGTGTTCAGACAGAGAGGTGTTACCTACAGGGCCACCGAATATACAAACAACCAAAAACAAAACAAAAACAGAGAGAGAAAGGCAGAAACATAGAAACATCCGGAAGGAAGAGTAAGAACATAAGAAATAGGAGCAGGAGTAGGCCAATCGGCCCCTTGAGCCTGCTCCGCCATTCAATAAGATCATGGCTGATCTGATCCTAACCTCAAATCTAAATTCATGTCCAATTTCCTGCCTACTCCCCGTAACCCCTAATTCCCTTTACTTCTAGGAAACTGTCTATTTCTGTTTTAAATTTATTTAATGATGTAGCTTCCACAGCTTCCTGGGGCAGCAAATTCCACAGACCGACTACCCTCTGAGTGAAGAAGTTTCTCCTCATCTCAGTTTTGAAAGAGCAGCCCCTTATTCTAAGATTATGCCCCCTAGTTCTAGTTTCACCCATCCTTGGGAACATCCTTACCGCATCCACCCGATCAAGCCCCTTCACAATCTTATATGTTTCAATAAGATCGCCTCTCATTCTTCTGAACTCCAATGAGTAGAGTCCCAATCTACTCAACCTCTCCTCATATGTCCACCCCCTCATCCCCGGGATTAACCGAGTGAACCTTCTTTGTACTGCCTCGAGAGCAAGTATGTCTTTTCTTAAGTGTGGACACCAAAACTGTATGCAGTATTCCAGGTGCGGTCTCACCAATACCTTATATAACTGCAGCAATACCTCCCTGTTTTTATATTCTATCCCCCTAGCAATAAAAGCCAACATTCCATTGGCCTTCTTGATCACCTGCTGTACCTGCAAACTAACTTTTTGATTTTCTTGCACTAGGACCCCCAGATCCCTTTGTACTGCAGTACTTTCCAGTTTCTCGCCATTAAGATAATAACTTGCTCTCTGATTTTTCCTGCCAAAGTGCATAACCTCACATTTTCCAATATTGTATTGCATCTGCCAAATCTCCGCCCACTCACCCAGCCTGTCTATATTCCCTTGTAGGTTTTTTATGTCCTCCTCACTCTCCACTTTCCCTCCTATCTTTGTATCATCTGCAAACTTTGATATGTTACACTCGGTCCCCTCCTCCAAATCGTTAATATAGATTGTAAAGAGTTGGGGACCCAGCACCGACCCCTGCGGAACACCACTGGCTACAGGTTGCCAGTCCAAGAATGTACCATTTATCCCAACTCTCTGCTTCCTGTTAGATAACCAATCCTCCACCCATGCCAGAATATGACCCCCAATCCAGTGATTCTTTATCTTGAGCAATAATCTTTTATGTGGCACCTTGTCGAATGCCTTCTGGAAGTCCAAATACACTACGTCCACTGGTTCCCCTTTATCCACCCTGTACGTTATATCCTCAAAGAACTCAAGCAAATTTGTCAGACATGACTTCCCCTTCGTAAAGCCATGCTGACTTTGTCCTATTAAATTATGTTTATCCAAATATTCCGTTACTGTTTCCTTAATAATAGACTCTAAAATTTTACCCACCACAGATGTTAGGCTAACTGGTCTGTAATTTCCAGCCTTCTGCCTACTACCCTTTTTAAATAAGGGTGTTACATTAGCAGTTTTCCAATCTGCCGGGACCTTTGCCGAGTCCAGAGAACTTTGGAAAATTATTACCAAAGCATCCACAATCCCAACTGCCACTTCCCTCAAGACCCTAGGATGGAAGCCATCAGGTCCAGGGGATTTATCCGCCTTGAGTCCCATTAATTTACTGAGTACCAATTCCTTAGTGATTTTAATCGTATTAGCTCCTCCCCCCCAGAGCCCCCTGTTTGTCCAGTGTTGGGATATTCTTAGTGTCCTCGACCATAAAGACTGAAACAAAATATTTGTTCAGCATTTTTGCCATCTCCATGTTTCCCACCATTAATTTCCCGGTCTCATCCTCTAAAGGACCTACGTTTGCCTTAGCCACCCTTTTTCTTTTTATATAACTGTAGAAACTCTTGCTATCTGTTTTTATATTTTTTGCTAATTTATTTTCATAATCTATCTTCCCTTTCTTAATCAATCCTTTAGTTACTTTTTGCTGTCTTTTGAAGACTTCCCAATCTTCTATCCTCTCACTAAGTTTGGCTACCTTACATGTCCTTGTTTTTAGTCGGATACTATCCTTAACTTCTTTACTTAGCCACGGATGGCTGTCATTTCCTTTACACCCTTTTTTCCTCAGTGGAATATATATTTTTTGAAAGTTGTAAAATAACTCCTTAAATGAACACCACATGTTCATGTACCGTCTTACCCTTTAATCTATTTTCCCAGTCCACTTTAATCAATTCCGCTCTCATACCATCATAGTCTCCTTTATTCAAGCTCAGTACGCTTGTTTGAGAACCAACCTTCTCACCCTCTAATTGGATATGGAATGTAACCATGTTATGGTCACTCATTCCAAGGGGATCCTTAACTAGGACATTATTAATTAATCCTGGCTCATTACACAGGACCAGGTCCAAGGTTGCTTGCCCCCTTGTAGGTTCAGTTACATACTGCTCAAGAAATCCATCCCTAATACACTCAATAAACTCTTTCTCAAGGCTTCCCTGCCCAATTTGATTTGTCCAGTTAATATGATAGTTAAAATTCCCCATAATTATAGCTGTTCCCTTATTACATGCCCCGACTATTTCCTGATTAATACTTCTTCCAGCAGAGTTACAACTATTAGGAGGCCTATATACTACGCCCACGAGTGTTTTTTGCCCCTTATTATTCCTTATCTCTACCCAAACTGTTTCATTATCCTGATCCTTTGTCCCAATATCTTTTCTCTGTATTACAGTGATTCCTTCCCTTATTAACATAGCCACCCCACCTCCCCTTCCTTCCTGCCTGTCCTTCCTGATTGTTAAATACCCTGGCATATTTAATTCCCAGTCGTTGTCACCCTGCAGCCATGTTTCTGTAATGGCCACAAGATCATACCCATACGTTGTTATTTGTGCCGTTAACTCGTCCATTTTGTTACGAATGCTACGTGCATTCAGATAAAGAACTTTCAAATATGTTTTGTGACACTTAGTTCCTGCTTTTTCCTTTTTTAACTCTTTACCTTTTACTCCATACCTTCTGTCCCTTCCTGACACGCTTTCCTCTGTCTCCCTGCTCAGGTTCCCAACCCCCTGCCACAGCTTTGATGCTGGGTTAATCGCCTTACGCCTTCTAGTTTTCATTTTATCTGTCGTGCCTAAAGTACCTAAAGTGCCTAAAGTACACTTTCTTTCCGCTGCTCTATGCTTTTCCCTTTCACTTGTTCTTGAACAACTGTTTGTACTATTTGTATAGTAGATTTCCCCTGGGTCTTCCCCTCTCTTGCTGCTCTCAATTTTATTCCCTTCTGACTTCCCGCTCAGGTTCCCATCCCCCTGCCACTCTAGTTTAAACCTTCCCCAACAGCACTAGCAAACACCCCCGCGAGGACATTTGTCCCGGTCCTGCTGGGGTGTAACCCGTCCCGCTTGTACAGGTCCCACCTTCCCCAGAACCGGTCCCAATGTCCCAGGAATCTAAATCCCTCCCTCCTACACCATCCCTGCAGCCACGCATTCATCCTGTCTATTCTCCTGTTCCTATACTCACTAGCACGTGGCACCGGTAGTAATCCTGAGATCACTACCTTTGAAGTCCTGCTTTTTAATTTATCTCCTAACTCCTTGAATTCACCTTACAGGACCTCATCCCTTTTTTTACCTATGTCGTTGGTACCAATATGGACCACGACTACTGGCTGTTCACCCTCCCCCTCCAGAATGCCCTGCAGCCGCTCCGTGACATCCTTGACCCTAGCACCAGGGTGGCATCATACAATCCTGGAGTCACGTTTGCGGCCGCAGAAACGCCTATCTGTTCCCTATCTGTTCCCCTTACAATTGAATCCCCTATCACTATAGCCCTGCCACTCTTCTTCCTCCCCTCCTGCAGCAGAGCCACCCGTGGTGCCCCAAACCTGGCTCTTGCTGCTTTCCCCTGATAAGCCATCTCTCCCAACAGTATCCAAAGCAGAATATCTGTTTGAGAGGGAGATGGCCCCAGGGGACTCCTGCTCTACCTGCCTAGTCCTTTTACTCTGCCTGGCGGTCACCCATTTCCTTTCTGCCTGCGTATTCTTTACCTGCGGTGTGACCACCTCACTGAACGTGCTATCCACGATAGTCTCAGCATCGCGGATGCTCCACAGTGAATCCACCCGCAGCTGCACACACTTCCTGCACACATGGTCGCCAAGGACACTGGTAGTGTCCATGACTTCCCACATAGTGCAGGAGGAGCATATCACGGGTGCGAGCTGTGCTGCCATGACTTGCCTTAGACTCTCTTCCCGCTCTAGGTCTCCCCTTTTATACTCTGCTCACCTCTCGGACTCTCCTGCCTCACCTGTGATGTCGCACAGTAGTTGTCTCTTGTTGTCGGTCTGCTGCTGCTTTTAATCCCCAATCTCAGTCTTCGACTCTCAGGTCCACTGCCGCTCTGCGGGAAAAGTTCGGAAAAGCAAGGCAAAGCAGCACCCCCTTCCCCCACTTCACCGAACTCCCACACTTACCAAACTCTCAGCAGCACACTGTGTAGTCCGCACTGACAGGCCCCTGTATTTCTACAGTTTGTGACTCAGATAAGTCAGGCCTGCCCCACCTTCAGGTACCAGTTTAATCTAGCTAACCAATTAACTTGCTACAGCAGCTCTCTCTGCTGAAGCCTGACAGAAACTTAAAAATTTAAACTTTTAAATTGAACTTAAACAGTTGAAGCAATATGCACTTGATTTAAAGAGATTAACCCTTAATCTCCCACACTTACCAAACTCTCAGCAGCACACTGTGTAGTCCGCAAAATCGTCGAGCAGAAATTGATAGCCAAGTTCCGCACCCACAAGGACGGCCTCAACCGGGATCTTGGGTTCATGTCACGCTACACTTAACCCCACCAGCAAACAAAAGTTATCTGTTTTTAATATAACGGGTCATTTGCTGTCTTTCTCTTCCTTCTGGATGTTTCTATGTTTCTGCCTCTCTCTCTCTGTTTTTGTTTTGTTTTTGGTTGTTTGTATATTCGGTGGCCCTGTGGGTAACACCTCTCTGTCTGAACACTTTAATTGCCTTGGCAACGGGCAGTTGGAAAGACTATCTGTAATCACCAGGTATTGTTCTGTGATTTATAAATGCGAAAGGTTCGAGGATTTCATTTCCACATTCACCTGAGGAAGGAGGAAGCCTGCGAAAGCTTGTGATTTTCAAATAAAATCGTTGGACGATAACTTGGTGTTGTAAAATTGTTTACAATTGCCAACAATGTTAGGCAAGCCAATCACTAAAAAGCATGTCTTATTTCCAGTGTCCATGTACTCCTAGCACTGTGTGAGATCATAAAATTTTGAGGGCGTGCAGTAACACTTGAGCTCTTTCAGATGAGAGCCATAAGAGTTGTCAGAAAAAAGTGACTAATGCTGCTGGTCCAATTTTTTTTTAATTGAGTATGTTAAATTGTTGTATATATAATATGCTCTTTTTGTCAGTCTCCATCATAGTGTATTTTGTCCTGTGCTATAACACATTCATGATGACTTTTCTTTGTGTGTCTGAGTCAATAAGTGTTGAGAATGAAGTACTTTTTATTTTGGACACCGAGTATCTACTTTAAGCACTCCCAGCTCAATTACAGCATGGTTAAAGTAAAGCTCAACACACTCTGCTCAATGTCAGATTAACGCTTCCTACTGATCAAAATAAAACATTTCCATTTTCCACACCATTCATCCCTTGGTGTCTCTGAATGAGGCATAGGAATACATAGAAGTTACAACACAGAAACAGGCCATTTGGCCCAACCAGTTCGTGTCAGTGTTTAGCCTCCATGCGAGCAAATATTCTTGATCACATTTACCCACCCTGTTCCCATATCTCTTCATCCATCTATCCAATTTTTACCTTCATCCATCTATCCAATCTAATCTTCAATGTTGACATAGTCTCTGCTTCCACCACTAACCCTGGTGAATTCCACAGCCTCACAACTCTCTGTGTGAAGAAGTTTCTCCTGCCCTCTGTTCTAAATCTCTTACATTTAATTTTGTATCTGTGGCCCCTCATTCTTGACCCCTCAACTGCTTCTATCTACCCTGTCCCATCCTTTCATAATTTTAAATACGTATGTCACCTCATAATTTGTATTGTTCTAATGAAAAAATACTCTTTTTTTTCATATTTGTATTTCCTTATACCAGGCAGCATCCTAGTAATTATGCACCTTCTCTAAAGCCTCAATATAGTTCCCACACTGTGGAGCCCAATGCTGCACTCCAACTGAGGTGTTATATAGGCTCATCATTTTCTCTTGGCTTTTATATTTTACACTTCTTGAGATAAAACCTAGAATCCCATTAGCTTTTTTTTTTACAGCCTTGCAGTTAACATTCTGTGAACCTGTACCCCCAAGTCCCTCTGCTTTTCACAGAACCGAGCCTACTTCCTTTCAATGTATAATTATTGCTGTTTTTTTTACCAAAATACATCACTTCACACTTATTCTGCCAATTAGTGCTGAATGTCCAGAATAGCGATCCAATTGTTAAGCAGTAGCTGACTTACACAGACCAGGGAGCCCCAGGTTTGATTTTCCCAGTCTGTGCTGAGTTAGCAAATCTCAGCTGGGGTAATGGTAGGAGTGCTATAATTGCCATTGAGTTAGGAGGGGGAAAAATAAACCAGGGTTCCTACTTCTTACTATTAACCAGTGGCCCCTGCTAGAGCTCTGCATGTGCAGACATCATGTGGAGATGCCGGTGATGGACAGGGGTTGACAATTGTAAACAATTTTACAACATTTCACACCGTTCACCTGACGAAGGAGGAAGCCTCCAAAAGCTTGTGGAATTTAAAATAAATTTGTTGGACTATAACTTGGTGTTGTAAAATTGTTTACAAATGTGTAGACATCAAGCAAGGACAGGATCAGATTTCAGTCTGATGCTCCCAGTGTTTGGCTTAGTCTGTGAACACTTACTGTCTTGGATTATACCTGAAGACTGGCCACTTGGATGAGGTACTGGAGGGTGTCTGACATCTGAAGAACCATATCCCAGGGAACTGAACGTTTTCAGGGGTGGAGGAGAGGAGAGAATTGGCAGAAGGAGGAGGAAGGGGAAAAATAGACAAGCCTGTACATCCTTTCTGGAAGGCGAATTCTGCTTTATGAACCATGAATTATGTAGAAAGCACAGTAAAGGAAGGATGTAAAAACAGTGGAAAATATACACTAGGATTTTACCAGGGATGAGTTTAACTATGCTAAAGGTGCTATATAAATGCAAGTCATTGTTGTTGAGTTACAGATATGAAGAGACTGAAGTTGGGGCTTTGTTCATGAGAACTGAGAAGGTTCAGGGGTAAAAGAGGACTTCAAGATTCTGAAGAATAATAGATTGTTTCCATTGCTCTGTTTTTGTGCTGTAATTATGGTTTGAGAAGGGTCCGACTAATCCGGGGTGGGTGGGGAGAGAGTGAGGCACACACACACAAAAAGAATATTTCAGGGTGAACAGAATGTGGAATTCTCTGCCATAAATTGGTGTTGAAGCAGAGAATATAAATTCTTTTCCCTTAATTTCTTCTTCCTGCTTCACTGGATTTTTAAACATTCTATGGAAAATTGTGAGACTTTATGAATAACTAATGGTTAACAGGCCCTATAACATTACACATTTTGGAGCAGATTTTGTTTTGCTTTGCCTTTTTGGAACACTCAGTTCCCAGCTGCAAAGCAGAGGAAAAAAGGGGCGGAGGTTCATGATGCCTGGTCTCTGGCCATTTTACATTGCCCTGGGAGTTCCTGGTGATTTGGGCTGGGGAGTAGAGTGCTTTTACCTGGAGTGGCCTTGTAAATTAAGTTGGAACGACTAACGTGACTCCCTGCCTCGGTAGTCACCCATTTGGAGAGTGGTCAGAGGAACTGAGAGGGACAGGCAGCAAGGCCATATAGCTGTAAGAGGTATTTTCTTTTTACAGGGGGACCCTCTGATCTCGAAACCTTCCAGCTGCTGTTCATGGACAGCAGGCCCTGACGCCAGTGGCCATTACCGCTACTGCAGGCCTTTCAGTCCACAGGGATGATTGGATTCCCATGCCTGGGGTATGTTGGGCTTAAGCTAATGACCTGAGCCTGCTAATACGGCCGGCATTAGGTCACTACGCGTGTACTGTGACTGGTGGGGGAAAGGAGAAATCAGGGCCCTTGAATTTTAAGATCAGTGTCCAGTACTTCAGATTGAATTTGAGTGTAGAAAATTCAAGGTTAACAATGTTCTACTGTATGCTTCACTGGTAACTATGTGCAATTAATTGAGAGCAGTGTTATACTTTGTGGTAATTGTAAACAATTTTACAACACCAAGTTATAGTCCAGCAATTTTATTTTAAATTCACAAGCTTTCGGAGATTTTCTCCTTCCTCAGGCAAATGTTTCAAGATCTCCTTGAAGCCTACGCATTTATACATATTGAACAATAATACATGGTGTTTACAGACTGCCCCTGCAACTGCCCGTTGCCAAGGCAATCACCGTGTTCAGACAGAGAGGTGTTACCTGCAGAACCTCCGAATACACATTCAACAAAAAAACAAACAGGGAAAAAAAGGGTATAAATGCGTAGGCTTCAAGGAGATCTTGAAACATTTGCCTGAGGAAGGAGAAAATCTCCGAAAGCTTGTGAATTTAAAATAAAATTGCTGGACTATAACTTGGTGTTGTAAAATTGTTTACAATTGTCAACCCCAGTCCATCACCGGCATCTCCACATCATACTTTGTGGTAGGATTTTTTGTTTGTTTAATTTGTTGGACTGAGAATGGCAGTGAATTCCTTTGACTTTAAGTCGTTCAATCACTGCTAATTACCCTTAAGCACAATGTCCACATTTTCTTATTGTGGTCTCCTCAAAAACTTTCAGCAAAGTTTTGTTGCATTTTCATTTGTCCAAAATTAACAAGGCATTGCTGGCAATGTGAAAGCTACCTGGAGAAGAGTGTAGCTGTTGGTAAATAATTCCCTTCAAGGCCTTTGTGCCACTTTAGGAGGATTCTTGAGGTTTCTGTCCTGTGGTAAGCTCCTAGCCAATCAGTTATGTGATACTGCTGAGCAGCTTCTGAAACACCCACCTCATGTTAGTACATACGGATGGTACTAAACCGGGCAACTTTGATGACATCTGAGAGAAAGCTGAGACTGTGTCTCCAGTTTTGCAGCAGTGCAGTGCAGAGCATTATTCTACCTGTACCACTGTTCTGCTGAATCAGGGTTAGGCCTGTATCTCTGCCTTTCACAGGTTTGTGGTTTTGATTGCTGTACATCTCTGGCTATTCCCATTCTGTTAGTACACTAGTGGGAGGGCAGGTGGAAGGCAGCCAACAAGACCCTCCCCCCCACCCCCATCTGTCTTAGTCTTTACTGCAGTCATTGCTATGCAGCTCAAAATCGATGAGCTGAAGAGCAGTAACAGTCTACTTGTAAGACTGTTATAAAGGTTGATGTTGCGTGTCTCTGCCCATGGTTTTTTTTGAGGATTGTTTGTGGTAATGATGCGCTCAGAGATCTTTCCCTCTTGGACTGATATCGGTGGGTGACCACACTTCTTCCAGCACATTGGGGACCCAGGAATTTCAGAGCCTGCCGTTTTAGCTGGTGACTTCCAAAATCCAAAATACATTCCTGTGGTTTCAATGCATTCTGAAAAATGTCCCTGAATGATTGAAGTAAGCTGACTGTTTTTAAACTTTATAAAAGTTCTGATACACTTGCATTTGTCGGAAGGAAATACATTTTGGATCCCTAAAATCTAAACTTGGAATGGATACACCAGACTGCTTTCAAATTAGAGGCAGAAAAGTGCAAGCCTTACCGCAACCACAGAATCTCTCACTACAGCATGCCATAGGAGATCATAAATAGCAACAGATCTTTCAAACGCTGAATTAATCTCTTGAATAGGTTCCTTGTGATCTTCAACTGATTTACAACAAAACAAACGATGGTACTATCCTTTAAGTGGTCAAAAAATTAACAATTGCTGCTTTGACTCGCAAATGTTTAATTTCACTAAAATTAAAAGCTAATGCAGAATTTAGAAAATTCCTCAACAAAGAGCATTTATAGCGACTGTCGACTCGCGCAATCACAAAATTGAAGGCATATAGAAATAAAATGAAAAGAACTGCAGAATACTGTTAATCTGTAATTACAAACCATATAATGCTGGAAATACACAGCAACTTTGTCAGCATCTGGAAAGATGGGTTAATGTTTAGGGTAGAGACTATTCATCACAACTTAAAAAGGAAGCCAGGTGAACCCTTTACATGACAAATGCAGATGTGGAAGGGCATTCGGTCCATCTTAGTTAAACCATTCAGAATGACCCTGCAGTCCCCTCTTTGCAGCATCTGATTATTTCTTAAATAATTTCAGGGTTTTTGCCTCCACTGCTGTACTCAGAAGTCCATTCCCTGTTTTGCTTACTTGGTGTGAAGAAGAGCTTCCTGATCAGTCCTAAATTTGTCTTTTGCCTGTTTGAACCTGTGCTTCGAGACCTATTCACATGGTTTAGTTTGATGTAGTTTTCCAGATCTACCTTTTTATTACCATTTACTGCCTCCTATAACTCTATTAGGTCATCTTTCAGTCAATTCTTTTCAAGGGTGAGAAGCCCAAGTTTGTCCCCTCTTTCCTCATATCTGTGACACTGAGACTGTACAGAATACACCAAAACAAAGATGGTGGTGGGGTGGGGTGGAGAGAAGACCTTACTTTCAGTTCTGATGAAGGGTTCTACATACTCTGTTAACCCATCTCTTTTTCAGATTCTGGTGGACCTGCTATGTGTTTCCAGCATTTTATCCAAGAATTTAGATAGAAACCTTCCCTGATCTTTGGGTGCAAATACCACCCAATGTAACGCTGAGCCATTTAGACCACTTTTGATTGCAGGTCTGTACTTGTTCCAGGGTACAGATGCTATAGGAAAGACAGAGCAGGAGGTAAGAGAGGAGGGGGAGTTGCGTTCTTGATTAGGGAGAACATCACGGCAGTAGTGAGAGGGGAGATATCCGAGGGTTCGCCCACTGAGTCTATATGGGTAGAACTGAAAAATAAGAAGGGAGAGATCACTTTGATAGGATTGTACTACAGACCCCTAAATAGTCAACGGGAAATTGAGGAGCAAATATGTAAGGAGATTACAGACAGCTGCAAGAAAAATAGGGTGGTAATAGTAGGGGACTTTAACTTTCCCAACATTGACTGGGACAGCCATAGCATTAGGGGCTTGGATGGAGAGAAATTTGTTGAGTGTATTCAGGAGGAATTTCTCATTCAGTATGTGGATGGCGCGACTAGAGAGGGGGCAAAACTTGACCTCCTCTTGGGAAATAAGGAAGGGCAGGTGACAGAAGTGTTAGTGAGGGATCACTTTGGGACCAGTGATCATAATTCCATTAGTTTTAAGATAGCTATGGAGAATGATAGGTCTGGCCCAAAAGTTAAAATTCTAAATTGGGGAAAGGCCAATTTTGATGGTATTAGACAGGAACTTTCAGAAGTTGATTGGGAGAGTCTGTTGGCGGGCAAAGGGACGTCTGGTAAGTGGGAGGCTTTCAAAAGTGTGTTGACCAGGGTTCAGGGTAAGCACATTCCTTATAAAGTGAAGGGCAAGGCTGGTAGAAGTAGGGAACCTTGGATGACTCGGGAAATTGAGGCCCTAGTCAAAAAGAAGAAGGAGGCATATGACATGCATAGACAGCTGGGATCAAGTGGATCCCTTGAAGAGTATAGAGATTGCCGGAGTAGAGTTAAGAGAGAAATCAGGAGGGCAAAAAGGGGACATGAGATTGCTTTGGCAGATAAGGCAAAGGAGAATCCAAAGAGCTTCTACAAATACATAAAGGGCAAAAGAGTAACTAGGGAGAGAGTAGGGCCTCTTAAGGATCAACAAGGTCATCTATGTGCGGAACCACAAGAGATGGGTGAGATCCTGAATGAATATTTTACGGTTGAGAAAGGCATGGATGTTAGGGAACTTGGGGGAAATAAATAGTGATGTCTTGAGGAGTGTACATATTACAGAGAGGGAGGTGCTGGAAGTCTTAACGCGCATCAAGGTAGATAAATCTCCGGGACCTGATGAAATGTATCCCAGGATGTTATGGGAGGTTAGGGAGGAAATTGCGGGTCCCCTAGCAGAGATATTTGAATCATCGACAGCTACAGGTGAGGTGCCTGAAGATTGGAGGGTAGCAAATGTTGTGCCTTTGTTTAAGAAGGGCGGCAGGGAAAAGCCTGGGAACTACAGACCGGTGAGCCTGACATCTGTAGTGGGTAAGTTGTGAGAGGGTATTCTGAGAGACAGGATCTACAGGCATTTGGAGAGGCAGGGACTGATTAGGAACAGTCAGCATGGTTTTGTGAGAGGAAAATCATGTCTCACGAATTTGATTGAGTTTTTTGAAGGGGTAACCAAGAAGATAGATGAGGGCTGTGCAGTCGACGTGGTCTACATGGACTTCAGCAAAGCCTTTGACAAGGTACCGCATGGTAGGTTGTTACATAAGGTTAAATCTCATGGGATCCAAGGTGAGGTAGCCAATTGGATACAAAATTGGCTTGACGACAGAAGACAGAGGGTGGTTGTAGAGGGTTGTTTTTCAAACTGGAGGCCTGTGTCCAGCGGTGTGCCTCAGGGATCGGTGCTGGGTCCGCTGTTATTTGTTATTTATATTAATGATTTGGATGAGAATTTAGGAGGCATGGTTAGTAAGTTTGCAGATGACACCAAGATTGGTGGCATTGTGGACAGTGAAGAAGGTTATCTAGGATTGCAACGGGATCTTGATAAATTGGGCCAGTGGGCCGATGAATGGCAGATGGAGTTTAATTTAGATAAATGTGAGGTGATGCATTTTGGTCGATCGAATCGGGCCAGGACCTACTCCGTTAATGGTAGGGCGGTGGGGAGAGTTATAGAACAAAGAGATCTAGAAGTACAGGTTCATAGCTCCTTGAAAGTGGAGTCACAGGTGGATAGGGTGGTGAAGAAGGCATTCGGCATGCTTGGTTTCATTGGTCAGAACATTGAATACAGGAGTTGGGATGTCTTGTTGAAGTTGTACAAGACATTAGTAAGGCCACACTTGGAATACTGTGTACAGTTCTGGTCACCCTATTATAGAAAGGATATTATTAAACTAGAAAGAGTGCAGAAAAGATTTACCAGGATGCTACCGGGACTTGATGGTTTGACTTATAGGGAGAGGTTAGATCGACTGGGACTTTTTTCCCTGGAGAGTAGGAGGTTTAGGGGTGATCTTATAGAAGTCTATAAAATAATGAGGGGCATAGATAAGGTCGATATTCAAAATCTTTTCCCAAAGGTAGGGGAGTCTATAACGAGGGGGCATAGATTTAAGGTGAGAGGGGAGAGATACAAAAGGGTCCAGAGGGGCAATTTTTTCACTCAAAGGGTGGTGAGTGTCTGGAACGAGCTGCCAGAGGCAGTAGTAGAGGCGGGTACAATTTTGTCTTTTAAAAAGCATTTGGACAGTTACATGGGTAAGATGGGTATAGAGGGATATGGGCCAAGTGCAGGCAATTGGGACTAGCTTAGTGGTATAAACTGGGCGACATGGACATGTTGGGCCGAAGGGCCTGTTTCCATGTTGTAACTTCTAAGATTCTATGATTAGCTGAATTCAGTTGGAGCACAAGAATTGGCCCCGGCCTCTTTTAATAAGGGAGGGGTACCACCCCTGATTGCTGTCCATTAACTACGTGGGCCTGCTGTGTAATGAATGATCTTAAAGCTATAGGTCGAATGTTTGTTGTTTTGATTTATGTTCTGTGTCCTTGTTTCCCTGCCATCACTGCAATCTAATTTCTGGCAGAAAGGATCCAGCTGTTTATGTTGGTAGCTAATTTTTAAAATAATTTGTTTTTTATTGTAGACCTCATATGCTCAGCTGCTGGCAGCAACATGCCTTACGAAGCTCGTGTCTCGGGTGAATCCATTGCCACTGCAACAAAGAATTGACATCAGTGAGTAGGTTTTTCTGTTGCTGCACTTTAAATCATGTCCTGAGCCACAGATTACAGCATTACAAATCTATTGCTTCACTCTTTTCTTCGCTGGATTTCCTTTATCGAACTGCACAGACATGCAGGCTCTGACCCATAGTCAGTGTTGAATTAGCTGACATGAGCCAGCGTGGCAGTTGCATTGCCATAGTTGGCTGCAACTTGCTAAACTGGAGAGGGCGGAAATCAGCCAGGAAATGTTTAAATGTGATGACAGAAAAGAGCTTGTCTGTGATGAATTCTTTCAATGTCCTGCTGACATTGGAGCTCATATATTCGGTTATGGTGGAACAGAGGCTCATCCCTGACTATTGTCGATTTTCCAGCCTGGGAGGGGCCAGAGATTTACTGCGACAGGTCTTGGGTTGGAAGGGGGAGGAGATTTACTGAGACAGGTCTCGGTGTTGGGGGTGGGGGGTGAGATTTACTGCGACAGGTCTCGGAGTGGGGGGCGGTGAGATTTACTGCGATAGGTCTCGGAGTTAGAGGGGTGAGATTTACTGTGACAGGTCTCAGAGTGAGAGGGCGATTTCCAGCAACAGGTCTCGGAGTGTTGGGAGGGGAGATTTACTGCGACAGGTCTTGGAGTGGGGGGATGTGAGATTTACTGCAACAGGTCTCGGAGCGGGGGTGAGATTTACTGAGATAGGTCTCGGAGTTGGAGGGGAGAGATTTACCGCGACCGGTCTTGGAGTTGAGGGGTGAGATTTATTGTGGCAGGTCTTGGAGTGGAGGTGGGGGTTGAGATTTACCATGGTCGGTCGAGGAGTTGGGGGGGTGGGGGTGGGGTTTACTGCGACAGGTCTCGGAGTTGGGGGGTGGGGTGAGATTTACTGCGACAGGTCTCGAAGTGAGGGGACGATTTACTGTGACAGGTCTCGGATTGGGGGGTGGTGAGATTTACTGCGACAGGTCTCGGAGTTGGGGGGGATGAGATTTACAGTGACAGGTCTCGGGATGGGGGGGGGATATTTACTCTCACTGGTCTCGGAGTGGGGGGCGGGGCTGGATTTATTGCTTCAGGAGTGGGTGGGGGGGGGGAGTGGTTGGAGAGTTACTGCAACTGGTATCGGAGTGGGGAGGTCGGATAGATTTTTATTTTATTTGTTCATGGGATGCGAAGAAGCCTTGGCGAGTTGCTGCATCGCATCCTGTGGATGGTACACACTGCAGCCACAGTGCGCCGGTGGTGAAGGGAGTGAATGTTTAGGGTGGTGGATGGGGTGCCAGTCAAGCGGGCTGCTTTGTTCTGGATGGTGTCGAGCTTCTTGAGTGTTGTTGGAGCTGCACTCATCCAGGCAAGTGGAGAGTATTCCATCACACTCCTGACTTATGCTTTGTAGATGGTGGAAAGGCTTTGGGGAGTCAGGAGGTGAGTCACTCGCCACAGAATACCCAGCCTCTGACCTGCTCTTGTAGCCACAGTATTTATGTGGCTGGTCCAGTTAAGTTTCTGGTCAGTGGTGACCCCCAGGATGTTGATGGTGGGGGATTCGGCGATGGTAATGCCACTGAATGTCAAGGGGAGGTGGTTAGACTCTTGTTGGAGATGGTCATTGCCTGGTACTTGTCTGGCACGAATGTTAGTTGCCACTTATCAGCCCAAGCCTGGATGTTGTCCAGGTCTTGCCGCATGCGGGCTCGGACTGCTTCATTATTTGAGGGGTTGTGAATGGAACTGAACACTGTGCAATCATTTGTGAACATCCCCATTTCTGACCTTATGATGAAGGGAAGGTCATTGATGAAGCAGCTGAAGATGGTTGGGCCTAGGACACTGCCCTGAGGAACTCCTGCAGCAATGCCCTGGGGCTGAGATGCTTGGCCTCCAACAACCACTACCATCTTCCTTTGTGCTAGGTATGACTCCAGCCACTGGAGAGTTTTCCCCCTGATTCCTATTGACTTCAATTTTACTAGGGCTCCTTGGTGTGCACACTCGGTCAAATGCTGCCTCGATGTCAAGGGCAGTCACTCTCACTTCACCTCTGGAATTCAGCTCTTTTGTCCATGTTTGGACCAAGGCTGTAATGAGGTCTGGAGCCGAGTGGTCCTGGCAGAACCTAAACTGAGCATCGGTCAGCAGATTATTGGTGAGTAAGTGCCGCTTGATAGCACTGTCGACAACACCTTCCATCACTTTGCTGATGACTGAGAGTAGACTGATGGGGCGGTAATTGGCCGGATTGGATTTGTCCTGCGTTTTGTGGACAGGACATACCTGGGCAATTTTCCACATTGTTGGGTGGATGCCAGTGTTATAGCTGTACTGGAACAGCTTGGCTAGAGGCGCAGCTCGTTCTGGAGCACAAGTCTGCGACTTTACTGCGACAGGTGTCAGAGTTGGGGGGTGGGGGGGGCAAAGCGTTACTGCGACAGGTCTCGGAGTTGGGGGGGAGGTGATTTACTGCGACAGGTCTCGGAGTGGGGGGAGGGGAGATTTACTGCGACAGGTTTCGAAGTCGGGGGGAGGGTAGATTTACTGCGACAGGTCTCTGAATGAGGGGGCAGGAGAGATTGACTGCGACAGGTCTCGGAGTGGCGGTGGGGGGGAAAGAGTTACTGTGACAGGTCTTGGAGGGAGGGGGTTGGGGAGATTTACAGCGACAGGTCTCGGAGTGGGGGGAGGGGAGATTCACCGCAACTGGTCTCGGAGTGAGGCGGGTAGATTTGCTGCGACAGGTCTCTGAGTGAGGGGGTAGATTTACTGCAACAAGTCTCGGAGTCAGGCAGTTAATGGGACCTCAGATGCAGTGGTGGAGGAGCCTCAGCCTTTGCCGTTGTCCAACAGGTACAAGGTACTTGCTACCTGTTTGGATGAGAACAAAGACTGCAGGGAGGATGGGCAAATTGACCACGGTACAGGAGGCCATTCAAGTCGGGGGAGCGAAAAGGAATGTAGGTAGTGTTAGAAGTTATTATAGTCGGGGATAGATACTATTCTCTGCAGCCACGACCGGGAGTCCCGAAGGCTGTGTTGCCTGCCCGCTGCCAGGGTTGATGATAGCTCCTCGTGGCTGGAGAAGAGCTTGAAGCAGGAAGGGGAGGATCTAGTTGTCGTGGTCCATGTAGGAACCAACGACATAGGTAGAACTAGGAAAGAGATTCTGCTGAGGGAGTTTGAGGAGCTGGGGTCTAAATTAAAAAACAGAACCACTAAGGTAATAATCGCTGGATTACTACCTGAGCTACAGGCAAATTGGCATAGGGACAAACAGATTAGCTGGTTAAATGCTTGGCTGAAAGAGTGGTGTGGGAAGCAGGGGTTTCAATTCATGGGGCACTGGCACCAGTACTGGGGAAAGAGAGAGCTGTTCGTTGGGATGGGCTCCACTTAAACCGGGCTGGGACCAGTGTCCTGGCGAATCGAATAACTAGAGCGGTAGATATGGCTTTAAACTAATAAGAATGGGGGAGGGTTCAGGTAAGGGTAATTTTATAAGCCTAAAAGAGAAAAGTCAAGGCTGTAGAGCAGAGTAGCTGCTTGGGTAAAAACAAGCAGAGTGAGTCAGGAAGGGACAGAGAGTTTAACAAAGATAATAGGGCACTAGTGACTAAGATCACATCAGGGAAAATAGTAAAAAGTTAAAATTAAAGGCGCTGTATCTGAATGCATGAAGCATTCGTAACAAGATAGATTAATTAATGGCACAAATAGAGATAAATGGGTTTGATCCAGTAGCCATTACTGAGACATGGTTGCAGGGTGACCAATGTTGGGAACTAAATATTCCAGGGTACTTGACTTTTAGAAAAGATAGGCAAAATGGAAAAGGTGGGGGGGGCGGTGGTTAGCCCTGATAATAAAGGATGAGATAAAGACAGTAGTGAGAAAGGATCTTAGCTCAGTAAATCAGAATGTAGAATCAGTATGGGTGGAGCTAAGAAATAACAAGTGGCAGAAAACACTGGTGGGAGTAATTTACAGGCCCCTTAACGGTAGTTATAGTGTTGGACAAAGTATAAATCAGGAAATTAGAGGAGCATGTAACAAGGGTAATGCAATAATTATGGAGGACTTTAATCTTCTTATAGACTTCGCAAACCAAATTTGCAAAAGTAGTTTCGAGGACGAGTACATAGAATGCATTTGAGACAGTTTTCTGGAACAATATGTCGAGGAACCAACTGGGGAACAGGCTATTTTCTTTGGAGTATTGTGTAATGAGACAGGTTTAATTAGTAATCTTATAGTTAAGGATCCTTTGGTGAAGAGTGATCATAATATGGTAGAATTTCATACTGAGTTTGAGAGTGATGTAGTTAAGTCCGAAACTAGGGTCTTAAATTTAAACAAAGCCAATTACGTATGTATGAGGGGTGAGTTGGCTAAGGTAGATTGGGAAATTAGATTAAAAGATATGATGGTAGATAAGCAATGGTGAACATTTAAAGAAATAATTCATAATTCTCGACGAGTATACATTCCCTTGAAGAATGAAAACTTCACAGGAAAAGTAATCCAACAGTGGCTAACTAAGGAAGTTAAGGATAGTATTAGATTAAAAGAGGCTTACGATGTTGCCAAAAAGAATAGTAAGCCTGAGGATTGGAACGGTTTTAGAAATCAGCAAAGGAAGACCAAGAAATTGATAAAGAGGGAGACAATAGAATATGAGAGTAAACTAGCAAGAAATATAAAAACAGTTTGTAAGAGCTTCTACAAGTATGTAAAAAGAAAGAGATTAACGGAAGTATTAAGGACATAGTAACAGGGCACGTAGAAAATCATATTATGATTAGGCAGAGTCAACACGGTGTTATGAAAAGGAAATCGTGTTTGACAAATGTATTAGAATTTTTTGAGGGTTTAACTAGAAGGGTAGATAAGCGGGAACTAGTGGATAAGAACATAAGAAACAGGTGCAAGAGTAGGCCATACGGCTCCTTGAGCCTGCTCTGTCATTCAATAAGATCAAGGCTGATTTTCGACCTCAACTCCACTTTCCCGCCCGATTCCCATATCCCTTGATTCCCTTTGAGTCAAAAAATCTATCGATCTCAGTCTTGAAATGCTCAACAACTGAGCATCCCCAGCCATCTGGGGTAGAGAATTCCAAATATTCACAACCGTCTTGAGTGAAGGTATTCCTCCTCATCTCGGTCCTAAGTGTCCGACCCCTTATCCTGAGACTACGTCCCCTAGTTCTAGACTGTCCAGCCAGGGGAAGCATCCTCTCAGCATCTACCCTATCAAGCTCTCTTGGAATCTTATATATTTCGATGCGGGCACCTCTCATTCTTCTAAACTCCAAAGAGTAGAGGCCCATTGTACTCAGTCTTTTTTCACATGACAACCCCTTCATCCCAGGAATCAATCTCGTAAACCTTCGTTGCACCAACTCGAAGGCAAATATATCCTTTCTTGGGTAAGGAGACCAAAAATGCACACAGTATTCCAGGTGTGGTCTCACCAAAGCCCTGTACAATTGTAGCAAGACTTCCTTGCAATAAAGTCCAATATACCACTTGCCTTCCTAATTGCTTGCTATACCTGCATGTTAACTTTCTGTGATTTGTGTACAAGGACACGTAAATCCCTCTGCACCAACATTTAATAGTTTCTCACCATTTAAAAAAATATTCAATTTTTCTATTTTTCATTCCAAAGTGAATAACCTCACATTTCCCCACATTATACTTTATCTGCCACCTTCTTGCCCACTCACTTAACCTGTCCATATCCCTTTGCAGACACTTTGCGTCCTCCTCACAGCTTACTTTCCCACTTGCTTTGTCAGCAAACTTGGATATGTTACACTCGATCCCTTCATCTAAGTCATTAATATCATTAATATAGATTATAAATAGCTGAGGCCCAAGCACCAATCCTTGCGGCACCCCACCAATTGCAGCCTGCCAACCTGAAAATGACCCGTTTATTCCCACTCTCTGATTTCTGTCCATTAACCAATCCTCTATCCATGCTAATATATTACCCCAACCCCATGAGCCCTTATCTTGTGTAACAACCTGTCTTTTAACAGGCTGTTAAAAGAAGCAAGGGAGGAAATAGCAGAGACTCTGACCATCATTTTCCAATCCTCACTGGATACAGGTGTGGTGCCGGAGGATTGGAGGATTACTAATGTTGCACCATTGTTTAAAAAGGGAGCGAGGGATAGACCGAGTAATTACAGGCCAGTCAGTCTAACCTCATGGTGGGCAAATTATTGGAATCAATTCTGAGGGACAGGATTAACCGTCACTCAGAAAGGCACAGAGTAATCAAGAACGGTCAGCATAGATTTGTTAAGGGAAGGTCGTTTCTGGCTAACTTGATTGAATGTTTTGAGGATGTAACAAGGAGGGTCGATGAGGGTAGTGCATTTGATGTAGTGTCCATGGATTTTAGCAAGGCTTTTGACAAGGTCCCACATGGCAGACTGGTCAAAAAAGTACAAGCCCATGGGATCCAAGGGAAAGTGGCAAGTTGGATCCAAAATTGGCTCAGTAGCAGGAAGCAAAGGGTAATGGTCGACAGGGGTTCTGCAGGGCTCAGTACGAGATCCCTTGCTTTTTGTGATATAAATTAATGATTTGGACTTAAATGTAGGGGGCATGATTAAGAAGTTTGCAGATGATACAAAAATTGGCCATGTGGTTGATAGTGAGGAGGAAAGCTGTAGACTGCAGGAAGATATCAATGGACTGGTCAGGTGGGCAGAAAAGTGGCAAATGGAATTCAATCCGGAGAAAAGTGAGGTAATGCATTTGGGGAGGGGAAACAAGGCAAAGGAGTACACAATAAATGGGAAGATTGAGGAAGTGAGGGACCTTGGAGTACATGTCCACAGATCCCTGAAGGTAGCAGGACAGGTAGATAAGGTGGTTAAGAAGGCATACGAGATACTTTCCTTTATTAGCTGAGGCATAGAATTCAAGAGCAGGGAGGTTATGCTGGAACTGTATAAAACACTGGTTAGGCTACAGCTTGAGTACTGTGTATAGTTCTGGCCACCACATTACAGGAAGGATGTGATTGCATTAGAGAGGGTACAGAGGAGATTTATGAAGATGTTGCCAGAACTGGAGAATTTTAGCTGTGAGGAAAGATTAGATAGGCTGGGGTTGTTCTCTTTGGCACAGAGGAGGCTGAGGGGTGATTTAATTGAAGTATACCAAATTATGAGGGGCCTAGATAGAGTGGATAGGAAGGACCTATTTCCCTTAGCAGAGAGGTCAATAACCAGGGGGCATAGATTTTAAGTGATTGGTAGAAGAGGGGAGCTGAGGAAATTTTTTTTCACCTAGAGAGTGGTAGGGGTCTGGAACTCACTGCCTGTAGGGTGGTAGAGGCAAAAACCTTCAACTCATTTAAAAAGTACCTGGGTGTGCACCTGAAGTGCCGTAACCTACAAGGCTACGGACCAAATGCTGGAAAGTGGGATTAGGCTGGGTGGCTCATTTTCGGCCAGCATGGACACGATGGGCCAAATGGCCTCCTTCTGTGGCCGTAAATTTTCTATGATTCTATGAGCCTTTTATGTGGCACCTTACTGAATGCCTTTTGAAAATCCAAATATATTACATTCACTGGTTCCCCTTTATCTACCCTGCTAGTTACATCCTCAAAAAACTCTAATAGATTTGTCAATCACGATTTCCCTTTCATAAAACCTTGTTGACTCTGCCTAATCACGTTATGATTTTCTAAGTGCCCTGTTTCCACTTTTGTAATAATGGATTCCAGCATTTTTCCGATGACCGATGTCAGGCTAACTGGCCTGTGGTTTGCTATTTTCTCTCTCCCTCCTTTCTTGAGCAGCGGTGTTACATTTGCAATGTAAGAAATTTGGATTTTCGAAAGGCATTCGATAAGATGTTACACAAGATTGGGGGTAATATATCAGCATGGATTGAGGATTGGTTAACGGACAGAAAACTGATAGTAGGAATAAACGGGTCATTTTCGGGTTGGCAGGTTGTAACTAGTGAGGTGTCGCAAGGATCAGTGCTTGGGCCTCAGCTGTTTACAATATATATCAATGACTTAGATGAGGGGATCGAGTGTAATGTATCCAAGTTTGCTGACAATACAAAGCTAAGTGGGAAAGTAAGCTGCGAGGAGGACACAAAGAGGCGGCAAAGGGATATAGACAGGTTAAGTGAGTGGGCGAGAAGGTGGCAGATGGAGTACAATGTGGGGAAGTGTGAGGTTATTCACTTTGGTAGGAAGAATAGAAAAGCATTTTTTAAAAGGTAAGAGACTAAGAAATGTTGGTACTCAGAGGGATTTTGGGTGTCCTTGTACATGAATCACAGAAAATTAACATGCAGGTGCAGAAAGCAATTAGGAAGGCAAATGGTATGTTATCCTTCATTGCAAGGGGGTTGGAGTACAAGAGTAAGGAAGTCTTGCAATTATATAAGGCTCTGGTGAGACCACTCTGGAGTATTGTGTACAGTTTTGGTCTCCTTATCTATGGAAGGATATACTTACCTTAGAGGGGGTGCAACAAAGGTTCACTAGATTGATTTCTGAGATGAGAGGGTTATCCTATGAGGAGAGATTGAGTAGAATGGGCCTATATTCTCTGGCGTTTAGAAGAATGAGAGGTGATCCCTTTGAAACGTATAAAATTCTTAGAGGGCTTGACAGAGTAGATGCTGAGAGGCTGTTTCCCCTGGCTGGAGAGTCTAAAAGGTTCACCAGACTGATTCCTGGGTTGGCAGGACTGTCGTATGAGGAGCGATTGGGTCAACTCGGCCTGTATTCACTCGAGTTTAGAAGAATGAGAGGGGATCTCATTGAAACATATAAAGTTCTGACAGGGCTAGACATACTGGATGCAGGGGGGATGTTTCCCATGGCTGGGTGGGGGGACCAGAATGAGGGGTCACAGTCTCAGGATACGGGGTAGGACATTTAGGACTGAGATGAGGAAAATTTTCTTCACTCAGAGGGTGGTGAACCTGTGGAATTCTCTACCACAGAAGGCTGTGGAGGCCAAGTCACTGAATTTTTTTAAGAAGGAGCTAGATAGATTTCTAGACACAAAAGGCATCAAGGGGTATGGGGAGAGAGCGGGAAAATGGTATTGAGATAGAGGATCAGCCACGATCATATTGAATGACGGAGCAGGCTCGATGGGCCATATGGCCTACTCCTGCTCCTGTTTCTTATGTTCTGATGCCGGAGATGCCGTCTTTTGGATGAGTCATCAAACAAAAGCCTCATTTGCCCTCTTGGTTGGACATAGAGATTCCATGGCACTATTCGATAACGATTAGGGTAGTTTTCCCAGTGCCATGGCAAACATTTATCCCTCAAACAACCTCACTAAATAATAGATTATCTGGCTATTGATGTTTGGTCATTGGTCCGAATATCTCCTTTGTGGAACCTTGCTATGTGCAAATTGGCTGCTCCATTTCCTACATTACAACAGTGACTACACTTCAAAAATATTTCATTGCCTGTGACGTGCTTTGAAATGCCCTGAGTTTGTGAAAGGTGGTATATAAATGCAAATTCTTTCTGTCTTATGGGTGTTAATTAAGGTGACCTTGTCATTTCTGTAAACATTTTGAGTTAGGTAGAATGCTAGAAATCCAGAAATTGCTACAAATCAACACAGGTCGATCAGCATCCGAACAGGCCACATATTAGGATAAATTTTATGAGGCCCCCAACAATGGATGTGGGTCAGAAAATTGGGTGCCCGATTTTATGAGGTGCGACGTGGGCTGAAATGATGAGGCCGCACAACCAGCACGCTTAGCCTCATTTTAATATTTAAATCCCACTTTAAATGCCCCAACTTTTACAACTTTGGGTGAAGCTCCATCCACAACGTGATCCTTGCTAATAAAAACTGGGCCTACTGGAGTCCTCAGGGCCTTGCATGCTCAAATAGGTCTTTTACATGGAGAAGGAAAGTTTGCTTTCCCCCCCCACCCCATGTTTCCTTTGCTGCGTTTTGCTTCATGCATTAGTTGGTTTTGCTGCACTGGCCTCTGTTTTTGGCATTTTTGTATTTTTTTTCTCCTGCTAGTATTTTTATCATTATCCTTGGTTGCTGCTGGCTTTGACATTGCACCTTACCAAGAGGCGAGGATGGGTATCCCGTTGGGGGTTCCGAGTTCGTTGCATAATTGAGACGAGGAACAGGAGTTTGTGAGGTGCCAGCAAATACAGCTGCAAATAACCCTTGAGGCATTGTGGCCCCACCCGGCACTACCCCACAACCTGCCTTTGCCATCTCTGCTTCACAGGATGGCCTGCCACAATGTTGTCATCTGCTGCGCGATGACCTACACACTACATCTGGATCAGGGAATGCTTTTCCTGTAGAAGTATAGATGACCACAGCTTCTTGCTACAGGATCCTTCCAAGCCACCCCAGGAGACATCTGCCACATTGGGCAGTCTGCATTATAGGTGTCAGGGTTCTCTTGAGTTCAAAGAGTCGCACATGTTTCAGATGTTGGCATCAGGGCCCTTCAGATCAATTACATGGCTTTCACGAAGAGAATGGGCTCTATTTTAGCACCTGCGATCGGGTAGGTTCCTGGCGGGGGGGCTCTGAAAATCGGGGAATCCCGGGACGGGTCAGGAGCCCGGTTCCAACCCGCCCACTTCCGGGTTTCCCACAGACGCCCTTACATGCACGTGCTGCCCCCGCATGTAGGACTCCCGCCGGCAATTAAAGCCGGCGCGGTGCCACTTAAGCTATTTATTTTGGTATTTCAGGTCATTTACAGACCTGATTAACGAGATATTTTAGGAGGGTTGGGATTTTACAAACAACTGGGACTGTTTCCCGTACTGGGGAAAACACTCCCAGTTCAAATGGACGTGTTGCAGCTATCAGCCTGTGGCAGCTGCAAAGGTCCATTTGACAGGTGGTGGGGGGGGGGGGACCCTCACTCATTGCAGGAGGCCACTCTGTCACTTTGGACAAAGTTTGGCCTCCGCCACCCTCCTCCTAACAATAAAATTCACCAACTTGCACATTTATCCCGGTGTCCAGACACATGTACCTACCTTGCGGACCCCCTCAGATGTACGTCTTCCAGATGGGGGCCGCTGTAGCTGCAGTCATGACCTCCTCGGAGGGCGAACAGCATCGCCAGCCACGCCGTCCACCTCTGACATGTGGAGCTCCACAACACAGTGCTGTGACACATCCATCTGCACAGCAGGAGGGAGGGCAACCGCAGAGAGAGATGCGTTGCAGAGGGCACTACCCTCGCCACAGGGTCCACAGACCGAGGCTCAGCTTCCTGGACCTCTCTGAGCAGCAGTGCACACGGAGGCTCAGAGTCACTCGACATGTAGTCGTGGACATCTGCAGCCTCCTTCATGCCGAGCTGCTCCCGGCTGGCCCGCGCACCATCTTCTTACCTGTCACTGTCAAAATCACCACTGCTCTCAACAACTTCTCCGCATCCTTCCAGGGTGCCACCGGGGATATCGCCGACGTCTCTCAGTCGTCTGCACAAAAGAGCCCTGAAAATACACCTACACCCACTCTGCAGTGACACAATGGGTGGCAACAGGTGTGGGTCTTCATTGTGATCCTCAGGAAAGGGCATTATTGCACAAACCAGTCAAGATTCGCAAAGACGTGGCCAATATAATATGTAATGTGAGTTGATCAGAAATTAAATATAAGTAAAAACCATGACAAACCCTCAAACACCCTTGTGCATCCCCTTCATGCTCACGACACGTTTGCCTTACGCTGCCTACTGCACATATGTGATGCATGCCCTGTGGCTGCAGCACAGGTAGTGGCAGGTTGAGTGAGGCTGGCCGTGAGAGAGATGCATGAGAGGGTGAGTATGAGATAGAGCCATGAGATTGTATGAGGATTGAGTTGAGTGGTAGTGGCGGGATGAGTACTGGCGAGGTGAGTAGGTGCAGGTAAGATGAGGATGAGGTTTGAGTGGGAATGAGGGGTGATGTGACAGAGTAGTGTTGGTAGTGCAGAAGGAGATGTGGGGTGGGGGTGGTGATGTGGCAGACGGAGTGTAAGGGAATGAGTAAGTGTACTCACTTTGGCTGACCTACTGAGGTCAATGGAGCGCCTCCTGCACTGTATGCAGGTGGGCGATATGTTGATGGTGCAGGTGACCTCCTTTGCCACCTTGAGCCACACCTTCTTGGTGGCAGAGGCAGGCCGCTTCCTCCCGCCCGCCGGGGGGAGGATCTCTGTCCTCCCCCTCCTCCTCACCCCATCCAGTAAGAGCTGGAGTGAGGCATCATTAAACCTGGGAGCTGCCTTCCCCCTGGGCTGCTCCATGCTGTAATTTTTTCTGTTTCTTGCAGCATCAGTCAGTGGAGGACTGCCCCTTTAAATAGGGCTCCTCCAGCTGACAGACCTTACTGCGCATGCGCAGTCCGCCCGCCGCGCAGTTCAGCAGTGAGGAACCCGGAACAAGAGGTAAGTGGATCCAATTAGCCTGCGATTGCGTTCGGGGCAGACTGATTTCACCGGGCGTGTTACCCATGCGCCCAATCACCCCCCTGCCGCGAACCCGCCGCCCTGGTAATATCGGGCCCAATGGGTTTGCACTGAATTAATATTGGGATGGTATGTGATCACAGAAATCTCGTTATGTACGTTAGTGGCCGTTATCCAGGAAGAAGCCAATATGCCTTCATTGTACGGCATTTCACAGTTTGAGCATTATCTGAAGGAGAAGATACACAGTAGATAGCCCTTAGGAGAACAGGGCTGTCTTCTATCCATAGCTGCTGACCCCTTTGAAAGAGCTACTAACAGTAAAAGAGCTCCTCATCTTGGATACTTAAGCACCTGTTTGCTGTTCCTTGGCTGCCACTTCCACATTTAAAAAAAGTGTGTTTGCTGGGTAGGCACAATGACCGTGTTTGTACAAAAAGAACAATGACTGTTCACAATGTTTGAAATGGGATCAGGAGGGTGAGGCAGTTCCGATCTTAGGTTTGTGCTGTGTTGGAAGAGTCCCACAGTAATGTGTGGGACTCTTCCAACATTAACCTTCGTCTTGTTCTGATACCAGAATACTTCTTCCTCATTTGCAGCCAGCTATGTGAGAGCTGGGTTGCTGCATTAACCTCGTTGGTGACCTCCCTTCATGCAACTAGCACCTATGCATTTACTGGATGGTAGCCGTCAACCCCAAATAAGACCACCCCTGTTTGGTGCACCTCCCGCTGTACAAAGCCAGCATTTTCTATTTTTAAGCAAGTAAACCTGTAGCTTTACAAGGGTTACAGCTTTGAATTTGTGCTGGGACTATTTGGGCTTTTAACATGACCCAGAAAAACAAATGTCATGATAGACTTCATTTGTTGTGCGAGTATATCTGTGCATGCATGGCTGTTTAAACGGGTTACACTCATACCCAGTCATATACATGGAACCAGGTACCAAATTACAGGGTGTAAGTGTGCTTGAGAATGTTGGTCTCTTGCATTTTTGGTTAGGTTTGTATATGTTCCGATTAGGTGACAGAGAGATTAAGATGGTTCTGCATACTGCTGTTAATCCTTAGTGGGTAAACTTATTGATAGTTTGCTTGCCCTTCAGTAGCTTGTTTCTGTTTGACATGGAAAACTCATAATTTATTGACAGAGTTATTTCTAAGATGTGACAATGTCAGTCTTCACATCCTTGTCATGTGATTGGCTTAAAAAATTGCCTCTACAGTTGTTTGTTTTTAGGCAATCAAGTGGCAATTGTTTTCTAAGTTGTCATTCCCAAAATGAGCAGAAGAAGAAAGAAAATAAGTAAAAGTTAAAAGATATAGAGCGGGAAATAGACTAGATTAATTAGAAAACAAGTATTTTTTTGAAAAGCCGATAATGGGCGTGATGAGTGAATAGCAGGAAAGGCAAGGAGAAGAATGGGCAGGTAAAGCGTTCAAGTGTTTTTATTTGAAATTGTGTTTTAGTTTTTTGAGTAATATTATACAGTAATAAATCTGCTCCTGAGGTCTGAGTTGCTTTATTACTGTTTCTATGTGGGTGAGTGAGCTGAAAATTTACAAATCCAGTCAGCCCAGGAGGACCTGGCAGTCGTCTAGAGGGTGAAGGGATACTCCACAATAAAGCTCTAATAATGACCTTCCCTTGAAGTTTCCATGTGAAAGTGTTTTTTTTCCCAAAAGGAATAGTCTCAATCTTTTAAAATTAATGATACTTGTTTTTAAGTAGGTTCTATGAATTTCAGAAGGAATTAATATTTAATACCCAGTCACTGAATCATTTAAAGAAAAATTAATATCAGGAGCGGATTTTTTCTTTAATGATTCAGTGACAGGTATTAAAAATTAATTTTCTCTAGTGATATGTGTTTGTATTCAGATCTAAGTGCATGGTGCTACAAAAAATTTATATTAATACACAGTCACTGAATCATTTTTAAAAAATTGATTTAACTAGCAAAAATTCTCTTCCTGGGGATTCTTTAAAAATGATTAATCTGACTTTATTTTATCTAATATAAATACAACATTGTAAGTTGCCCTGGTTGGATTGTTAGCTTAATTACAGGTACTCAAAAAAAGCATTCAGTATATAAATATTCCAGAAGTCACCTTTCTATTTTAGCTACTTTTCCATGCGCGGTATTATTTAGGAATGGATCTGTTTGTAACAGGAAACTTATGCGGTTTTGCTCAAGGGGCAACGGTCACAGACCTTGGACTCTGGGTGGCCTGTCTGGTGAATGCAGGTCCTTTTACAACATTTGCTTCCTTTTTTCTCGTTTCAAAAAGGTAATGGCGGAGAGAGCATGGTTCTCTCACATCCTGTGGCTGGAACACACCAGCCCAAATTGATAACCCATGTGATGGACTTATTATAATTTGAGGAAGGCCAGATTTGGCATTCTTCTCCATCGTGGTTTCCCTTAATGCATTGGTAACTGAATGATAGAGGTTTCCAATTAGAAGACTTCCAGCTTCAGACATTGAGACTTTGAAATCTAGAAAACTACATAAATGTAACTCAATGTGGGAACAATGGGCATAATTTTAGCTCGGAGCTGGCAAAGGGGTGGGGGGGATCGAATTGCGGACGGGGAACCCGGCAGTACAGGTTTCCCGGAAGTCCTTATGATTTTGACGTAAGGACGTTTTTTTTGACTGTTTCCTGCTCGGCAGGCCGGCCTGATTGACGGGCTGGTCTCAGTTGGACGGGAGAAGAGCAAGGAAGAGGTAAGTGTTCAGGTAAGTCTTAGATTGGATGGATGTAAGTGGGGGGTGGTTCGGGGAGGGGAATCGGGGGACATGGGGGTATCGGCGAGCATGGGGGTCACCGGAGTGGGGGAGGGGAGGGGGGGTCAGTCATCGGGAGACGGATCGGTGGGGGAATCAGGGGTCAGTCAATGAGGGAGCGGGATCAGGATGGGGGGGGGGGGCGGCGGGGCGGGGTCGCTGCAGGTGGGCTTATTGGGCCTGAGGGAAACACTCTTGCTCATCCGGGCCCACAAGCAGTGCTATAAAGGCACTTACCTGCAGTTACGGGCCTTCTCGCCTCGGCATGAAGGAGAAGGCCTGGGATTCCTGGCCCCCAGAGGCTAAAATCACAAAACCTGAAAAACTGGAGGCCCACAGCCTCCTTGAACAGTTTTAGTGACCAACCCGCCGCCTCAGAACAGGTTGGTTGCCCCCATGAAAACCGGAAATAAAAACATAGAAAATAGGAGCAGGAGTAGGCCATTCGACTCTTCGAGCCTGCTCCGCCATTCAATATGATCACGGCCGATCCTCTATCTCAATGCCATGTTCCCGCTCTCTCCCCATACCCCTTGATGCCTTTTGTGTCTAGAAATCTGTCTAGCTCCTTCTTAAATATATTCAGTGATTTGGCCTCCACAGCCTTCTGTGGTAGAAAATTCCACAGGTTCACCACCCTCTGAGTGAAGAAATTTCTCCTCATCTCAGTCCTAAATGTCCTGCCCCGTTTCCTGAGACTGTGACCCCTCGTTCTGCACCCCCCAGCTATGGGAAACATCCTCCCTGCATCCAGTCTGTCCAGCCCTGTCAGAATTTTATATGTTTCAATGAGATTCCCCCCTCATTCTTCTAAACTCTAGTGAATACAGGCCGAGTCGACCCAATCTCTCCTCATACGACAGTCCTGCCATCCCAGGAATCAGTCTGGTGAACCTTCACTGCACTCCCTCTATGGCAAGTATATCCTTTCTTAGGTAAGGAGACCAAAACTGCACACAATACTCCAGTCCTGTATAACTGCAGTAAGACATCCTTGCTCCTGTACTCAAATCCTCTTGCAATGAAGGCCAACATACCATTTGCCTTCTTAACTGCTTGCTGTACCTGCATGTTTGCTTTCAGTGACTGGTGTACAAGGACACCCAGGTCCCTTTGTACATCAACATTTCCCAATCTATCACTATTTAAATAATACTCTGCCTTTCTGTTTTTCCTTCTGAAGTGGATAACTTCACATTTATCCACATCATACTGCATCTGCCATGTATTTGCCCACTCACTCAACTTGTCTAAATCGCCTTGAAGCCTCTTTGCATCCTCCTCACAACTCACGATCCCATCTAGTTTTGTGTCATCAGCAAACTTGGAAATATTACATTTGGTTCCCTCATCCACATCATTGATATATATTGTGATTAGTTGGGGCCCAAGCACTGATCCCTGCGGTACCCCACTAGTCACTGCCTGTCTCCCTGAAAAAGACCCATTTATTCCTACTCTCTGTACTCTGTTAACCAATTTTCAATCCATGTCAGTATAATACCCCCAATCCCATGTGCTTTAATTGTGCACACTAGCCTCGTACAATGCCTTCATGTTTTGTGAAGTATTTCCAACACAACTTAATTCTGCCTGGAAACCAAGCGCTGTGAAAGTGCATATTACAGCAACACCCAGAGGACTCGATGGGGAGCATCTAATTACCTCTTGAAAAGCAACCTAAGTGGGACGTTTTCCTTCAAGGGTCCTGACCGTTTCTGATCCAGATTGAAGTAGGGTGGTGCCACGTGCCGTGGGCTTTTGATCTAAAATTATCAATAATTTATCAAAAATAATTTTAAAACCTCTTTCTTTGGAACACCTGCACTAATGCAACTCAAAATTCTTGACTAGCTTAATAAATTTTGGTTCAGCTAGGAGAGTTTGCATAGATGATCAATTATATCTCATCTACGATGAGGTTAGGCACATCAATAAACCTGGCCAAAAATTCCTTCTTATAGAATCATAGAATCATACAGCACAGATGGAGGCCCATCGTGCCTGTGCCGGCTCTTTGAAAGAGCTATTCAATTAATCCCACTCCCCCACTCTTTCCCCATAACCCTGCAAATTTTTCCTTTTCAAATATAGATTAATTCCCTTTTGAAAGTTACTATTGAATCTGCTTCCACCACCCTTTCAGGCAATGTATTCCAGATCATTACAATTCGCAGCATAAAAAAATTTCTCCTCATCTCCCCTCTGGTCTTTTGCCAATTACCTTAAATTTGTGTCCTCAGGCTACTGACCCTCCTGCCAGTGGAAATGTTTTTTTCCTATCTACTCTATCAAAACCTTCATAATTTTGAACACCTTTATTAAATCTCCCCTTAACCTTCTCTACTCGAAGGAAAACAATCCCGGCTTAGAACCACAGAACCATAGAAAAGATACAGCACAGAAGGGGGCCATTCGGCCCATCGTGTCCGTTTTAATCCCACCTTCCAGCACCCGGTCCGTAGCCCTGCAGCTTACAGCATTTTAGGTGCAGGTCCAGGTACTTTTTAAAAGAGTTGAGGGTCCCTGCCTCTACCACCAATTCGGGCAGCGAATTCCATACACCCACCACCCTCTGGGTAAAAAAAAGTGTTTCCTCATGTCCCCTCTCGTCCTTCCGCCAATCAGTTTAAATCTATGTCCTCTAGTTCTTGAACCCTCTGCTAGGGGAAACAGTAACTTCCTGTCTACTCTATCTAGGCCCCTCACAATTTTGTACACCTCAATCAACTCTCCCCTCAGCCTCCTCTGCTCCAAGGAAAACAACCCCAGCCTATCCAATCTCTCCTCGTAGCTGCAATTTTCAAGCCCTGGCAACATTCTTGTAAATCTTCTCTGCACTCTCTCCAGAGCAATTACGTCCTTCCTGTAACGTGGTGACAAGAACTGCGCACAATACTCCAGCTGTGGCCTCACCAGCGTTTTATACTGTTCCATCGTTATATCCCTGCTTTTGTATTCTATACCTCGGCTAATAACGGAGAGCATTCCGTATGCTTTCTTGACAACCTTATCTACCTGTACTGCCACCTTCAGGGACCTGTGCACGTGCACTCCAAGTTCTCTCACTTCATCTACCCCTCTCAATATATTCCCGTTTACTGCATATTCCCTTTTACTGTTTGCCCTCCCTAAGTGCATTACGTCACACTTCTCCGGGTTGAACTCCATTTGCCACTTTTCCGCCCACTCCACCAACCCATTGATATCGTCTTGGAGTCTACAGCTATCCTCTTCACTGTCAACTACACGGCCAATTTTTGTGTCGTCTGCACATTTGCAAATCATGCCCCCTACATTCAAGTCCAAATCATTAATATATACCACAAACAGCAAGGGACCCAACACTGAGCCCTGTGGCACACCATTGGAAACGGATTTCCATTCGCAAAGTCCAGTCTATCCACATAACTGAAGTCCCTCATCCCTGGTATCATTCTAGTAAATCTCTTCTGCACCCTCTCCAAGGCCTTGACATTTCTTGAAGTTTGGTGCCTAGAATTGGACACAATAATCTGGCTGAGGCCAAACCAGTGATTTATAAAGGTTTACTGTAACTTCCTTGCTTTTGTACTGTATGTCTCTGTTTATAAAGTTTAAATAGTTTTTCCATTCTCAGAAAATCACATGTAGATATTCCTTATCTTACAAGTGCAACATAGATTCTATTTATGTGGACATAAAGCTATTTTATCTTGTATGTAAATGGGACAAAATCCATTCATGAAATCTATTAGTTGGCAATTTATTATAGACATAACCTTTGGGATTCTATTTCTACTATTTGGTGGGAAGAAGAATTTACTCTCAATGCTACCTCCTCTGGCCAAAGAATGAAGAGTGCAGTTTGGTGAAAGAGTGGGCAAAGATCAGCTGATCAAAATGGCAGTACAAGATGACTGTTTCCGAAAAGGATTGTGTCCAAATGATTTTTTTTCTTCTATTCACGAGAGCAGATTCTAATTGAGTGTAAAAACAGAAAATGCTGGAAACACTCAGCAGGTCAGGCAGCATCTGTGGAGAGAGAAACAGCGTTAACGTTTCAGATCGATTACCTTTCATCAGAACTGGAAGAAATAGGGATTCAATCATTTTTAAGCAAATACAGGGCCAGGGGAGGACGGGGGAAGAAGGGACGGGGAGGAAAGAACAAAATGGAAGGTCTGTGATAGGGTGGAGGGCAGGAGTGATTAAATGACAAAAGGGATGATGATGCAAGGCAAAGTGGGGGTGGTAATGGGAGAAGTAAAGAAACAAAAGATGGGTCAAGAGGATCTCTAAGGGGAGAAAAATAGATTTGCGATAGGAAGAGATAAGTTCCATGGGGCACGAACAGGCTGAAACGATGGGTCTACCAGGACAGTCCTGTTTGTGGATCTTGGGGAGGAGGTAGAAGCGGGGTTGGGGGAGCTATGAGGTTGGAGGCTGTGGGGGACAAGATTTCCAGAGGAGATGAGGTCACTGATCGTCTCAGCAATTTACTTGTACTTTCAATTTAGTATACTGTATTCGCTGCTCACGATGCGGTCTCCTTTATATTGGGGAGACCAAATGCAGATTGGATGATCACCTTGCTGAACACCTCTGTTCAGTCCGCAAGCGTGACCCTGACCTTCCAGTCACTTGCCGTTTTAATCTTCCGTCTCACTCCCACTCTGACCTCTCTGCCCTCGGCCTCCTACACTGTTCCAGTGAAGCTTGAGGAACAGCACCTCATCTTTCAATTAAGCACTTTACAACCTTGTGGACTCAACATGATTTCAATAACTTCCGATTATCGCCATTTTTTCGGCAGCAGGTGCCGGTAATGGTTCTGCTGTTGCCGTTTACAGCTCCTCTAGACCCATTTTTGTTTTTTTTACTTGTCCCATTACCACCTCCTTTGCCTTGCACCATAATCCCTTTTGTCACTCATGCCCTCCACCCTATCACAGATCTTCCCTTTTGTTCTCCCCTCCCTGCCGTCCCCCTCAACCTTCCCTGGCTCTGTACTTGCTTAAAAACTGTTAAATCTCAAACTTCTTCCAGTTCTGACGAAAGGTCATCCACAGATGCTGCCTGACCTGCCGAGTATTTCCAGCATTTTCTGTTTTTATTTCAGATTTCCAGCATCTGCAGAATTTTGATTTTATCCTAATTGTATGTGGTAGACTGAACATTTCTCAAATAATGAGGAAGGTCATATCTGTGATAGGTGATTAACTCGATGTAGGATTGGGTCTGTCCTACAAATGTCTCGCTCAATTATAAAGTTCCTAATTTACGTAGAAGACCCATCAAAACTGTCTTGTTTTTATTTTTTATCTGATCATGCTATTGCTCCCTTTGTTTTGGTGATACATTATGGGAATTGCTGGTCCCTCTCAATCATGGGTGCCAGGAACTAATATCGCAAGAATGGTGTCACTCTGATTTATAAACTGAGGTAAACGTAGATACCTGTCTATCTCTTCAATTTCTTCTTCATTTCAGCACCTTCCACTTACCACAGGAGTGAGCCGAAGTTGCAGCTGGCGAAAATCATGAGGGCATTAATTAATTCACAACCTTGTGCTTGTCATGTCACCTTCTTCATAGTGATATTTTAGTCTTTGTTGTTGGCAGGTTTAATCACTGGTAACTTCCCCATATTCATTGCCCAGTTTAGTTTGTGATGTTTTGTGTGATTTGTTGAAATAACTTCTTTTCAAGCCATTGCATTAGTTAGCAGCGACTTGTGGCACCTTTATGTTTCAATCATTGTATCAAGTAATGTAATGGATTTCACCATTGTGGATTCCCATGAAAGTGAAAGTGCTTACAGTTGAAGCACTGTATAGACTTGTGATCTGTTTGGCTAAGCTTCTCCATCCCTATTCCTTTGCTTTCAGTTCAGTGGTTTGCATGGCTTTTGAGCCCAGGAACAAGAGGTGGGTTTTTCAGTAGCTTTCCAAACAAGGCCATAGTGTTCTTTTATTGAATAGGTGTCATCTTTGTAGAATCCCAGAATTATTATACGTGGAGCTTGAGCTTCTCCTGAAGAATGAGGAAGGCCATACTTACGATAGATAATGCCAAGTTAAATCTAATATGTCCCACAAACAAAAGTGAACTAGCGACATTCTTTCCTGATGACACCAGCTATTTTGTTTGTTTTCTCAAGTACTTGCAGACACACCAACTCACTTGCCTAGCATGAGATGCTTGCCAGCCCAGTTACCTGCTCACTCACCTGGTCCATCAACCTATCCCCTGCAAATACCTCCTGGCCTGCCTTTGCTGGTCCATCCCACATGTTTCCCAGCCCGTTTGCCTGCCCATCGACTCTGAATGTTTCCTGGCCTATCCGTTCAGAGTACTTTCCAAATCACCAACACTTTGGTCCCCTCAACCTCAGTGCTTACCCGCCTGCACGCTCCCAGTGCTTCCCAGCTTGCCTGCCTCCCCGCCATTACTAATTCAACACCCCAACCTCTTCCGTCACTTTATGTGCTCCTGAATTCCCCAGTTCTCCCACAAATTTAAGCTCCTGAGTCTTTTGAAACTTCCCCTTGACTGCTCCACCTCCCTGAGATCTCCCAGGCACCAGCCCCCTCTCTCCCAGGCCTCACATGAGCCTACCAATCCCCCTTGGAATGAGTGATGCCAGACCCAGGCACCCCTAAAGTCCTCTAAGGCCCGAGATTGCAGACCCATGAGTGTTCCCAGACCCTAGTGCTCCCCCACCTTATCCCTCACAATTACTCTCTTGTTCAGTCCTCTCCCACTGCCCTACAAGCTGTAGTGCCCTCCTCTCACTCCCTCCTGTGCTCCAATCCTAACCCTTGCTTTCTCCTGGCTGTAGTCTCCCACCCCCAGTCTCTCCTAGCCTGATCCTTTGTCCCTATTTCTCTCTCAACCACCCAAGCCTCTCTGCTCCCACCTCCAATTTGGTGTATGTTGCCTCCCATCTTCCTGTATACCCAGGCTTTTTTTAAAAAAAGAAAGAACTTGCATTTATTTAGCACCTTTCACGACCGCATGATATTCCGAAACGCTTTGCAGTTAATGAATTACATTCTTGAAATGTAGTTCTTGTTTTAATGTAGAGAAAGGTGAGAGAGAAGTAATTGAGTACATCAGTGATGGAACATGTGCGAGAGCCACACACAGATACTGGAGACATACAAAAGAGAGGGGTCAGAACATGAAGCAAAAAGAATTGGAGTGTGGAAAAGAAGCAGAGACATATTACAGAAGAGAGTGATCATTTTCTTTGTCTAAGAGCAATGCCATGGGAAATCAACTAAATTATAATACATTGTGCAAAGTTGGTATAATCCAACTGTCATTATAAAATAGTCTGTCCTCCAACTTTCTGTGCGTAACAGTAGAGGATATGCAGCACTGTGGGCATGTGTGATGCCTATATATTTGTAATTTTTTTTGGCAATTCCTTCATTTTTTTAAAACCAGACCTGAATTTGACATTTAAAACTAGGCAGTTGTATTCATAAATGAGAATCCAAAAAGGGTAGGGGACAGGGAGGGAGAAAAGAAATTATATGTTAAAACTTATTTTTGCACCTGGTACCTTGTAATGAATGCACCATTTTGGAAAACTGCCCAGTTTAATACTTCACACTTAAATTAGCTTTAACTATTTTCATTTATGAGTAAGTTTCTTGCTGTTCTGACAAGGCTTTACACAGCTGGAGGTTTCAGTGATTCATTATTTGGCAGCACCGCTCAACACTGTAGGATTTCAAAGTTTCCAACTCACAGTGCATGCTTTTTGTCATATGTTTTCTGGCTCGGTTTTTAGATTGTCTTTATAATGGACTTGAATATTTATTTTTCATATTAACATCAGCAGTTCATTGAAGCTTAAAATACACTGCAGTCTGTTCCATGGATGAATTTGGATGGTCAACATCATTTTCTTTTAGGCAGACTTAAATAGAATAAGACTATAATATGGCTATAACAGCACTTCTTAATTCTGAAAAACGCTGATTATATCAGTCCGGTTTACATTTACAGTCTACTCCTGATAATTCAAAGTTGTTTTTTTTTGTGCTAAAAAAAATCTAATTGTCCTATAATTAGAATTAATCAAACTGAATAACATTGCAGAGTGCTAAAAAAAATTGAATTATCAGATAATTCGATTTAAGCAACTTTATATTAAGAGGAATTGACTTTAAACAGGTTGCACCATGCATTTCATTCTGATGTAATGAAGCATTGACTTATTTCTTTTCGCGTACTAAAACCATGGTACAATCTGTTAATGCTGATATGAGTACTGCATTTGTGCACTGCTCCATATAAATGGATTCTGTGACAATGCTAGATGCAGTAGTCGTGCTGAGCTGAGCCTTCAGTGTTTTATTGCTGAAGCTACTTGTCTGCCTGTCCCAAATATTTTTTCCTTAAATCATACTGCAAGTTAAAGTGCTTTTAAAGCTTAAAAAGTTGTGATCAATTCAGCTGACCTGTATACATATAGGTATTTATGTGTCCATGCGGAGATTGTTTTATTGTTCTGTCCTTGGCTAAGCTTGCTGTTGTCCAATCTTGTCATGAGCAACATTTTATGCCGTCCATTTGCAGTGCCTTTTTTTTTGCAGTTTTTCTTCCTTGCTTACTTTGACCTTTTCCCTTTTGTTCAGCTTCAAGAAAGCTTTTACAAGAATGTTGAATATTTGTTGCAGTTAATTTTGTTTTTTTCCCTTTCCCATTCTGGTAGACTGCTTGGACATCCACTTACATTGTCAGCTTCTGAAGAGCAAGTTTGTCAGAAGTTTCAAATGTGGTATGTTCAGAAAAGGGAGACAAACCATCAGTTCATACTTCTTTTATCGTTCCTTGTTGGCACTGATAATTGGATTCTTGACACAATGGCTACTGGCGTTCGTACCATGTACCAACAACTTTGCAGACTGTACCCTTCTGGTGTTAATAGGCTTGATCTCCTTTCCTGATATGCATATCCATGTTAGAGGGGTTGAGAAAAATAAAGTACCAGAAGAGTTGTATTACCCTTACTTGGTCAGCAAAATCACGTGAGGCTGAACTAGTATCAGTGCCCTTAGCCGTGAACACTGGATCATGCTTTCCAATGTGTATGGCTGAAGTACTGAGGGCTTCTATCAACTAAACTCAAAATTGTAATAAAAACAGAAAATGCTGGAGAAGCTCAGAAGTCAGGCAGCATCTGCGGAGAAAGAAACAGAGTTAACGTTTCAGGTCGAAGACCTTTCATCAGAATTGGAAGATGTTAAACGAGTTAAAGTTTTTAAGCAAGCACGGAGGGAGGGGAGGGGAGGAAAGAATAAAAGGGAAGGTCTGTGATCGGGTAGAGGGCACAAGTGATTAAATGACAAAAGGGATGATGGTGCAAGGCAAGGAGGGTGATAATGGGACTGGTTAAGAAACAGAAGATTGATCAGTAGCTGTAAATGGCAGCAGCAGAATCATTACCAGCGCTAGCTGACCGAAAAAATGGGAGCAGTGGTTATGATCTGAAGTTATTGAAATCAGTGTTGAGTTCGGAAGATTGTAAAGTGCCCAATCGAAAGATGAGGTGCTGTTCCTCGAGCTTTACGTTGAGCTTTACTGGCACAGTGTAACTCAAAATTGTGTCTGGAACTTTGAGACATGCAAATCCATGTAACTGAGACGTGTTTATTTTTGCAACGAACCACCTCATCCTCAGGTGGTAGTATTGCTTTTGTGAGTATCTCACATGAGATTAATCAAACAACTTAAAGCATTTGCAAAACTCAATACTAATATATATCTAGCTCTGTTTTGGCATAATACTTTTTACATGCCTACCAGCCATTGGCAAACCAAACCAAGACAGCATTCCCTTTGACATTGGTGATTTAATTTGAGAGGAAGTTGCGCACTGGCCTCATAGTATTCACTGATATAGACCTAGCACAGGCCCCATAGTATTCACTGATATAGACCTAGCACAGGCCCTTTAGGTGATGAATATCTCGGGAAATGTTCCTCCCAAGTAGCGAATTAATCTTCCTTTTATGCTCTAGTATGGTATGTGGCTCAGTCCCACAGTAAGATTGTGATGTATCCCACCCTGAAGATGAGTTCTTGAAGGTCACCAGAGCCTAAAAGTTCATGTAATTACCCTTAATTACTGAGAATCTCCACAGGGATGTGCTATGCCCTCTTTGTAGCTAAAGGTTATTGTTTGAAATTACTATTTATGACTTCCAGAAGTTGGACTCCCGAGGCTGTCAGAACTTCTTAGGATACACGTTCTTGATGCACATCGTAAGTTATCAATATATATGCTGAGTTTCAGTATTTTTTGATTCTTGGAACAGAGCTGCCAATCCATCTTAAACCCAGGTTAGAGTAGATAGCAGAGGTTGGAAAGTTCCTTGTGTCCAGCAGCAAGTTGCACGTAACTCTGTTTTGTAGCTTTTGGCTGTATATGTAGCTCAGACTGTGCAGATTCCTTGATCTGCTTTTATTTACTTGAAGCGGCAAAATCCATAACATCAGTTCCAGATGTTATTTCTCTTTATCAAGCAGTCCGAACAGGGAGAAACCCAGCTGCAGGTTGTCCTTTTGTGGCTAGATATGTCCCTCTTCTAACTGCTTCTCTTCTAATGGGAACTGATGTCAGCCAAAGAACAAGGTAATCTCTATGACCCAAGCTCCATGTTACATCCTCATCATCCCTTAGACACTATGACTGGTTTAGTTGTCCCAGTCATGATATGGAAGATGGCAGACCACAAAGTTAGCAGAAGGAATCTCTGGTGCTCAGCAAATGGAGTCCTGTGTGTGTCTCAAGGGAATTCCGGTTTCGCAGTGGGCATATTTTGTCATTATATTAAATAGAACTAGAGAAGTTTACTGCTCAGAAGGAGGTCACTCGGGCCATTGTGCCAGCTCTTAGCTACAGTATTTCAAAACTAATTCCACTGCTGTGGTCTCTCCCCATAGCCTTGTATCGTCCTCTGCTTCAGATGTTTATCCAATTTTCCCTTTAATGATGGAATGTTCTCTGCCTTAACTATTTTCTGTGGCAAAGCATTCCATGCTGCAATAATTCTCTGTGTAAAGACATTTCTCCAAATCTCTCCTCACTTTTTTAGTGACAAGTTAAATCGATGACCCCTTGACACTGAATCCCCAACCAGAGGAAATAGTCTTTTCCTATTCACCTGTCAAAATTTTAAAAACTTCTATTAAATCTCTTCTTTACTTTCTCTGCTTGTGTGGAAATAGTAGCTGTACCTCAAGTCTCATAACAATAGCTTCTCATCCCTGGTATCATCCTATACACTCTATGGCTTTAAATATCCTTTCTATAATGAGATACCAAACTGCACTCAATACTCCAAATGAAGCAACAGTTGCCTTGTACAAACTTATCACAACCTCTTTGCTCTTGTGCTCTGACCCCCAATTTATAAACTGAAAATGCTATTGGCTTTTTATGGCTTCATCTACCTGTGGGTGAGTGATGAGGTTATTGTGGAATAGTGTTGTTGAGTGTGGATTCTGATGTTGAATAGGCCATCCTTACCAAATCCATTGCAGTTTCCAAAACAGGGTTTAGAACATTCCATCACTGGACAGGTTAGGTTTTGTAAAATGCTGAGATGGTCAACATTGATAAATAGGACAGAGCTTTCTTGAGAATATACAGCTTCCTGTCAGCTTTTCTGATTGTTCTTTGAAGGAAAATGGATTGGGGAAGGCATATTTCCTTGAAAGATTCTTAAACTGGCACTATAATAAAACAAATGTTCATTTATCATGACCTGATGTTGTATCCTTTGAGGTGCTGTGTATCTTCACTTCACAGCTCACCATATGCGCTGTGAAATGGCTGGGATTTCTTACTCCATCGAAGGCTGTGCAAGTGGCTGTGGCCTAACTGCAGAGGTTCAGTATGTGACTGTGTCATTTTGAAGAAAAAGGATGACTGCTGTAGGCTTGATCTGGAAACAGATTTGAGTAACTTCTGCCAGTCTTTGGAGCCTGTCTGAGTCTAATGCAGTTTGGAGGCTGTTCTTGAACTCTGGTGAGCTGCTGATTTTGGGATTTGATATGAGGATAGACTTCCCTGTTCTTTTGGTTGCCTGATTTTCCCCACTGTTAGATTAGAAACCCACCAAACCCCACTATCTGTTTACACAACGAGAGCTACTGCAGTCAATAACCTCTCTTTCTGATTGTCAGCCCTGGATCAGCACTCAAACTTGTAAATAGTACATCTGATTGCCATTCTGAGCTGGAGCATTCACAGGCAGCCTAAAAGAAATCCTGTTAATTCAGGAAACGCAGAGCTTAGCCAGTCCTGCTAATGTTTTGCCAAATATATTTTTGTCTGTCTTTTTCAATAAGTTAGAAACAAGATCCAGAAGTGATTTATCTGATATTCTTCATAATCAGCAGCAGACTGAAAATAGGGTGACTGCACAGTACTGGTGTGTTGCTATTAATTGTTCCTTATCTAAGACGAAATATTTCAATTAAAATGCTTTATTAGAAAATTTTAATCTGCAAATAATTATTTTGGCCTGAAACAGTACATCAAAGTATTTGCCTGTGTATCATGCAGTTTATTCCAAGAAATTATGAACACATATGTGGACCATCTGCAGGTCTCCCGATTTGTTTTAAATTTATTTGCTTTGACTGAAGTAAATATTTTTGCATTGCTCGTCATAAAGCATATTTTATAGAGGGAAAGGACGCACCAACCACCTGTTGAAATGAGACTTGTAAGTTGCAGTCAGTGCGATTGAATAATCGCTGCTGATAATGCAGGATATGAACTCAAACAGAAGAACTCACCAATCGAGATCAGGGCTTGAGGATGGAAAGGAAGATTATGTGTATATTATGAAAACTCAAAACAGCTGGAATGTGCTATAGTGCAATTTGCACGGTTCTAGTGGCTGCATAAACTAATGTTGTGGTTTTTAAAGTAATTCAAAGCCCTCAACTGCATTTTGGTCATGTAACACTTGCCCTTCCACTTCTATATACGTCTATAGAACCTTCTACAGAATATGGTAATTCAGCTTTATTGAGAATTGACCTCTTGTGGTATTCCTGCTGAGCTGTGATGTGGCTACACAACTTTGTTGGAGGACAGACACATCAGGTCACCTCATCGCAGCATGTATGCAAGTTTATGTGGCTTGTTTCTCATCTTCAGTGATCTGATGGGTGTTATCAAAAATTACATTGTTGGGTTCCCATGACAGTTCAGCTGGTGAAGGCACTGCCCAATGTGGAACAGAGCTGTACAGACCTAGATGGTCCCAGGTTTGACCCTGGTCTGTTATGAATTATATGCCCTTAGATGAGACAGTGGTTAGGCATGCCACAACTCGCTCTGCTCTCTCGGGCTAGGAAAGGGAAAAAAATAACCAGGGTTCCTACCCCTAATAACTACCCTGCAACTCACTCCATGAACAGTTCTATTCTTTGTTTCTCCACACTTCTGTTAGTGGGGGAACCAAAAACATTGGGCTCAATTTTAACCCCCCCGCGCCTGACAGGCTGGAGAAGGTCGGAGGGGCGGGGTGTTAAAATATCGGGATCGAGCAACCTGACCCCAACCCAACTCCATTCCTATTTACGCCTGCAGTTCAGACCCTGGACGAGGCTCCTGCTAAAAGCAGGGAGGAACCTACTTAACATGCAAAAGTCGCGGCCCGATGATGTCATTGGTGCTGCAACATATTTTTAACCTCACTACGGGCAGTCCCGGCAGCAGCAACACGGCAGGAGGAGCCAACTGGCCAGAAGAGGCCCAGTAAGTTTTGCAACCTTGCCTGGTTTTATGGTCCTTATGGGCCGGGAGAAGCAGGAGTGCTCCCCCCAGGCCTCACAAGGAAGCCTTGGACCTCTCCAGCCCCGACCCCTCAGCCTTCCCTCCTGCATTCCATGCTCACAATTGCGGCCCGGAGCCTTCCCCCCCAATATCCGCTGGGGACCATTCCCACAGGTTCCTGGCTACAGCCTCCTGCCATTGACATCTGCTTCTGCCCGCCGGCCAGGCAGCCAATCTGGCCGGCTGTCGGGCATGAGGCTGCAGTGATTTATTTAAATGAAGCCCTGCCGTTACAATTGGCAGGGCCTCCATGACCCTGGAGGGTTCTTCGCCAGTTCACGTCTTCCCCCACACGCCTCCCCGTTAATATCAGGGCTATTATGTCTTCTGAGGAAATTATATATTCAAAAGTATTGAAGTTGAACAGCTACTATATTGAGCTGTGAATTCAATAAGATATAGAAAAGCTTGTTTCTCACAAAGCACCTTTTGACATTAAATGCGAGATTGTAATTCAAGTGTACCAGAACTGAGAGGGTACAACTATCAGGAAACACTAAACAGGCCGGGGATCTTTTCTCTAGAAAAGAGAAGACTGAGAGGTGACCTGATAGAGATCTTTAAGATTATTTAAGAAGGGGTTAGATAGGCTAGACGTAGAGAAGATTTTTCCACTTGTGGGTGAGTCCAAAACTAGGGGTCATAAATATAACCAATAAATCCAATAGGGAATTCAGGAGAAACTTCTTTACTCAGAGAGTGGTGAGAATGTGAAACGTGCTACTACATGGAGTGGTTGAGGCTAATAGCATAGATGCATTTAAGGGGAAGCTAGTTAAGTATGTGAGGGAGAAAGGAATAGAAGAATATGTTGATAGGGTGAGATGAAATAAGGTGGGAGGAGGCTCGTGTGGAGCATAAACACTGGCAAATGACCTGTTTCTTGGCTGTAAATTCCACCTAATTCTATGTATGTACTGTGTTTTGTAATTCTTTTATGTGTGAACAAATTTATTTAAATGGATATATGGTAAGTGTAACATGCTTGGGAGGAACAGGTGGCTTTGGATCTATGGTTCCCAAAGCTGTCCTCCATTGGGGTTTTCTTCGCCTCAGGCCTGGGTCTGTTGTAGAGTAATTGATAGAGATTGGTTGCTATGATTAGTCAACAACTTCATTATCGTTGTATCATGTGACTACTAAGATGGTAGAAGGCCAACGAGATGGACCGTGGTCTTTTCTTGTCCAGTAATTCCTATTTTCCTATATATCATTGAAGAGAACATGATCGGTCAACCTTTCCAATGAAGGCATTTCTGGGAAGATTTTGAAAACTTATTTATTTGGATCCCAATTTATGTGTTCATTTGTGCTGTAGTGTTGTTCCTTGGGTATTCAAAAATGTGCCATTTGAAACTGTTAGTATATGTAAAGTATTTTTGAATGGTGTACTGTAATAAAATGTATATATTCGAACAAAAGTCCCTTTCCTTTAATAAGCAAAGATCTACTGTAACTGAAAAGTGTTAGATATCAAATCAGACTATTATGTCTTGAAGACTTTTTCATCCAGTTTCTCTCCATCCTCTAATGGCTTCTGGTACTCGTTGGGTGGCAGCCGCCCTTTGGTTCTTCACTCAACTGGTCTTTGGGTGAGCTCATCCTGACGTCATTTTAAATACAGTCATATTAAGATCTCTAGCCTTTCAACTACAATCAATGGAATTTCTAGTTAGGTAAATTATATATAATTGGGAATTAATGCCTGGAAATCTTAACGATAAAGTTCAGGCTAGAATCTATAGAATGTAATATTTAAACTAGGACGTCACCCTAACATTTCATCTGTGATCATTTGCAAAGAATGGTCCATTTTTTTTCAAAGCTTTGTATTGAAAATGCAAGTGATTGGCTTTAAACAACCAACTGTCAAAGTTTCCTGCAGCTAGTCCTTAATCAAAGTTAGACCATAGGGAGAGACACCATGCAACTGTCTTGATTTAATGAATGTCCTTCTTTTGTGGGTCAATTTTAAACCTGTCCTACTCCTCTGACTTTTGACCAGCATTCCTAAATTTCAAAATATTCCTAGGATTATAGCAAGCTTCAAGACTGCTATTTTTTTCACTTACAGGAGTTAGCAGGGAAAGAAATCTGCCATTGGGTTAATTTGAGTTTTTTTTGAAAGCCCTTTTCAATCTGATAAGATGTGATACTGAATTCTAATGTTACATAATTTAAGGGAAAAAAATACATGCCGTTAATACACAATAATCCATCTGATTGAGAAGTGTGTAGGTTGGGAGGGAACAAACTAAACACATTCCAGACTGAAACTCTCAATTTGTGTTTGGTTTTGTGGAAATCATAACAATGCATTAAAGTCATCAGTGCAAGAAGAGGAAAATACTTAATATTCATAGTGCTACAGATTGTAAAATAAAGCATCCCTGATTTAATGTTTGTGCTCCTGATTTTCAGGTTTGCAGTTGGGGAGTGGGATGGGAGAGTCCATCTATCTCTCCTTTTTTTCCATACTAGTTTGCTGTTGACTGCAGCTGTGCAGGTTATGTGCCATCGATGACACTCTCGTATAAATTGGTCTGACCTCCATCGGCAAAAAGCCCGTACTTCAGGGTTTCCCAACAGGAATTCCACCCCCCCCCCCGGGCTAAAATCTTGCCCCTTATTTTTCTTTTATCTGCTGTTGTATCATCTTCCTCCTGTGGCCTGATAATGTGCTGAGCTGGTTCGTGCTTCTGTTGTGAATCAAGTAGCTTTGTGATGTGAGCATTCTGACACACGGGACTGGCTCAACGCCAGATTCCTTGTCTAGTAGTATTAAGGACTTTAAGCCAGGATCTCCTGGTTTAAAATGCTACCCACTGGGCCTCACTAGCTCATTCTATAAACATACATAATCACAGATGATTAGACAATCTGTTTCAAAGTGAACTGAAATAGTCTAGACTGGAGACTACATTCTAAAGGCTTTTAAAACTGAGGTATTGCCCACTTTCGATTTAATTTATCTGGTCCTTTCTGTGATTCTTTCCAATTTTGGTGGTATCCCAAACTATACAGAAAATGTTACTGTATCAGGGCTAATGTAATTGCCCTGACATATATATTCTAGTATTGGAACAGAACCTCAGCAGTTATACTTTCTAAGTACCAAAGCAAATGCACTCCAAATATTGAACAGTGAAGTGTCTTGGTGTATTTACAGCTTGTGCTATAGGAGGGAATACTAGTTAACATCGCCTACCAGATAGCAGAAGATATATTAACAGAAAATCCGTACTGTAACGGAATATATCACAGTTTTAATGGACTTTTCAAGAGCCAGAGTAGAATCGGCCTATATTTTCTGGAGTTTAGAAGAATGAGAGATGATCACATTGAAATGTATAAAATTCTTAGAGGGCTATTTCCCCTGGCTGGAGAGTCCAGAACTAGGGGTTATAGTCTGAAGATAAGGGTCGGCCATTTCGGACTGAGATGAGGAAAAATCTCTTCACTTAGAGGAATCTATGGAATTCTCTACCCCAGAGGTCTGTGGATGCTCAGTTGTCGAGTATATTCAAAACTGAGATCGATAGATTTTTGGACACCATGGGAATCAAGGGATATGGAGATAGGGTGGGAAATTGGAGTTGAGGTCAAAGATCAGCCATGATCTTATTGAATGATGGAGCAGGCTCGAGGGGCCTTATGGCCTACTCCCACTCCTATTTCTTATGTTCTTATGTAACAGATCACAAATCAATCAATAGTTCAGCATAAACAAGTCACAGCAGCTAATTCAATTTCTACGGCAGAATTTCCCATTGACATTAGAAGCATATAGCCTATTACTGTCACTGCATATAGCTTTTCCAAAAAACTAGTCGGTTTCAATACTGGGCTTCTACCAGATCGTGCCAAATCTTCAGCTTTTTTCCCAGAAGTGTAACATTTTGATAGTTTGATTTTTTTTCTGTTAGAATAATGCATATTACTGGTGATATGATAGAAGTGTTTAAATTATGAAAGGATGGGACAGGATAGATAGAAGCACAGTGTTCCCAGTAGTTGAAGGATCAAGAATGAGGAGCCACAAATACAAGATTAAATGTATGTGATTTAGAACAGTGGGCAGAAGAAACTTCACACAGAGAGTTCTGAGGCTGTGGAATTCACTTGCAGGCTTAGTGGTTGAGGCAGAAACTATGTCAATATTCATAGATGGATGAAGGGAAAGGGGATAAAGGGATCTGGGAACTGGGCAATTAAATGTGTTTGGAACTATTTGCTCGCGTGGAGGGTAAACACCAACATGCACTGGTTGTGCCGAATGGCCTGCTTGCATGTTGTAACTTCTATGTATTTTTATCTTTAAGTGCAATATCACAGTTATAATGGACTTTCCAAGAGACAGAGACCCCATTGACAGAATAAACTCAAATGCAATGTAAAAACACAACCGTTATGAAGTATACAACCACTAACTTGGCTACAAACCTCTTTGCATATAAGCTTTTATGTACATCAATGCCAGCTCTCCTTGCTTACAAAGTTGCTTTTTTACCATTATAAATCATTAAACATAGTGCAGATGCTGACTAGTCAGAGCCTATTACTCTCACCTTGTGATCTAAACATTACCTAATTGGCCTGTTTTGTAACCAGTATTAGAAATGAAGGTAAGTCAGGCAGCATCTGTGGAGAGAGCTGATGAATAGTGATCAACCTGAAACATGAACTCTGTTTCTCTCTCCACAGATGTAGCCTGACCTGCTGAGTGTTCCCAGCATTTTCTGTTTTTACTTCCGATTTCCAGCATCCGCAGTATTTTGCTTTTGTTAGAAATGAAGGTGTTATTCTGGCCAGCCATTAACTTTGTTCACTTGACGATGGGTGCTGTATCTGTCTCAGTTTCTTGGGCTCTGCCGGCAGCCAAGTCTCCATGTTGTTGCTTACCTTGGGCCGCTCCAGAGCCAGCGCTGTAGAGCTGCCCATGATGTTCGCTCCTCTCGGGACTCTCAATTCAGGCTACTTGGTGTCTCTCCTTGTGGCCCCTCCCATGGCTTTGGGCCCAGGAACAAAGAAAGAAAAATATACAAAAATAAGGAGAGTAGCAAAGATACAAGAAGATAATGACAGAGAGAGAAACGAGAACAAAGGAACAGGCTGTTAAAAATTGGATGACCAAGTGGTGAAGGATAGAATATTAGAGGCTGGTCTTCAGTTGCTTCCAAGCCTTTATTCACAGATTCCCCGCCTTACACACACCACAACCTAGCTAAGTTCTCCTATAAAAAGGATGCAAGAGAGTCCCCAATTGATACCCGCCGCCTGAATATAATTAGCACTAATTGATAGAAATCATACAGTTAACACAGGCATAGGCCATTCAACCCTCGAGCTTGTTCCGCCATTCAATTTGGATCATGGCTGTTCTGTGCCTCAACCCCATTTACCCACCTTTGCTCCATATCCCCTGATATCCTTACCTAACAAAAATCTGTCCAACTCAGTCTTGAAAAATTTCAATTGACCCCCAGCATCCGCAACCTTTTAGTGAAAACGTCCCTTGTGTGAAAAAGTGCTTCCTGATTTCACTCCTAAAAGGCCTAATTAATTTTAAGATTATGCTGCATTGTTCTGGATTTCCCAACTATTACCAAGAGGTAATAGTTTCTCTTTATCTAATCTATCGAATCCCTTAATTATTTTAAATACCTCAATTTGATCACCCCTCAACCTTCTAAATATGTGAATACAAGCCAAGTTTATGCAACCTGTCCTCATAATTTAACCCTTTAAGCTTTGGTATCATTTTGGTGAATCTATTCTGCACCCCCTCCAAGGCCAATATATCTTTCCTGAGATCTGGTCCCTAAAACTGAACACTATACTCCAAATGGAATCTGATCAAGGCCCTGTACAACTGAAGCATAACGTCCTCACTTTTGTCTTCCAATCCCCTTGAAATAAAGACCACATTCCATTAGCCTTTATGGCTACCTTTTGTACCTGTGCACTAGCTTTTAGTGATTTGTGTACATTGAGAGTCCCTTTGCTCTTCCACAGCACCTAGTCTCTCACCATTAAGAAAATACTCTGATTTGTCTTTCTCAGATCCAAAGTGGATGACCACACACTTCCCTACGTTGAACTCCATCTGCCATAGTTTTGCCCATCTTAGTCTGTCGATGTCCCTTTGTAACTTCCTGCTCTCATCCACACAACTCACTGTGCCTCCTGATACACTATCCATCTCACACTGATACAATATTCACCTGCTCGGGAGAGCAACCAAGAGAGAGGCTGAGAGAAGAGTTATAATAGAGTGTATGTGCAGGTATACGACATGTACCCACCTTAAATTTTGGAGGCAAGCGTATGCTTATTTTCTAGCTGCTGTGAGCGTGGCATATGTTTGCCTTAATCACTTTCCTATCTGGGATGAGCAACATTTGCTGCTAGAATTGGGAATCGGAGAGGTAGTAGTGCTATTCCATTTGGACTTTTACTTTACATTTCTGAGTCAATGTGGAAATTCATGCGGTTTCTGCTGGTCTCGCGTCACCTTCCATATTAACTCAAACTTACAATAAAAGCCAACTGTACGGGAGATGCTTCCTCTCCCGCTCCCGATTTTGACAACCCCTTCACCTGCCCCACTCCTGACAGAGCCAGCTGATTCCGGCTGTTGTCTTCCTCCTGATTCTGACAGCTCTTATTCTCCCCCGCCCCATTCTGCCAGCTGTCCCCGTGCCCCTGCCCTTGCATTCCCCCCTCTCCCATTTTCGGCCAGCTTTTTCTTCCCCTTCCTGCTCCTCTGCCGATTTTGACACTTTTCTCCTCTATATCCCCCCTCTCAGATTTCGGATGCTTTCGTGTCCTACTTTCATAGAATTAGTGAATCCTCACTACAGATGAGTATCTGGGAGGATCGTGATGTTTTTTGACTTGACAACTTATGACTTGAAACAGGAGGGCTTCTCTCCTTTAGTTCTAATTTGCTTTTAACAACTTCAAATTATTCCCACAGGGAACTATATCTTGAATTACATGGCATCTTGTCCTAAGCTAGAACCCTTTGTGATCCAGGCACTGGTCCACGTTATTGCTAAGATTACTAAAATGGGATGGTTTGAAGTCCGGAAAGACAAGTTGGCTTTCAGGGAAGTGATTGCTGATGTCACCAAATTCCTACAGGTAAGAAAGTACAGTAAACTAGTATGGGATTAAAAAAAGCTACTTGAAGACCTTTGTAGTTGTCATAGATGCTTTTTATATGTAAGTACAGTGGTGGTATTACTGTGATTTCAGTAAAATTTAATTGTCAGCATGTAATGTTTTTTTTGTACTGTATCCACATGCTCTGTGAAAAACACCCAGCAGTGCAATACTTGGTGGTTATAGACTTGTTACTGATGGCAATGGTGAGAGCAGCTTGAGGTGATGAATTAAAAGAGTCATGCAGACATTCCCCATGAGTTATAGAATGATACAGCACAGAAGGAGGCCATTCGTCCTATCGTGCCTGTGCCGGCTCTTTGAAAGAATTATCCAATTAGTCCCGCATCCCTACTCTTTCTCCACAGCCCTGCAAATTTTTCCACTTCAAGTATTTATCCAGTTTCTTTCTGAAAGTTATTATCGAATCTGCTTCCACCATCCTTTTAGACAGCGCATTCCAGATCATAGTAACCCGCTGCGTAAAAATTTTTTTCCTCATGTCACCTCTGGTTCTTTTGCCAATTCCCTTAAATCTATGTCCTCTAGTTACTGATCCTTCTGCCACTGGAAACAGTTTCTCCTTATTTACTGTACCAAAAACCTTCATGATTTTGAACACCTTTATCAAATCTCCCCTTAACCGTCTCTGCTCAAAGGAGAACAATCCCAACTTCTCTTGTCTCTCCACGTAACTGAAGTCCCTTACCCTGGTACCATTCGAGTAAATCTCTTTTGAACCCTGTTTAATGCCTTGACATCCTTCCTAGAATGTGGTGCCCAGAATTAGATACAATACTCCAGCTGCGGCCTAACCAGTGTTTTATAAAGGTTTAGCATAACTTCCTTGCTTTTGTATTCTATGCCTCTATTAATAAAGCCAAGGATTCAGTATGCATTTTTAACAGCCTTCTCAACTTGTCCTGCCACCTTCAAATACTTGTGTACGTGCACCCCCAGGTCTCTCTGTTCCTGCACCCCCTTTAAAATTGTACCATTTAGTTTATATTGCCTCTCCTCATTCTTCCTACCAAAATGAATCACTTCACACTTCTCTGTGTTAAATTTCATCTGCCATGTGACTGCCATTTCACCAGCCTGTCTATGTCCTCCTCACTGCACACTTTGAAATTATGCCATGTACCCAAGTCCAGGTCATTAATATATATCAAAAAGAGCAGTGGTCCTAATACTGACCCCTGGGGGACACCACTTTGTACTTCTCTCCAGTCTGAGAAACAATCATTCATCACTACTCTCTGCTTTCTGTCCCTTAGCCAGTTTCGTATCCACGCAGCCACTGCCCCATTAATCCCATGGGCTTCAATTTTGCTAACAAGTCTATTATGTGGTACTTTATCAAACACCTTTTGAAAGTCCATATACAGAACATCATCCACACTATCCTCATCAACCCTCTCTGTTACTTCATCAAAGAACTGAATCAAGTTAGTCAAACATGATTTTCCTTTAACAAATCCGTGCTGGCTTTCATTTGTTAACCCATATGTTTCCAAATACCAATTAATTTTGTCCCACATTAATGGGTCTAAAAGTTTCCCCACCACCGACGTTAGGCAGACTGGCCTATAATTGCTGGGTTTATCCCCCTCCCCTTTTTTTTAACAGGGGTGTAACATTTGCAATGCTCCAGCCCTCTGGCACCACTCCCATATCCAAGGAAGATTATGGCCAGAGCCTTCGCAATTTTCACCCTTACTTCCCTCAGTAACCTAGGATGCATCCTATCCAGACCGGGTGACTTTTCTACTTGGAACGCGGCCAACCTTTTAAGTATTTATCTATTTTTATCCTATCCAATTTCTCTTCTACCTCCTCCTTTACTGTGACGTTGGCAGCATCCTCTTCTTTAGTCAAGACACATGCAAAGTATTCATTTCGTACCTCAGCCATGCCCTTTGCCTCCACAAGAAGATCTTTTTTTTGGTCCCTTATCAGCATCACCCTTCTTTTGACTACCCTTTTACTATAAAAGACTTTTGGGTTCCCTTTTATATTAGCCACTCATCTATTTTCATACTCTCTATTTCCCCCTCTTATTTCCTTTTTAGACTCCTCTGTACTTTTTGTGTTCAGCTTGGTTCTCTACTGAATTGTGAACCCGACATAAGCCACCTTTTTCTGTTTCATTTTAATCTCTATAGCTTTAGTCATCCAGGGAGCTCTAGCTTTGGATGTCTTTCCTTTCCCCATCGTGGGAATGTGTCTTCTCTGTACCTAAACTATCTCCTCTTTGAAGGCCTCCCATTACTCAATTACTGTTTTACTTGCCAATCTTTGATTCCAATCCACCTGGGCCAGATCACTTTTCAAGTCACTGTAATTAGCCCCCCTCCAATTGAGTATTTTCACATTTGATTTCTCCTTGTCCTTTTCCATAACTATTCTAAATTTAATGATCGTGTGATCACTGTTTCCCAAATGCTCTCCCACTGAAAAATGCTCCACTTGCCCCACTTCATTCACCAGAACTAGATCCAGCACCAATTTCTGCCTTGTTGGGTTGGAAACACACTGATCAAGAAAGTTCTCATGTATACATTTTAGGAATTGTTCCCTTTCTTCGACCTTTACACTGTTATTTTCCCAGTCTATATTGGGATAATTGAAGTCCCCCATTATCACTACTCTAAATTTCTTGCATCTTTCTGAAATTTGCCTGCAAATTTGCTCCTCTATCTCCTTCCCACTATTTGGTGGCCTATACTATACACCCCTGCAGTGAAATAGCTCCTCTATTGTTCCTTAATTCTAACTAAATAGATTTTGTCTTTGAACCCTCAAGTGCATCATCCCTTTCTAGTGCTGTAACACTGGTGGTTGTTCAGGCTTGCCCAGTGAATAACTGAACCATACAGAACAGGAAGGTGGACGGTTTGATCCCCAGTCTCGTCTGTGGTACTGGAGGGCAGCTCTGGAATCTTACTCCAGCAAGGAGTCAACACTTTCAGGAGAGGAGGAGAGAAAATTGGCAGAGAGAGAGAATAAAAAGAGTATGAAACAAAAAGCTGTTTTATACAAGAGATGAGATTTCTCTGTTGTTTCCTAAACATGGTGAAAATGCTCCATTACTTGGCAGGGACATGCTTTGCAGAAGTTGCTGATGGTGACTCCCACTGTTCTAGTTTTTCCAGCCAACGTCACCACTTGACCACTTGTTTGCATCCATATAGATTAGATGTGATTGCTAAGCCAACGAAGTTGAACATACTGGAGATAGCTGAGCCACATCATTTGTCAATCTTTCTCAGTTATTGACTTGGTCTTCTCATCACTGAAGATGAGGCATCATTTGTGTATGTTGGTTATTATCTCCTGGGATTGGTTCACTTGGCATTTTTCTTTTTGTTGGGGAGTTAAACCTGTGTGTAGAGTGTAGGATCATCAATAGTAAGAACATTCAGCAGGTCATTGGTGAAAAAAAGATACACAAACAGTGGGAACCTGGTTTTTGTCAGCACACGAATCAGGGCTCAGGTCTGTTTGGCACAGCTGCTCTGAGGTAATGTTACCTGTAACTAAGATAGAGGAATTGGTGGTAATTTCTGTCGATTTCCCAACATAGAGAGAGACAACTAACTGAAGAAATAGTTCACAACAGGGATAAAATTCCTTATAATGCAAAAGACAAGGTACTGGGTTGGGAAAGAAACCAAAAAAGGCTGGATGTAGCAAGAATTCACGAGTAAACCACAACACACACTTGAGCTGGTAATTACTTTGTTTTCCATCTTGCCAAAGCTGGAAAGTTTGATATTGCTCCTTGGCTTGTTTTTTTTTGTCAAATGTTTCCAGCCTCTAAGGATCTCCTCAGAAGCCCCTACCCTTGATATGTTTGATTCTGGAACACATTTGCAACCCTGGTGGATTTTAGGAAAGAGTAGATGGTAGAGACCAAGTCCCAGCAGATGGCTGACAGACGTGAGCAAGGAGGAAACTAGCAATATTTATTTTGATAACACTCTCTGGCAGTCGAATCATACATCAATAAATCTGTGGCCCCTCACAGTGGAAACCAGGCTTGTCTAATTGCGGGGGTGGCATTCTCTATTGGGCTTTCCCACTATTGTGGAAGCCTTAGCGCCTCTACCAGGACCACATGCCCTCACCAGACCTCCCAACACGGTCGGCTTTGAGCTCTTTTAAGCAATCAAAGCGCTTATGAAACTTAAAAGCTGTTCCATTCACTGTGGGAATCAGCTTTTAGTAGTTCAGCGGGAGTTGGAATTTGCAAATTGGCTTTTCTCTAGATAAAAAATCTTGAAATTATTTGAATAGCCCATACCTTCTTCCTTCCACTGCCCTTGAACACCCCACTCCGATTGTGGATTCATGCCTTTCCACCATCCAGTCTGCCTGCTATTGCCTCTTGACTTTGCTTGCACTGAGCAGCTTTCCCTCAACCGCACCCTCCTTCTGCCCCTTGCCGCACCTCTATCTTTCCCCGCTTCCTTATGCGACTTGCCACCACTCTGAGCATCCATCTGTTCCTCTCCTTTTCCTGCTCTCTGTTTGCTGCTGCCACACCGCCCCCTACCCCTCCTCCCTATTTTAAGCGCCAGCACCTTTCCATGCCTCTCCCCCCTGCCACATTTACTGCTGCCAGCAATCTACTCCACACCAAGCACCCACATTTATTCCTCCATTGCCCATCCATCACTAATAAAAACACCTGTCACTGTGTCACCCTCTCCACATCTTGATCTCTCCGTCCGGCCTCCCATACCCCGACATTCCACTCCCATTCCTACCAAATTCTGTCATCAGTGATGAGTTAGATTTCAGGCAGGCCAAGGATGTTGATGTGCTGCTGCAAGATTTGGACAGTCGTGGAACAGTTTATCAGGAGGTGAAAATGGAGGGTAAAGAGGACAGTAGATTGGGAAGGTGTGGTGGTGGTTGGCAAGGCAGAAGTGCTCTCATCTGCGGCGGCAGTAGCAGTCATTTTGGAACAGGAACAAACAGGTTACAACATCAGCAGCAGCAGGAAGTCTTGGGAAACTGGGTGGAGTCTGCACTGGCTTGATGGTCAGGGACCAGCGGTCAATTGGTGGTCGGTGGTTCCAGGTTGGAAGGTCTGGAGTTGGCCTGAGGGCAGAAATCTGGATGCAAACTGGATGTAAGAGAGTTTTGGATTTAGTCTGGAGTTAAGAAAATCTTGGAGTCAGCCTTTGAGGTTGGAAAAAGCTGGGGTCTGTGCTGAGTTAAGAAGGCAGCCTCGATCTGCAGGGAGAGAGGTGAAATTTGCGGCAGATGCAACGGGGAAACCCTGGCAGCTGGAGCAGCAGCAGAGACCATAACAGCAGTGGGTCACCAATGCAGCATGATGAACTTCACCGTGGAGCGCGTCGGAATGAGAAGCACGTAGAAGTTTTAGTCAGCAGAGATTTTCTAGTCCATTGCCGTGGATCCTTGATAGCATTGGGGAGAGCGGCCGATCAGATCTTTGAATTTGTGCTGCAAAAGAAAACAGGGATTCTAGTGAGCGACTTAACTGAGCTACCAGTGGAGAGTTGCTGGGTATAAACGGGAGTGTGTATGATGGAGAGAGGAGCAGGAAACAAGTGCTGCAGCAGTGGGACAGCAACGATATTGGAATCCACTTAATTGCCAGCTTGAAAGTATTTTTCAAAAACTAATATAATCTTAGTTCACATCGATGTCTCTTTGACATACATATTTGTACTGTACATTAGTTGCTGATATCATTGCTTATCTGGTAGTGTTGCTGCATATGGTGTTTGTATATACTCGCATAACCTGGACCCAGAGGGTATAATTTCAAAGTTTGCAGATGACACGAAGCTCGGAAATGTAATAAACAATGTGGAGGATAGTAACAGACTTCAGGAGGTCGTAGACAGACTGGTGAAATGGACAGACACATGGCAGATGAAATTTAACGCAGAGAAGTGTGAAGGGATATATTTTGGGAGGAAGAATGAGGAGAGGCAATATAAACAAAATGGCTAAACTAATTTTCCAGCATTTTCTGTTTTTATTTCAGATTTCCAGCATCTGCAGTATCTTGCTTTTGATAAACTAAATGGTACAATTTCAAAGGGAATGCAGGAACACAGAGAACCTGGGGTGTATGTACACAAATCTTTGAAGGTGGCAGGACAAGTTGAGAAGGCTGTTAAAAAAAAACATATGGGATCCTGGGCTTTATTAATGGAGGCATTGAGTGCAAAAACAAGAAAGTTATGCTAAACCTTTATAAAACACTTGTTAAGCCTCAGCTGGAATATTGTGTTCAATTCTGGGCACCACACTTTAAGAAGGATGTCAAAGCCTTGGAAAGGGTGCAGAGGAGATTTACTAGAATGGTACCAGGGATGAGGGACATCAGTTACGCGGAGAGACTGGAGAAGCTGGGGTTGTTCTCCTTAAAGCAGAGAAGGATAAGAGGAGATATTATAGAGGTGTTCAAAATCAAGAATGGTTTTGATATAGTAAATAAGTAGAAACTTTTTCCAGTGATAGAAGGGTCAGTAACCAGAGGACACAGATTTAAGGTAATTGGCAAAAGAGCCAAAGGCGACATGAGGAAACATTTCTTTTACGCAGCGAGTTGTAATGATCTGGAATGCACTGCCTGAAAGGGCGGTGGAAGCAGATTGAATAGTAACTTTAAAAAGGGAATTGGATAAATACTTGAAGGGAACAAATTTACAGGGCTATGGGGAAAGAGCAATGGAATGGGACTAATTTCAAAGAGCTGGCACAGGCACGATGGGACGAATGGTCTTCTCCTGTGCTGTACCCACTATGATATTATGATGTAAGGCAACCCATATTTAAGAAGATCTCTTCCTACTTTGCAGACCAAAGGAACCTGGAAAAAAACTTATGATCTGCAGACAAGATAAGTCTAGATACCACTGGTGTAAAGTTGGCCCTTCATGCAGAGTTGATAGAGATGTTTTTTTTGTGCTATTAATAGGTTTTCAGTGGAAGACACTATCCAACGCAGCTTTCGGGTAAAGCACGATCCCTGCCTGGTGCCTAATCCAACCTGACCTAACTTCACCCTCAGCCAGAGCCCGGTCTAACCTGACACGGCTTCACTCTCATGCAGAGCATGGCCCAACCAGAAATGCTCACAGATCTGCCTCTTGTTCTCCTGTCCCAGCACCAGCTGATTTTGTGAGCAGGAGCTTGTCCCATCGAAAGTCATGGCTCTCTGCACCACAATGGGACAAGCTCCTCTTGACCAGGTCAGCTGGTACAGGAACAGCTGACCTACCAGCATTTCTGACTGAAAGGGGGTCGGTCGGGGTCAATCTCTGTCTGAGAGCGGGATTGAGTCGGGTCGATCTCTGTCTGAGAGCGGGATTGAGTCGGGTCGATCTCTGTCTGAGAGTGGGATTGAGTCGGGTCGATCTCTGTCTGAGAGTGGGATTGAGTCGGGTCGAGCCCGGACTGAGAGCGGGATTGAGTCGGGTCGAGCCCGGACTGAGAGCGGGATTGAGTCGGGTCGAGCCCGGACTGAGTGCGGGATTGAGTCGGGTCGAGCCCGGACTGAGAGCGGGATTGAGTCGGGTCGAGCCCGGACTGAGAGCGGGATTGAGTCGGGTCGAGCCCGGACTGAGAGCGGGATTGAGTCGGGTCGAGCCCGGACTGAGAGCGGGATTGAGTCGGGTCGAGCCCGGACTGAGAGCGGGATTGAGTCGGGTCGAGCCCGGACTGAGAGCGGGATTGAGTCGGGTCGAGCCCGGACTGAGAGCGGGATTGAGTCGGGTCGAGCCCGGACTGAGAGCGGGATTGAGTCGGGTCGAGCCCGGACTGAGAGCGGGATTGAGTCGGGTCGAGCCCGGACTGAGAGCGGGATTGAGTCGGGTCGAGCCCGGACTGAGAGCGGGATTGAGTCGGGTCGAGCCCGGACTGAGAGCGGGATTGAGTCGGGTCGAGCCCGGACTGAGAGCGGGATTGAGTCGGGTCGAGCCCGGACTGAGAGCGGGATTGAGTCGGGTCGAGCCCGGACTGAGAGCGGGATTGAGTCGGGTCGAGCCCGGACTGAGAGCGGGATTGAGTCGGGTCGAGCCCGGACTGAGAGCGGGATTGAGTCGGGTCGAGCCCGGACTGAGAGCGGGATTGAGTCGGGTCGAGCCCGGACTGAGAGCGGGATTGAGTCGGGTCGAGCCCGGACTGAGAGCGGGATTGAGTCGGGTCGAGCCCGGACTGAGAGCGGGATTGAGTCGGGTCGAGCCCGGACTGAGAGCGGGATTGAGTCGGGTCGAGCCCGGACTGAGAGCGGGATTGAGTCGGGTCGAGCCCTGACTGAGAGCGGGATTGAGTCGGGTCGAGCCCAGACTGAGAGCGGGATTGAGTCGGGTCGAGCTCTGTCTGAGAGCGGGATTGAGTCGGGTGGAGCCCTGTCTGAGAGCGGGATTGTGTGGGGTCGAGCCTTGTCTGATAACGGGATTGAGCCGCATGTAGCCCTGCCTGATAACGGGATTGAGTCGGGTCGAGCTCTGTCTGAGAGCGGGATTGAGTCGGGTCGAGCCCAGACTGATAACTGGATTGAGTCGGGTCTAGCGCTGTTGGAGAGCGGGATTGAGTTGGGTTGAGCCCTGTCTGATGGCGGGATTGAGTTGGGTTGAGTCCTGTGTGAGCTCGCGATTGAGTTGGGTGGAGCGTAGTCTGATAACTGGATTGAGTCGGGTCGAACCCTGCCTGATAGCGAGAGTGAGTTGGGTCGAGCCTTGTTTGATAACTGGATTGAGTCTGGTCGAGTTCTCTCCGAGAGCGCGATTGAGTCGGGTCGAGCCCTATCTGACAGCGGGATTGAGTCAGGTCGAGTTCTCTCCGAGAGTGGGATTGAGTCAGGTCGAGCTCTGCCTGATAGTGGGGTCCATTCCGGTGGGAACAGCGGAGATCCCTGGCTGAATGTAGAATTAGAGTTGGCTGAACTGAGATGGGTCAGGCACAGCAGAGAGTTTTGGCTCGGTTCACTGGAGGCAAATAAATTGGTTAAAAATTATGACTGTGTTCCTTGTTCACGTGTGGATCTGATTGGTCTTTAATATCATACAGTTAGTATGTGTGATTAGAGCCGTCTAATTGGCTTGAGTTGCCACTTGGTTAGCGTGGACCATTTGGCAACATTAGTGGCCCACTACAGTACTAGACATACAATATTTCAGACTCTCAAAAAGCAGCATTTTTGCTGATATATATTGTTTGGTATAATGATAAGCATAATAATGTGATTCAGCAAATTTAATTGAAGTACACTATTACCTCTGCAGGACAATGACCTTTGCATCTATTGTTGGAACAAAATATCCAGCAGAGAGATTTCAAACTTCCAAGTACATCTTGTTATTCATTGATCCCTTAGACTTGTCTGCATGTTCATTAAAACCCTTGCCTCCCTGGGCTGGAGTTTTGAGTTCACATGTTGTAATATTGAAATCCTTTCACCAACAATATAGTGATAAAGCTGCTCAAAATATGGATATGTTTTCTTACTGTGCTATCAACTCTAAGCTACTAAACTATACTCCGTTGTACATAAAAATGTTTAAACACTTTCCCTCTGCTTAACCTCTTCAACATTTTCCTCTTGTTCCTTATTCTTTCTCTGATTTGTTATAGTTTTACTCTTTTACCAACTAGTACACAGTAGTCTATCATTTTTTAACTTCGAAACCTCTCACTATGTGTTACTTACTTTCTGTTTCCCTGCACTGTCCATTTCAGAGTTGGAAGAAGCTGCTTAAAATAAGTTGTCATTTGACTGAAAAGAAACACTTCAGTAGCTTTGTTTTACCCAATTAAATGATAAAAGTTATACATCAAAATCATATTAGATGTAAATGCCATGAAATGCATAATATATCCTAGTTAGGGTAATTAATTTGTTATGCCACTACATCCCATGACAATCTCATTTTACTCTCTCTTCATAGAAAGGTTGCAGCATGGAAGGAGGCCATTCGGCCCATCGAGTCCATGCCGGCAATCCAGCTTGTCCCACTCCCCCTGCCCTATCCCCATGGCGCAGCAAATTTTTTTCCTTTCAAATTACAGTTCCCTTTTGAAGGCCATGGTTGAATCTGCCTCCTCGGGTTGTTTATTCCAGATCCTAACTGCTCGCTGAGTAAAAAGTTTTTCCTCATGTTACCTTTGGTTCTTTTGCAATCACCTTAAATCTAAGCCCTCTGGTTCTTGACCCTTCTGCCAATGGGATCAGTTTCTCTCTATCTACTCTGTCTGGACCCTTCATGATTTTGAATACCTCTATCAAATCTCCTCGCAACTGTCTCTGTTCCAAGGAGAACAACCCCAGCTTCTACAGTCTATCCACGTAACTAAAATCCCTCATCCCTGGAATCATTCCAGTAAATCTCTTCTGCACCCTCTCTAAGGCCTTCACATCTTTCCTAAAGTGCGGTGCCCAGAACTGGACACAATACTCCAGTTGTGGCCGAGCCAGTGTTTTATTAAGATTCAACATAACTTCCTTGCTTTTGTACTCTATTCCTCTGTTTATAAAGCCCAGGATCCCGTATGCCTTTTTAACCGTTTTCTCAACCTGCCCTGCCACCTTCAACGATTTGTGCACATATACTCCCAGATCTCTCTGTTCCTGCACCCTTTTTAGAATTGTGCCCTCTAGTTTATATTGCCTCTCCTCATTCTTCCTACCGAAATGTAGCACTTTGCATTTTTCTGCATTAAATTTCATCTGCCACGTGTCCGCCCATTCCACCAGCCTGTCTACATCCTCTTGAAGTCTATCACTATCCTCTTCACTGTTCGCTACGCTTCCAATCTTTGTGTCATCTGCACATTTTGACATTGTGCCCTGTACACCCAAGTCCAAGTCATTAATATGTATCAAGAAAAGCAGTGGTGCTAGTACTGACCCCTGGGGAACACCACTGTACATCTCCCTCCAGTCCGAAAAACAACCGTTCACCTCTAATCTCTGTTGCCAGTCACTTAGCCAATTTTGTATCTATGTTGCTACTGCTCCTTTATTCCATGGGCCGCAATCTTGATGACAAGCCTACCATGCGGCACTTTATCAAATGCCTTTTGAAAGTCCATATACAATACATCAACTGCATTGCCCTCATCTACCCTCTCTGTTGACTCCTCTAAAAACTCTATCAAATTTGTTAAACATGATTTGCCTTGAACAAATCCATGCTGGCTTTCCCTTATCGATCCACACTCGTCCAAGCGACTGTTAATTCTGTCCCGGATTATCGTTTCTAAAAGTTTCCCCACCACCGAGGTTAAACTGATTGGCCTAAAGTTGCTGGGTTTATCCTTACACACTTTTTTGAACAGGGGTGTAACATTTATAATTTTCCATTCCTCTGGCACCACCCCTGTATCTAAGGATGTTTGGAAGATTATGGCCAGTACCTCCGCAATTTCCACCCTTACTTCCCTCAGCAACCTTGGATACATCCCATCTTATCTACTTTAAGTACAGCTAGCCTTTCTAGTACCTCTTCCTTACCAATTTTTAGCCCATCCAGTATCTCAACTGTATCTTCCTTTACTGAGACTCTAGCAGCATCTTCTTCCTTGGTAAAGACAGATGCAAAGCACTCGTTTAGTACCTTGGCCATGCCTTCTGCCTCCATGAGTAGATTTCCTTATCGGCCCCACCACTCTCATTACCCCTTTGCTGTTTACATGCCTATAGAAGACTTTTGGATTCCCTTTTATGTTGGTCGACAGTCTATTCTCATACTCCCTCTTTGCCCCTCTTATTTCCTTTCTCACTTCCCCTCTGAACTTTCTATATTCTGCCTGGTTCCCACTTACGTTATTGACCTGACATCTTTCATTCACCCCTTTTATCGCTTCATCTTACTCTCTATCTCTTTTGTCATCCAGGGAGCTCTGGCTTTAGTTGCCCTACCTTTCTCCCTCGTGGAAATGTACCTGGATTCTACCTGAACCATCTCCTCTTTAAAGGCCGCCCACTGTTCAATTATAGTTTTGCCTGCCAATCTTTGATTCTAATTTACCAGTGCCACATCTGTTCTCATCCTACTGAAATTGGCCCTCCTCCAGTGGAGTATTTTTACTTTAGAGTGGTCCATGTCCTTTTGCATAGCTATTCTAAACCTTATGATATTATGATCGCTGCTCCCTAAATGCTCCCCCACTGACACTTGCTCCACTGGCCCACCTCATTCCCTAGAACCAGATCCAGCAATGCTTCCTTCCTCATTGGGCCAGAAATGTACTGGTCAAGAAAGTTATTCTGAACACATTTCAAAAATTCCTCCCCCTCTTTGCTGCTTATATTATTATTATCCCAGTCTATATTAGGATAGTTCAAGTCCCCCGTTATCACTACTCTATGGCCTTTGCACCTTTCTGTAATTTCCCTGCGAATTTGCTCCCCTCTATCCTTCCCACTAGTTGCTGACCTATAGAATACATCCAGTAGTGTAATGGCACCTCTATTGTTTCTTAACTCGAACCAAGTAGATTCTATCCTTGACCCCTCTAGGACATCCTCTCTCTCCAGCACTACAATATTCTCCTTAATCAATACTGCCTCCCCCCACTCCTTTCATTCCTTCCCTGTCTTTCCTGAACACCATGTATCCAGGAATATTTAGTATCCAATCCTGCCCTTTTTTGAGCCAAGTCTCCGTTATCGCCACGACATTGTATTCCATGTTGCTGTTTGCACCTGCAGCTCACCAACCTTGTTTACCACGCTTCGTGCGTTTACACACGCGCACTGCAAATCAGTCTTAGACTTTCTTGTACTCTCTCTTAGTCTGCTCCCACCTAATACCGTACTATTTCTTGCTCTAGTACTAACTTTCTCTCCCGATCCTTTGTGCTCCTTCTTTCTCCTTTCCCATCCTGGTGCCGATCCCCCTGCCAAATTAATTTAACCCCCCCCCCCACAGCACTAGTGAATCTCCCCGCGAGGACATTGGTCCCAGCTCCGTTGAGGTGCAACCCGTCCGGCCTGTACAGGTCCCACCTCCTCCGGAACTGGTCCCAATGTCCCAGGAATCTAAAGCCCTCCCTACTGCATCATCTCTGCAGCCACGCATTCGTTCTGCTCTATCCTTCTATTTGTATACTCGCTAGCGCGTGGCACTGGGAGTAATCCGGAGATTAGTACCTTTGAGGTCCTGCGTATTAATCTCTTTCCTAGCTCCTTAAAATTTGCCTGCAGGACCTCATCCCTCTTTCTACCTATGTCGTTGGTACCAATATGGACCACGACCTCTGGCTGTTTCCCCTTCCCCTCCAGAATGTCTGCAGCCACTCAGTGACATCCTTGACCCTAGCACCAGGTACTCAACCTGGGAGTGCTTTATGCTGACGATGAGTACTCAAAATGGAAAGTGTTCCATTAACAGCCCCATCTTGATAAGTGCAAAAATTCACATAAAAAGAAAGTGTTTCTAATGTTAACACATCTTGTTCACAAAGGAGGAAATGTTTTTCTCTGCAATATCTGATTAAGTGAAATTTTAATTGTGCTTCAAACAATATACTCGCTATCTTTCTGATACAATGGATTTGGAATGTAGGAGTCATATGGAATTAGTTTGTGTCCCATTTGAACTTTGAGTTTTTTCCTGCCATCTTCTGTGTAACATCTGGCAAAATTGTTTTTCCATAGATCGCCAATGCCAAGGATTATAAAGCAGAGATCGGACACGTGGAATCCTTTTACATTCCTTAATTTGTAATAGTCTCTTAATAACCTAAAACAAATGGTTCTATTGTATTTTGTTGTATCACTCAAGCAATTGGTAGAATAAAGCCGACTTAAGATAATTCAGATCATATAAAAGCCTGCTTAAGATATTTATTCAACATTGCTCGACTATTTATATTCACTGCGTTGTATGTAAAATAGTGCATCAAAGACCGACTGTTACAAATATCGTAAAAAAAACCCTTTTTATTTTCCAAATATCTACATAACATATTAAAAATCTGGCACCTGTGGGCCTTTACTGTTGACTTTTATCATTATAAATTCTTATCTGTAGTTTATTACGGAGACTGCCTTTGTAAACTTGACGTGCTATAATTACACTGTTCTGCCAGTAGTGGTGTAGCACCACAGTTTTGGATTTCCCAGCTCTTCAGCCTGAAATGCAGAGCAACTTCTATCCTGTGACCAACCATACTTCTCAATTCCTCAAATTTCCATAAGTTTAGTTGAAGTATTCATTATAACAGAATAAGGATAAAACTCCTGGTCCGGATGGATTGCATCTGTGCATATTAAAATAAGTTAGGAAAGAGATAGTAGAGGCACTATTTTATTTATTTATATATATATATATATATATTAAAAAAATCATTAGAAAAGGGAATAGTGCCAGAGGACAGGAGGACAGCTAATGTGATATCTATATTTAAGAAGGGCAATAGAACAAGTCCAGGGAACTATAGTCCAGTTAGCTTAATATCAGAGGTAGGAAAAATAATGGAATCTTTACTGAAAGGTGCAACAGAAAAACATCCAGAAACTGAAAATTTCTTAGTCAGCATGGATTTCATAAGGGAAGGTCATACTTGACCAACCTTATTGAATTCTTTGAAGAAGTATCAGAAAAATAGACAAGGGTAATACAGTAGATGTAATATATTTGGATTATCAAAAGGCCTTCAATAAGGTATCGCATAGTAGACTCATGACTAAGGTCAGAGCATGTGGGGTCAGGGGGCACAGAGTAGAATGAATAACAAGCTGGCTACAGAACAGAAAACAGAGAGTAGGGATTAAGGGTAGCTACTCAGACTGGCAAAAGGTGGGAATTGGTGTTCCACAGGGATTGGTGCTGGGACCAATGTTGTTCACAATTTACATAAATGATTTGGACTCGGGAATCGGAAGTACAATTTCAAAATTTGCGAGTGCCACCAAATTGGTAGGTATAGTCAATACTAAGGAAGAATGCGACAAAATACAAGATGACATTAATAAATTTGCAGAATGGGCTTGTAATTGCAAATAAATTTCAATATAGATAAGTGTGAGGTGATACATTTTGGTAGGGAGAATAAGGAGCCACATTCTACCTGGATAATAAGAGTCTAAATGGGGTAGAGGAGCAAAGGGATCTCAGGGTACAGGTGCAGAAATCACTAAATTAGCGACACAGGTCAATCAGGCCGTTTAAAAAAAAAGCAAACCAAGGACCGGGTTTCATTTCTAGAGGGATAGAATTGAAAGGCAGAGAAGTTATGTTAAACTTGTATATAACCTTGGTTAGACCACACTTGGAGTACTGTGCACAGTTTTGGTCTTCATATTATAAAAATGATATAGAGGGACTGGAGAAGGTACAAAAAAGATTCACAAGGATGATACCAGAACTGAGAGGATATAAATACTGAACAGGCTGAAGCTCATTTCTCTAGAAACGAGAAGGCTGACAGATGACCTGATAGAGGTCGATAAGATAATGATAGGGTTTGATAGGGTAGACATCGAGAAAATGTTTCCACTTGTGGGGAGACCAAAATCAGAGGCCATAAATATAAGATAGTTACCAATAAATCAAATAGGGAATTCAGGAGAAACTTCTTTACTCATAGTGGTAAGAATGTTGAACTAGCTACCACAAAGAGTAGCTGAGGCGAATAACATTGATGCATTTAAGGGGAAGCTAGATAAACACATGAGGGAGAAAGGAATAGAAGGTTATGCTGATATGGTTGGATAAAAATGAGGAGGCTCGTATGGAGCATTAACACCGGTATAGATTTGTTGGACTGAACGGCCTGTTTCTGTGCTGTAGACGCCATGTAACTCAATGAAAGAATCATCAAATCTTGCAGCACAGAAGGAGGCCATTCAGACCGTTGTGCCTGTGCTAGCTATCATCACTTTTAAATGGGCAGTGAGATGTATCTGCCCTGGTCCACTTATGCCCCGTCCTCGAACCCTTTCACTTGAAGACTACACTCGGTCTTCACTCCCGTGCGCAATACCCCAGGAGATCAATTAGTGTCTGTTTGAACAATGATGATAATATTCAGAGACGTTCCAGAACCAGACATAGTGAGGGAGCTGAATTAGAATCAGCAGCAGCACAGTCATTAATCCAAATTGAGGTATTACACCATCAAGCTGTTAAACTCAGTCATTTTCAAAATATTGAAAGAATCAAAATAAACCTAAAATGAGAAAAGTTAATAACAAGTCTTTTCGATATTTAGTTTCCTTTTTAAGAAAGCTTGGGGGGGGCTGCTTTCAATATGCCCCCACCTGTGCAATTTACAAACAATAGAGGAAAATCTCTCTTCCTCTCAATTTTCCTTCATAGATCTGCCATTCTGGTTCTTCACTCATGCCCAGAGTCTCTCCAGAGATGTAAGCTTCTGAAGCATCCCTAAACAGCATCATCCATTTAAGTGGAAGTTGGCACTCTAATGTCAGCTGGTACTAAAATTTCCTGATCCTGGAGCCTTGGATTGGAATCAAGGTCGGTCTGAAGCACTGCCCTTTTTTTTTGTGCGTGCTCTAAAACAACAACTTGCATTTATGTAGCACCTTTAACGTAGTGAAGTATCCCAAGGCGCTTCACAGGAGCGTTATCAAACAAAATTTGACACCGAACCACATAAGGAGGTATTAGGACAATTAATTTAAAACCTACTAACCGGTGCCTCCACATCATCAGACACAGGCGGAAGTCAAAAAAATTGGATTCTGTTTTAAAAATTAGACTTTGGGTGTCCAGATTTTGTTTTTGAAACTTCCGGTCACTTCAGACCAAAGCAAATAAGGTGACAACCTGAGGTATACACACACGTGACTTAACCCCCAACCCCTGCTTAAGGGGCCACAGTGAGCTGATTAAATTAAAGTCTAATGGACTACCAGAGCAAACTTGTGTGTCGACTTGACTCACTTTGTTACAATATGCAGCAATTATATTTGTGAAACACCCTGGGGTGCTTTGTTATGTTAAGGGTGCTATGTAAGTGGAAGCTGGACTATGAGTGAGGGTGAGAGAAAGTCTGCCACATTAATCATTCAGGATTGTAAGAAGAACAACAACTTGCATTTATATAACGCCTGTAATGTAGTAAAACATCCCAAAGCGCTTCACAGGAATGTTATCAAACAAAATTTGACATAAGGAGATATTAGGACAGGTGACCAAAAGCTTGGTCAAAGAAGTAGGTTTTAAGGAACATCTTAAAGGAGGAGAGAGAGGTAGCGAGGCGGAGAGATTTAGGGAGGGAATTCCTCAGCTTAGGGCCTAGGCAGCTGAAGGCACGGCTGCTAATGATGGCTGATTAAAATTGGGGATGCGCAAGAGGCCAGAATTGGAGGAGCGCAGAGATCTCGGAGGGTTGTGGGGCTGGAGGAGGTTACAGAGAAATGGAGGTGCGAGGCCATGGAGAGATTTGAAAACAAGGGTGAGAATTTTAAAATCGAGGCATTGCTGGACCGGGAGCCGACGTAGGTCAGCAAGGGTGATGGGTGAATGAGACTTTGTACGAGTTGGGATACAGGCAGCAGAGTTTTGGATGAGTTCAAGTTTATGGAGGGTGGAAAATGGGAGGTCGGCCAGGAAAGCGTTGGAATAGTCAAGTCTAGAGGTAACAAAGGCATGAATGAGGGTTTCAGCAGCAGATGAGCTGAGGCGGGGCGGAGATGGGCGATGTTACTGAGGTCGAAGTAGGAAGTCTTGGTGATGGAGCGGATATATGGTCGGAAGCTCAGCTCAGGGTCAAATAGGACGCCAAGTTGCAAACAGTCTGGTTCAGCCTCGGACAGTGGCCATCATTATGATTAAAAAATAATTTTTTTTTTAGATACAAAGATGGAGAATACTTGTGCCTTTAAATATTGTCCCCAGATCCTCCCCTTCAAAAAGAAAGAGGTATCGATTGCAACAGTAATAACTTGTTCTAAAATAAATCCTGCAAAAGAATAGTAATTTTTATTCCAGAATTTTAATGCCAGTGTTAACTAAGGATTAAATGATCACATTTCAATCATTTTGTAAGAAGGATTTCAGGGCGTAGAATTGTAGATTACATAATGCAGTCGGTCGAGTTTCCTTTTTCCTTGAAAGAAGTTCAGCTTTTGCATGGATATAGCAGGTGTAGTCATTTGTAGGGAAAATGCTAGAGCCTATTATATAGGATGTGATAACAGGACACTTGGAAAATAGCAACAGGATTAGACAAAGTCAACATGGATTTATGAAAGGGAAATCATGTTTGACAAACCTCCTGGAGTTTTTTGAGGATGTAACTGGTAGATTAGATAAGGGAGAACTAGTGGATGTGGTGTATTTGGATTTTCAGAAGGCCTTTGATAAAGTTCCACATAAGAGGTTAGTGTGCAAAATTAAAGCACATGGGATTGGGGGTAATATACTGACATGGACTGAAAATTGGTTAACAGACAGGAAACAGAGAGTAGGAATAAACGGGTCTTTTACGGGATGGCAGGCAGTGACTAGTGGGGCACCGCAGGGATCAGTGCTTGGGCCCCAGCTATTCACAATATATCAATGATTTGGATGAGGGAACCAAATGTAATATTTCCAAATTTGCTGACGACACAAAACTAGGTGGAATCGTGAGTTGTGAGGAGGATGCAAAGAGGCTTCAGGGCGATTTAGACAAGTTGAGTGAGTGGGCAAATACATGGCAGATGCAGTATGATGTAGATAAATGTGAAGTTATCCACTTCAGAAGGAAAAACAGAAAGGCAGAGTATTATTTAAATGGTGATAGATTGGGAAATGTTGATGTACAAAGGGACCTGGGTGTCCTTGTACACCAGTCACTGAAAGCAAACATGCAGGTGCAACAAAAAGTTAGGAAGGCAAATGGTATGTTGGCCTTCATTGCAAGAGGATTTGAGTACAGGAGCAAGGATGTCTTACTGTAGTTATACAAGGCCTTGGTGAGACCACACCTCTGGAGTATTGTGTGCAGTTTTTGTCTCCTTACCTAAGAAAGGATATACTTGCCATAGAGGGAGTGCAGCGAAGGTTCAGCAGACTGATTCCTGGGATGGCAGGACTGTCTTATGAGGAGAGATTGGGTCGACTCGGCCTGTATTCACTAGAGTTTAGAAGAATGAGGGGGGATCTCATTGAAACATATATAATTCTGACAGGGCCAGACAGTCTGGATGCAGGGAGGATGTTTCCCCTAGCTGGGGGGTCCAGAACGAGGGGTCACAGTCTCAGGATACAGGGTATGACATTTAGGACTGAGATGAGGAAAAATTTCTTCACTCAGAGGGTGGTGAACCTGTGGAATTCTCTACCACAGAAGGCTGTGGAGGCCAAGTCACTGAATATATTTAAGAAGGAGCTAGATAGATTTCTAGACACAAAAGGCATCAAGGGGTACGGGGAAAGAGCGGGAATATGGCATTGAGATAGAGGATCAGCCATGATCATATTGAATGGCGGAGCAGGCTCGAAGGGCCGAATGGCCTACTCCTGCTCCTGCTTTCTATGTTTCTATGAAAGGAACACTCAGCCAAATCGCACCCTCAGTTGATTGTTCCCCGCCACTGTTTGAATTACAGTCGGGATTTGAGGCAGGCTGTCAGAGGCACCAGTGAAACTTGAGAGGTATAAAAAGCTATTTTAAATATAGTATTTCAATAATGTTTAATAATCATGAGTGAAAAAAAAATTATTAAGAATGTGATTACAGCACCAAATTAGCAAGATGCAGTTGGTTTCTGACCATAGTGGAAAGTGAAGCTGTGTGCTAGCATATGGCTCCACACTTATAATGAGGGCTGCCACGTGTCCATACTAAGCAGTTCTGTGGGCTCACCTATATTGATCAGTGGCATGGACACACTTGTGTTGAGCAGTGCCACAAAGACACCTCTACTGAGGATAGTATTATTGAATATTAGGATTAGGAGGAATTTCAGTTAATTTTTACATAGTTATTGCGATTAAGTTAAATTCAGCTTACAAGAAGTTATATCCGCAATATACAGCTTATAGGAATACGCATAAGAATATTGCACATAAAGGTTTTGAACCAAATGGACTGCTGGAGAAATCGTGTTTCCCATATCACACATTGGCTTGAGACAATGGAGGTTGGTTAAAGTCATCCCAGTAAACATTCACACACAGTATGTTGGAATGGCTTCATTTAGCTGAGCTCAGAGGGGATTAGCTGCCAGGAACCCACTCCTAGGAAGCCAACAAATTTACTTGTCAGCACAAATAGACCAGGCATGGAGAGTTGAAACGAGGCGGGGGCGCAGATAATCCTGTTTAGCTAAGAAAGAAAAGGCACAATCTGCAGAGATCTGGTAAGGAAGTCATACAGAGAGTGTATTTAGCCTGCCAACAGGGAAAGTGTATTTTATGTCACAAGGTGTGCCATGAATTAGACTAAAATCCACTGCAAATTTTACCTTGTTTGTTCACATACTATATGTAAAGTAAATTAGCTTGTTGATTTATAATTGGCCTTGTATCAGTGCAGTGTTAATCAATCTGCATTCTGGAAATATGAGAATTGCACATAGGAGCACGTATAAGATTACAATAGCTGGCTCATATAATGTGGGGTTTAATTAGTACTATCCCTGGGTCACACTGATGTATGTCTAAATATTGGGCAGTAATAGTAAACTGTTGACCGTAAGGGACATGGAGTCCTCTTCCAGGAGCGCCCAGTGATGGTGAACATAGGAAAATATCTAGTGCAGATGGAAATTTGTAACACACTCCAATACTGCAGGAACGCCGATACGGGGCGGTGTCGCGGGAACGCCGATACGGGGCGGTGTCGCAGGAACGCCTATACGGGGCGGTGTCGCAGGAACGCCGAAACGGAGCGGTGTCGCAGGAACGCCGATACGGGGCGGTGTCGCAGGAACGTCTATACCGAGCGGTGTCTCAGGAACGTCTATACCGAGCGGTGTCTCAGGAACGCCTATACGGGGCGGTGTCGCAGGAACGTCCATACCGAGCGGTGTCTCAGGAACGCCTATACGGGGCGGTGTCGCAGGAACGCCTATACGGAGCGGTATCGCAGGAACGCCTATACCGAGCGGTGTCGCAGGAACGCCTATACCGAGCGGTGTCTCGGGAACGCCTATACCGAGCGGTGTCGCAGGAACGCCTATACCGAGCGGTGTCGCAGGAACGCCTATATGTAGCGGTGTCACAGGAACGCCTATATGTAGCGGTGTCACAGGAACGCCTATATGTAGCGGTGTCTCAGGAACGCCTATACCGAGCGGCGTCACAGGAACGCCTATACGGGGCGGCGTCTCAGGAACGCCTATATGTAGCGGTGTCTCAGGAACGCCTATATGTAGCGGTGTAACAGGAACGCCTATACCGAGCGGCGTCACAGGAACGCCTATACCGAGCGGTGTCGCAGGAACGCCTATATGTAGCAGTGTCGCAGGAACGCCTATACCGAGCGGTGTCTCAGGAACGCCTATATGTAGCGGTGTCTCAGGAACGCCTATACCGAGTGGTGTCGCAGGAACGCCTATATGTAGCAGTGTCGCAGGAACGCCTATACGTAGCGGTGTCTCAGGAACGCCTATACCGAGCGGTGTCGCAGGAACGCCTATACCGAGCGGTGTCTCAGGAACGCCTATACCGAGCGGTATCGCAGGAACGCCTATACCGAGCGGTGTCACAGGAAAACCTATACCGAGCGGTATCGCAGGAACGCCTATATGTAGCGGTGTCTCAGGAACGCCTATATGTAGCGGTGTCTCAGGAACGCCTATATGTAGCGGTGTCTCAGGAACGCCTATATGTAGCGGTGTCTCAGGAACGCCTATACCGAGCGGTGTCTCAGGAACGCCTATATGTAGCGGTGTCTCAGGAACGCCTATACCGAGCGGTGTCTCAGGAACGCCTATACCGAGCGGTGTCTCAGGAACTCCTATATCTAGCAGTGTCGCAGGAACGCCTATATGTAGCGGTGTCTCAGGAACGCCTATACCGAGCGGTGTCTCAGGAACGCCTATATGTAGCGGTGTCGCAGGAACGCCGATACGGGGCGGTGTCGCAGGAATGCCTATACCGAGCGGTGTCGCAGGAACGCCTATACCGAGCGGTGTCTCAGGAACGCCTATATGTAGCGGTGTCGCAGGAACGCCGATACGGGGCGGTGTCGCAGGAATGCCTATACGGGGCGGTGTCGCAGGAACGCCTATACCGAGCGGCGTCGCAGGAAAGCCTATACCGAGCGGTATCGCAGGAACGCCTATATGTAGCGGTGTCTCAGGAACGCCGATACGGGGCGGTGTCGCAGGAATGCCTATACGGGGCGGTGTCGCAGGAACGCCTATACCGAGCGGTGTCGCAGGAACACCTATACCGAGCGGTATCGCAGGAACGCCTATATGTAGCGGTGTCTCAGGAACGCCTATACGGGGCGGTGTCGCAGGAACGCCTATACCGAGCGGTGTCGCAGGAACACCTATACCGAGCGGTGTCGCAGGAACGCCTATATGTAGCGGTGTCTCAGGAACGCCTATACCGAACGGTGTCGCAGGAACACCTATACCGAGCGGTATCGCAGGAACGCCTATATGTAGCGGTGTCTCAGGAACGCCTATACGGGGCGGTGTCGCAGGAACGCCTATACCGAGCGGTATCGCAGGAACGCCCATATGTAGCGGTGTCTCAGGAACGCCTATACGGGGCGGTGTCGCAGGAACGCCTATACCGAGCGGTGTCGCAGGAACACCTATACCCATCGGTGTCGCAGGAACACCTATACCGAGCGGTATCGCAGGAACGCCTATATGTAGCGGTGTCTCAGGAACGCCTATACCGAACGGTGTCGCAGGAACACCTATACCGAGCGGTATCGCAGGAACGCCTATATGTAGCGGTGTCTCAGGAACGCCTATACCGAGCGGTGTCGCAGGAACGCCTATACCGAGCGGTGTCGCAGGAACGCCTATACCGAGCGGTGTCGCAGGAACGCCTATACCGAGCGGTGTCGCAGGAACGCCTATACCGAGCGGTGTCGCAGGAACGCCTATATCTAGCAGTGTCGCAGGAACGCCTATATGTAGCGGTGTCTCAGGAACGCCTATACGGGGCGGTGTCGCAGGAACGCCTATACGGGGCGGTGTCGCAGGAACGCCTATATGTAGCGGTGTCTCAGGAACGCCTTTATGTAGCGGTGTCGCAGGAACGCCTATACCGAGCGGTGTCGCAGGAACACTATATGTAGTGGTGTCACAGGAACGCCTATACCGAGCGGCGTCACAGGAACGCCTATACGGGGCGGTGTCGCAGGAACGCCTATACGGGGCGGTGTCGCAGGAACGCCTATACCGAGCGGCGTCGCAGGAACGCCTATACCGAGCGGCGTCGCAGGAACGCCTATATGTAGCGGTGTCACAGGAACGCCTATACCGAGCGGTGTCGCAGGAACACCTATATGTAGCGGTGTCACAGGAACGCCTATACCGAGCGGCGTCACAGGAACGCCTATACGGGGCGGTGTCGCAGGAACGCCTATACGGGGCGGTGTCGCAGGAACGCCTATACCGAGCGGCGTCACAGGAACGCCTATACCGAGCGGCGTCGCAGGAACGCCTGTACCGGGCGGCGTCGCAGGAACGCCTGTACCGGGCGGCGTCGCAGGAACGCCTGTACCGAGCGGTGTCGCAGGAACGCCTATATGTAGCGGTGTCTCAGGAACGCCTATACCGAGCGGTGTCGCAGGAACGCCTATACAGAGCGGTGTCGCAGGAACGCCTATATGTAGCGGTGTCTCAGGAACGCCTATACGGGGCGGTGTCACAGGAACGCCTATACAGAGTGGTGTCGCAGGAACGCCTATATGTAGCGGTGTCTCAGGAACGCCTATACGGGGCGGTGTCGCAGGAACGCCTATACCGAGCGGTGTCGCAGGAACGCCTATATGTAGCGGTGTCTCAGGAACGCCTATACGGGGCGGTGTCGCAGGAACGCCTATACGGGGCGGTGTCGCAGGAACGCCTATACCGAGCGGTGTCGCAGGAACGCCTATATGTAGCGGTGTCTCAGGAACGCCTATACCGAGCGGTGTCGCAGGAACGTCCATACCGAGCGGTGTCTCAGGAACGTCTATACCGAGCGGTGTCGCAGGAACGCCTATATGTCGCGGTGTCTCAGGAACGCCTATACCGAGCGGTGTCGCAGGAACGCCTATATGTAGCGGTGTCTCAGGAACGCCTATACCGAGCGGTGTCGCAGGAACGCCTATATGTAGCGGTGTCTCAGGAACGCCTATACGGGGCGGTGTCGCAGGAACGCCTATACCGAGCGGTGTCGCAGGAACACCTATATGTAGCGGTGTCTCAGGAACGCCTATACCGAGCGGTGTCTCAGGAACGCCTATACCGAGCGGTGTCGCAGGAACGCCTATATCTAGCAGTGTCGCAGGAACGCCTATACGGAGCGGTGTCGCAGGAACGCCTATACGGGGCGGTGTCGCAGGAACGCCTATACGGGGCGGTGTCGCAGGAACGCCTATACCGAGCGGTATCGCAGGAACGCCTATACCGAGCGGTGTCGCAGGAACGCCTACATGTAGCGGTGTCTCAGGAACGCCTATATGTAGCGGTGTCGCAGGAACGCCTATATGTTGCGGTGTCACAGGCACGCCTATACCGAGCGGCGTCACTGGAACGCCTATACCGAGCGGTGTCGCAGGAACACTATATGTAGCGGTGTCACAGGAACGCCTATACCGAGCGGCGTCACAGGAACGCCTATACGGGGCGGTGTCGCAGGAACGCCTATACCGAGCGGCGTCGCAGGAACGCCTATACCGAGCGGCGTCGCAGGAACGCCTATACCGAGCGGCGTCGCAGGAACGCCTGTACCGGGCGGCGTCGCAGGAACGCCTGTACCGGGCGGCGTCGCAGGAACGCCTACATGTAGCGGTGTCTCAGGAACGCCTATATGTAGCGGTGTCTCAGGAACGCCTATATGTAGCAGTGTCGCAGGAACGCCTATACCGAGCGGTGTCGCAGGAACACCTATACCGAGCGGTATCGCAGGAACGCCTATATGTAGCGGTGTCTCAGGAACGCCTATACCGAGCGGTGTCGCAGGAACGCCTATACCGAGCGGTGTCGCAGGAACGCCTATACCGAGCGGTGTCTCAGGAACGCCTATACCGAGCGGTGTCGCAGGAACGCCTATATCTAGCGGTGTCGCAGGAACGCCTATATGTAGCGGTGTCTCAGGAACGCCTATACGGGGCGGTGTCGCAGGAACGCCTATACGGGGCGGTGTCGCAGGAACGCCTATACGGGGCGGTGTCGCAGGAACGCCTATATGTAGCGGTGTCTCAGGAACGCCTTTATGTAGCGGTGTCGCAGGAACGCCTATACCGAGCGGTGTCGCAGGAACACTATATGTAGTGGTGTCACAGGAACGCCTATACCGAGCGGCGTCACAGGAACGCCTATACGGGGCGGTGTCGCAGGAACGCCTATACGGGGCGGTGTCGCAGGAACGCCTATACCGAGCGGCGTCGCAGGAACGCCTATACCGAGCGGCGTCGCAGGAACGCCTATATGTAGCGGTGTCACAGGAACGCCTATACCGAGCGGTGTCGCAGGAACACCTATATGTAGCGGTGTCACAGGAACGCCTATACCGAGCGGCGTCACAGGAACGCCTATACGGGGCGGTGTCGCAGGAACGCCTATACGGGGCGGTGTCGCAGGAACGCCTATACCGAGCGGCGTCGCAGGAACGCCTATACCGAGCGGCGTCGCAGGAACGCCTGTACCGGGCGGCGTCGCAGGAACGCCTGTACCGGGCGGCGTCGCAGGAACGCCTGTACCGGGCGTCGTCGCAGGAACGCCTGTACCGAGCGGTGTCGCAGGAACGCCTATATGTAGCGGTGTCTCAGGAACGCCTATACCGAGCGCTGTCGCAGGAACGCCTATACAGAGCGGTGTCGCAGGAACGCCTATATGTAGCGGTGTCTCAGGAACGCCTATACGGGGCGGTGTCACAGGAACGCCTATACAGAGTGGTGTCGCAGGAACGCCTATATGTAGCGGTGTCTCAGGAACGCCTATACGGGGCGGTGTCGCAGGAACGCCTATACCGAGCGGTGTCGCAGGAACGCCTATATGTAGCGGTGTCTCAGGAACGCCTATACGGGGCGGTGTCGCAGGAACGCCTATATGTAGCGGTGTCTCAGGAACGCCTATACGGGGCGGTGTCGCAGGAACGCCTATACCGAGCGGTGTCGCAGGAACGCCTATATGTAGCGGTGTCTCAGGAACGCCTATACCGAGCGGTGTCGCGGGAACGTCCATACCGAGCGGTGTCTCAGGAACGTCTATACCGAGCGGTGTCGCAGGAACGCCTATATGTAGCGGTGTCTCAGGAACGCCTATACCGAGCGGTGTCTCAGGAACGCCTATACCGAGCGGTGTCGCAGGAACGCCTATATGTAGCGGTGTCTCAGGAACGCCTATACGGGGCGGTGTCGCAGGAACGCCTATACCGAGCGGTGTCGCAGGAACACCTATATGTAGCGGTGTCTCAGGAACGCCTATACCGAGCGGTGTCTCAGGAACGCCTATACCGAGCGGTGTCGCAGGAACGCCTATATCTAGCAGTGTCGCAGGAACGCCTATACGGAGCGGTGTCGCAGGAACGCCTATACGGGGCGGTGTCGCAGGAACGCCTATACCGAGCGGTATCGCAGGAACGCCTATACCGAGCGGTGTCGCAGGAACGCCTACATGTAGCGGTGTCTCAGGAACGCCTATATGTAGCGGTGTCGCAGGAACGCCTATATGTAGCGGTGTCACAGGAACGCCTATACCGAGCGGCGTCACTGGAACGCCTATACCGAGCGGTGTCGCAGGAACACTATATGTAGCGGTGTCACAGGAACGCCTATACCGAGCGGCGTCACAGGAACGCCTATACGGGGCGGTGTCGCAGGAACGCCTATACCGAGCGGCGTCGCAGGAACGCCTATACCGAGCGGCGTCGCAGGAACGCCTATACCGAGCGGCGTCGCGGGAACGCCTGTACCGGGCGGCGTCGCAGGAACGCCTGTACCGGGCGGCGTCGCAGGAACGCCTACATGTAGCGGTGTCTCAGGAACGCCTATATGTAGCGGTGTCTCAGGAACGCCTATATGTAGCAGTGTCGCAGGAACGCCTATACCGAGCGGTGTCGCAGGAACACCTATATGTAGCGGTGTCACAGGAACGCCTATACCGAGCGGCCTCACAGGAACGCCTATACGGGGCGGCGTCGCAGGAACGCCTATACGGGGCGGTGTCGCAGGAACGCCTATACCGAGCGGCGTCTCAGGAACGCCTATACCGAGCGGCGTCGCAGGAACGCCTATACCGAGCGGAGTCGCAGGAACGCCTATACCGAGCGGCGTCGCAGGAACGCCTGTACCGAGCGGTGTCGCAGGAACGCCTATACCGAGCGGCGTCGCAGGAACGCCTATATGTAGCGGTGTCACAGGAACGCCTATATGTAGCGGTGTCACAGGAACGCCTATACCGAGCGGCGTCACAGGAACGCCTATACCGAGCGGTGTCGCAGGAACGCCTATATGTCGCGGCGTCACAGGAACGCCTATATGTAGCGGCGTCACAGGAACGCCTATACCGAGCGGCGTCACAGGAACGCCTATACCGAGCGGTGTCGCAGGAACGCCTATATGTCGCGGCGTCACAGGAACGCCTATATGTAGCGGCGTCACAGGAACGCCTATACCGAGCGGTGTCACAGGAACGCCAATATGTAGCGGTGTCACAGGAACGCCTATACCGAGCGGCGTCACAGGAACGCCTATACCGAGCGGCGTCACAGGAACGCCTATATGTCGCGGCGTCACAGGAACGCCTATATGTAGCGGTGTCACAGGAACGCCTATACCGAGCGGTGTCACAGGAACGCCAATATGTAGCGGTGTCACAGGAACGCCTATACCGAGCGGCGTCACAGGAACGCCTATACCGAGCGGCGTCACAGGAACGCCTATATGTCGCGGCGTCACAGGAACGCCTATATGTAGCGGTGTCACAGGAACGCCTATACCGAGCGGTGTCACAGGAACGCCTATATGTAGCGGTGTCACAGGAACGCCTATATGTAGCGGTGTCACAGGAACGCCTATACCGAGCGGCGTCACAGGAACGCCTATATGTAGCGGTGTCACAGGAACGCCTATACCGAGCGGCGTCACAGGAACGCCTATATGTAGCGGTGTCACAAGAATGCCTATATGTAGCGGTGTCGCAGGAGCGCCTATACCGAGCGGTGTCGCAGGAGCGCCTATACCGAGTGGTGTCGCAGGAACACTTATACCGAGCGGTGTCGCAGGAACACCTATACCGAGCGGGTACACGGGAATCTGGTGATCATCTCCTATGGTCTGTGGGGCAATATTTCGAGTCTGCTTTAGATATTTTCTGAGGCTCAGCACCACTGGTTACTCCCGTAAGTGGACCCCACATCTCTTCTGGTGAGCCGGTCGACTGCACTGCCAAGTATCCAGTTATGTGATGGTGTGACTTGGTGAGGGGTGTGACAATGGGACGCCATTGTTATGTTAACGGAATACCATGTCCTTCGCACATGCGCTAAAGTGGATAGGTGGACTGATTAACATTTAGCAAGACGAGCCCAGATACAAATCATTAAGCTGCTTTACAGTGAGCAAGTGAACGTAAGAGTAATGGTTATAGTAAAATTCGCTTACTCCAGCTGAACTTCAGACCCTCCTTGGGAATAAGAAAAATAATAAACCACTCTGCCTTGTCCTGGTTAGTGTTCTAAATATACTTGCTTTTGGTCAGACTTAGCATAGTATCAGTCCAAAGTGTACGCTGGAGCTGGTCAACTCTATTCTTAAGGTAACCTACCTGGGCCTTACTTGGGTCCCTCTCTCAGCAGACCTCACCAGTTGACTTCCAACACCTAGAAGTCTTAGTAGACTCGAAACTTAACATGTGGAACCAATGCAACGCAGCAATCAATAAAGCCAATATGCTACATAGTCAAAACAGTAGAATACAAGTCAAAGGGAGTCATGACCAAGCTGTGTATGCTATGTTCAGACCGAACATTGAGTACTGCAACCAGTTCTGGTCACTGAGACACAAGGGAGACATTCAAGCACTTGGAGGTGTGCAGAGAAGAGCCACGAGGCTGATCTCTAGTATTAAAGTTATGAATTTGGACTTTTCAGCCTGGAAAGGAGGAGCTTGAGAGGTGATCTTATAAAGATTTATAAAGAAAGACTTGCATTTATATAGTGCCGTTCACAACCTCACGATGTCCCAAAGCGCTTTACAGCCAATGAAGTGTTTTTGAAGTGTAGTCACTGTTGTAATGCAGGAAAATGGGCAGCCAATTTGAGTACAAGCTCCTACAAACAGCAGTGTGATAAATGATTAGATAATCTTTTTTTTGGTGATGTTGGTTGAGGGATATATATTGGCTTGGACACCAGAAGAACTCCCCTGCTCCTCTTCGAATAATGCCATTGGATCTTTTACGTCCATCTGAGAAGGCAGACGCGGCCTTGGTTTAATGTCTCAACCGAAAGATGGCACCTCCGATAATCCCTCAGTACTGCAATGGAGTGTCAGCCTAGATGTTGCGCTCAAGTCTCTGGAGTGGGATTTGAACCTACAACTTCTGATTCTGAGGTGAGAGTGCTACCACTGAGCTAAGGCTGATATCTAAATAAAATAGTTAATGGAATGGAAAAGACACATCTGGAATATTGCTTCAAGTTAAATAGTGAGAGTAGGACAAGGGAACATAGATTGAAACTAATAAAAGGCAAATTTAGGACTGATAATAGGAAATTTTTCACACACACAGTGATCAATGAATGGAATAGACTTCCAGGATGAGTAGTGGAGGCAAAAATTGGGAAATTTTTATAATATACTTGGATGCCAAAATGGGGGGACTTTATGCACAAATTGACTATTGCATATTCTTACATTATAACAGTGACTGCACTTAAAAAGTACTTCATTGGCTGTGAAGAACTTTGGGATGTCCTGAGGTCATCAAAGGCGTTGCATAAATGCAATTTCTTTTTTCTTCTTTGGGATATCTCTGGGTGGATGAACTAAGATGGACTGAATCACCTTCCTCATCCATAACTTGTGATGTGAATCTTTGTTCTCATGTTTCCTGCCCCACATGAAATTATAGGAATCTTACAACACCAGGTTATAGTCCAACAGTTTTATTTGAAAATCACAAGCTTTCGGAGGCTTTCTCCTTCGTCAGGTGAGTGTGGGATTCCATGAAGGTTACCGCATATATAGTCAGAGTATATATGCGGCACCCTTCATGGAATCCCACACTCACCTGACGAAGGAGAAAGCCTCCGAAAGCTTGTGATTTTCAAATAAAACTGTTGGACTATAACCTGGTGTTGTAAGATTCCTTACATTTGTCCACCCCAGTCCATCACCGACATCTCCACATCATGGCCACATGAAATTGGGAACCTGATTTCTGATTTCTCCTCCTGTTTGGAGGTTGTCTGAAAGGGCTGCCAATCAATTCTGTTACTGCGCTTCCCCCATTAAAGCCAGCTTCATTTAAGACTCAACAGGAAATAACATTATTGCAACCCACGATGGTGTGAATGTTTGCTGGGAGCGCCTGAAACGAGATAATGATTCCCCTATTGTCCCTGATCACCATAGATAACAGTTTCAGTGGCTGTTCATTAACAGACCCATCCTCTCTTTGTCCCAGCAGCTCCTTCATGTGTCTGTGAGGTGGGTTTTAAATTTTCGTGACCTCACTTTAATTTAAAAGTAGCAATTCAACACAAATCGTATCCAAATCATTTCAGTGGAAAAATGAAAATCCTGAAGAACGCTGGGAATGATTGTTGGTGCTGTGGCACAATCGCAGACTTGTTCTGATAGGCAGCTGCCTTTTTATTGTGAATATAAAAGGCAAATGAGCTTGGAGAAAGCCTGAAGTGTAATCAGAGGAAGAATCGGTGGAGGAGGATGGTTCAGTGTTTCACCTGTAAATGAACTTTTCAGTAGTCGTGAATAGAACTGAGTTATTTTGGTGATTTCCTTCAGGTTACTTTCTCAGTATCTAGAAAAGAAAATTGGCATTGCTATTGTGGGGATCCAGCACCAATAGCAGAAAATATTCCAGCAAATTAATTCCCGATTGCTTCGCATTGCTACGAGGGGGAGGTTACATGTTGCCGAACACAATATTTTAGTGTTTATATTCTAATTTAGCAGGAGCTAGCCATTCTTGCGGACCTAGAACAACTTATGAAAATCCGATCAAGAGTTATTGCAATCTTTTCTAACAGGCTCAGGGTATTCTCTGTAAATTCCTTGAGCGTTTCACACAGCTGCTAAAGGGATTTAACAGATTGGCACACAGAGCTGCTTTGATAAGGCTGCAATTGAATGTTTCCAACTACTTAATGTTGACAAATAAGTGCTGGCTACCAGAATACCTGCTAGTTAAGCATTTTCTATTGTTGTTGATAACTCGGATTGACAGTAACAATATTAGGTGGCAAATGGGTTGCATATGTAACCCTTTAGACACTCCATTGCTGTGATAGTACAGCCCACGACAAAAGAACCATCTCCCCACTATTCGGCTGCACTTAGCAATGGAAACAGCCCACTCCTTGATTGTTGTTCTGGAGCAGTAGACACCCACTTATCCCTGGGTTTTGGAAACTGCTGCTAGATTGGCTAACTCTGCTTCTGATGGGCAATAGCGTGAGGTGGAAAAGTAAACGGGTGGTGGGGGGGGGGGGGGATGGGGAACCGGAGCAGCAAGTCAGTCACCTGAAACCAACACAGCAGAGTAAAAGACTTAACATCAAGTTGCATTTTTTTTCCCTTTGTTTCCCCTCCCCACCCCCAAATTATTTTTTTGTCTTCTCCCAAAATTGAATTCCTTTAAGTCGGTTGCATAGCTTGAATTCTGTGTGTAGACCACAGGTCATTTCAACAGAAAATCTTTCATGCTTCACTTAAATTGGAATTCTAACTAAGACTTGCAATATGCTGTCAACTTTGTGCACCATTGAAACTGGCATAATAGGTTTTGAATGTTATGCCTACCTAATAGTCACTGCATATCAAAACTATTTATTGTCTATAGCTTTTCAAGTGTGTCGCTATTAACGACGTCATACAAAGGCCAAAGTAATAGATTGGAAAAAGGCTAATTTTGAGGCGACAAGATTGGATCTAGGGAAGGTAAACTGGAAACAAGATTTTGACAGACAAAGAAATAGAACAGCAGTGGGAAATATTTATAACGGTGATCAATAGCGTTCAGGAGAAGTATTTTCCTCTAAAAAGCGAGAACAAACCAGCCAATAATGAAACGGAATGCATGAATAAAGAGATAAAGGTAAAATTGAAACTAAAGAAAAAGGCGTACTCTAAGTACATAGACAATAAAAGAGAGGATGACAAAAGGCAATGCGAAGAGGTTAGGAAAGAAGTCAAAAAAACAATTAGGAAAGCAAAGAGGAATTATGAGATTAAATTATCAACGAATGTAAAAAGAAATAATGAAGTATTCTACAGACACATAAATAACAAAAGAAAAATCAGGATAGGGACAGGGCCACGAAGGGATACACCGGATAATCTCACAGGTAATGACAGTGAAATGGCAGAAATATTAAATAATTACTTTGCCTCAGTATTTAACAGGGAGACTAACATGGGGGGCATGACATTAGAAGAAGAGATCAAAAAAGATATCAAGACATTTAAGATAGAAAGGGGGCGATAATTGCTAAACTAACCAATTTAGAGAGGATAAAACCCCAGGTCCAGATGGATTGCATTCACGCATATTAAAAGAAGTTATGGTAGAGATAGCAAAGGCACTATTACATACAGATAAAAATTCATTAGAAAACAGAAATGTGCCAGGGGACTTGGGGGTCAGCTAATAATATTGTTATATTTAAAAGGAAGATAGAACAAGTCGAGGGAACTATAGACGAGTTATCTTAACGTCGGTGGAAAGAAAGATAATGAAATCTTTACTCAAAGATGTAATAGAAAAACACCTAGAAACTGAAAATATGATAAAGAGTAGCTAGCACGGATTTCAAAAGGGAAGGTCATGCTTGACCAACTTTTTTTTTATTCGTTCATGGGATGTGGGCGTCGCTGGCGAGGCCGGCATTTATTGCCCATCCCTAATTGCCCTTGAGAAGGTGGTGGTGAGCCGCCTTCTTGAACCGCTGCAGTCCGTGTGGTGACGGTTCTCCCACAGTGCTGTTAGGAAGGGAGTTCCAGGATTTTGACCCAGCGACGATGAAGGAACGGCGATATATTTCCAAGTCAGGATGATGTGTGACTTGGAGGGGAACGTGCAGGTGGTGTTGTTCCCATGTGCCTGCTGCTCTTGTCCTTCGAGGTGGTAGAGGTCGCAGGTTTCGGAGGAGCTGTCGAAGAAGCCTTGGCGAGTTGCTGCAGTGCATCCTGTGAATGGTACACACTGCAGCCACTGTGCGCCGGTGGTGAAGGGAGTGAATGTTTAGGGTGGTGGATGGGGTGTCAATCAAGCGGGCTGCTTTATCCTGGATGAAATCGAGCTTCTTGAGTGTTGTTGGAGCAGCACTCATCCAAGCAAGTGGAGAGTATTCAATCACACTCCTGACTTGTGCCTTGTAGATGGTGGAAAGGCTTTGGGGAGTCAGGAGATGAGTCAGTCGCCGCAGAATACCCAGCCTCTGACCTACTCTTGTAGCCACAGTATTTATATGGCTGGTCCAGCTAGGTTTCTGGTCAATGGTGACCCCCAGGATGTTGATGGTGGGGGATTCGGTGATGGTAAAGCCGTTGAATGTCAAGGGGAGGTGGTTGGACTCTCTCTTGTTGGAGATGGTCATTGCCTGGCACTTATCTGGCGTGAATGTTACTTGCCACTTATGAGCCCAAGCCTGGATGTTGTCCAGGTCTTGCTGCATGCGGGCTCGGACTGCTTCATTATTTGAGGGGTTGCGAATGGAACTGAACACTGTGCAATCATCAGCGAACATCCCCATTTCTGACCTTATGATGGAGGGAAGGTCATTGATGAAGCAGCTGATGATGTTTGGGCCTAGGACACTGCCCTGAGGAACTCCTGCAGCAATGTCCTGGGGCTGAGATGATTGGCCTCCAACAACCACTACCATCTTCCTTTGTGCTAGGTATGACTCCAGCCACTGGAGAGTTTTCCCCCTGATTCCCATTGACTTCAATTTTACTGGGGCTCCTTGGTGCCACACTCGGTCAAATGCTGCCTCGATGTCAAGAGCAGTCACTCTCACCTCACCTCTGGAATTCAGCTCTTTTGTCCTTGTTTGGACCAAGGCTGTAATGAGGTCTGGAGCCAAGTGGTCCTGACGGAACCCAAACTGAGCATCGGTGAGCAGGTTATTGGTGAGTAAGTGCCGCTTGATAGCACTGTCGACAACACCTTCCATCACTTCGCTGATGATTGAGAGTAGACTGATCGGGCGGTAATTGGCCGGATTGGATTTGTCCTGCTTTTTGTGGACAGGACATACCTGGGCAATTTTCCATATTGTCGGGTAGATGCCAGTGTTGTAGCTGTACTGGAACAGCTTGGCTAGAGGCACAGCTAGTTCTGGAGCACAGGTCTTCAGCACTACAGCTGGGATGTTGTCGGGGCCCATAGCCTTTGCTGTATCCAGTGCACTCAGCCGTTTCTTGATATCACGTGGAGTGAATCGAATTGGCTGAAGACTGGCTTCTGTGATATCGGGAGCAGGCCGAGATGAATCATCCACTCAGCACTTCCTGCTGAAGATGGTTGCAAACGCTTCAGCCTTGTCTTTTGCACTCACGTGCTGAACTCCGCCACTATTGAGGATGGGGATGTTTGCAGAACCTCCTCCTCCCGTTAGTTGTTTAATTGTCCACCACCATTCACGACTGGATGTGGCAGGAATGCAGAGCTTTGATCTGATCCATTGGTTCTGGAATCGCTTAGCTCTGTCTGTAGCATGTTGCTTCTGCTGTTCAGCATGCATGTAGTCCTGAGTTGTAGCTTCATCAGGTTGGCACCTCATTTTTCGGTACGCCTGGTGCTGCTCCTGGCATGCTCTTCCACACTCCTCATTGAACCAGGGTTGATTCCCTGGTTTGTTGGTAATGGTAGAGTGAGGAATATGCCAGGCCATGAGGTTACAGATTGTGCTGGAATACAATTCTGCTGCTGCTGATGGCACACAGTGCCTCATGGATGCCCAGTTTTGTGCTGCTAGATCTGTTCTGAATCTATCCCATTTAGCACGGTGGTCGTGCCACACAACACGTTGGATGGTGGTTTTTTTTTTATTCGTTCACGGGATGTGGGCGTCGCTGGCAAGGCCGGCATTTATTGCCCATCCCTAATTGCCCTTGAGAAGGTGGTGGTGAGCCGCCTTCTTGAACCGCTGCAGTCCGTGCGGTGACGGTTCTCCCACAGTGCTGTTAGGAAGGGAGTTCCAGGATTTTGACCCAGCGACAATGAAGGAACGGCGATATATTTCCAAGTCGGGATGGTGTGTGACTTGGAGGGGAACGTGCAGATGGTGTTGTTCCCATGCGCCTGCTGCCCTTGTCCTTCTAGGTGGTAGAGGTCGCGGGTTTGGGAGGTGCTGTCGAAGAAGCCTTGGCGAGTTGCTGCAGTGCATCCTGTGGATGGTGCACACTGCAGCCACAGTGCGCCGGTGGTGAAGGGAGTGAATGTTTAGGGTGGTGGATGGGGTGCCAATCAAGCGGGCTGCTTTATCTTGGATGGTGTCGAGCTTCTTGAGTGTTGTTGGAGCTGCACTCATCCAGGCAAGTGGAGAGTATTCCATCACACTCCTGACTTGTGCCTTGTAGATGATGGAAAGGCTTTGGGGAGTCAGGAGGTGAGTCACTCGCCGCAGAATACCCAGCCTCTGACCTGCTCTCGTAGCCACAGTATTTATATGGCTGGTCCAGTTAAGTTTCTGGTCAATGGTGACCCCCAGGATGTTGATGGTGGGGGATTCGGCAATGGTAATGCCGTTGAATGTCAAGGGGAGGTGGTTAGACTCTCTCTTGTTGGAGATGGTCATTGCCTGGCACTTACCTGGCGCGAATGTTACTTGCCACTTATCAGCCCAAGCCTGGATGTTGTCCAGGTCTTGCTGCATGTGGGCTCGGACTGCTTCATTATCTGAGGGGTTGCGAATGGAACTGAACACTGTGCAGTCATCAGCGAACATCCCCATTTCTGACCTTATGATGGAGGGAAGGTCATTGATGAAGCAGCTGATGATGTTTGGGCCTAGGACACTGCCCTGAGGAACTCCTGCAGCAATGTCCTGGGGCTGAGATGCTTGGCCTCCAACAACCACTACCATCTTCGTTTGTGCTAAGTATGACTCCAGCCACTGGAGAGTTTTCCCCCTGATTCCCATTGACTTCAATTTTACTAGGGCTCCTTGGTGCCACACTCGGTCAAATGCTGCCTTGATGTCAAGGGCAGTCACTCTCACCTCACCTCTGGAATTCAGCTCTTTTGTCCATGTTTGGACCAAGGCTGTAATGAGGTCTGGAGCTGAGTGGTCCTGGCGGAACCCAAACTGAGCATCGGTGAGCAGGTTATTGGTGAGTAAGTGCCGCTTGATAGCACTGTCGACGACACCTTCCATCACTTTGCTGATGATTGAGAGTGGACTGATGGGGCGGTAATTGGCCGGATTGGATTTGTCCTGCTTTTTGTGGACAGGACATACCTGGGCAATTTTCCACATTGTCGGGTGGATAGCAGTGTTGTGGCTGTACTGGAACAGCTTGGCTAGAGGCGCAGCTAGTTCTGGAGCACAAGTCTTCAGCACTACAGCTGGGATGTTGTCGGGGCCCATAGCCTTTGCTGTATCCAGTGCACTCAGCCGTTTCTTGATATCACGTGGAGTGAATCGAATTGGCCGAAGACTGGCTTCCGTGATGGTGGGGATATCGGGAGGAGGCTGAGATGGATTATCCACTCGGCACTTCTGGCTGAAGATGGTTGCAAACGCTTCAGCCTTGTCTTTTGCACTCACGTGCTGGACTCCGCCGTCATTGAGAATGGGGATGTTTGCAGAGCCTCCTCCTCCCGTTAGTTGTTTAATTGTCCACCACCATTCACGACTGGATGTGGCAGGATTGCAGAGCTTTGATCTGATCCGTTGGTTGTGGAATCGCTTAGCTCTGTCTATAGCATGTTGCTTCCGCTGTTTAGCATTCATGTAGTCCTGAGTTGTAGCTTCACCAGGTTGGCACCTCATTTTTCAGTACGCCTGGTGCTGCTCCTGGCATGCTCTTCTACACTCCTCATTGAACCAGGGTTGATCCCCTGGCTTGTTGGTAATGGTAGAGTGAGGAATATGCCGGGCCATGAGGTTACAGATTGTGCTGGAATACAATTCTGCTGCTGCTGATGGCCCACAGCGCCTCATGGATGCCCAGTTTTGAGCTGCTAGATCTGTTCTGAATCTATCCCATTTAGCACGGTGGTAGTGCCACACAACACGTTGGATGGTGTCCTCAGTGCGAAGACGGGATTTCATCTCCACGAGGACTGTGCGGTGGTCACTCCTACCAATACTGTCATGGACAGATGCATTTGCGACAGGTAGATTGGTGAGGACGAGGTCAAGTAAGTTTCTCCCTCGTGTTGGTTAGCTCACCACCTGCCGCAGGCCCAGTCTAGCAGCTGTGTCCTTCAGGACTCGGCAAGCTCGGTCAGTAGTGGTGCTACCGAGCCACTCTTGGTGATGGACATTGAAGTCCCCCACCCAGAGTACATTTTGTGCCCTTGCTACCCTCAGTGCTTCCTCCAAGTGGTGTTCAATATGGAGGAGGACTGATTCATCAGCTGAGGGAGGACGGTAGGTGGTAATCAGCAGGAGGTTTCCTTACCCATGTTTGACCTGATGCCATGAGATTTCATGGGGTCCAGAGTCAATGTTGAGGACTCCCAGGGCCACTCCCTCCTGACTGTATATCACTGTACCGCCACCTCTGGTGGGTCTGTCCTGCCGGTGGGACAGGACATACCCAGGGATGGTGATGGAAGAGTCTGGGACGTTGGCTGAAAGATATGATTCTGTGAGTATGGCTATGTCAGGCTGTTGCTTGACTCGTCTGTGGGACAGCTCTCCCAATTTTGGCACAAGTCCCCAGATGTTAGTGAGGAGGACTTTGCAGGGTCGACTGGGCTTGGTTTGCCTTTGTCGTGTCCGGTGCCTCGTGGTCCGATGCTGGGTGGTCCGTCCGGTTTATTCTTATTATGACTTTTCGTAGCGAGATTTTACAACTGAGTGGCTTGCTAGGCCATTTCAGAGGGCAATTAAGAATCAACCACATTGCTGTGGGTCTGGAGTCACATGTAGGCCAGACCGGGTAAGGACGACAGGTTTCCTTCCCTAAAGGACATTAGTGAACCAGATGGGTTTTTACGAAAATCTGGTAGTTTCATGGCCACCATTACTGATACTAGTATTTTAATTCCAGTTATTTTAATTAATTAATTGAATTTAAATTCCCCAGCTGCCGTGGCGGGATTTGAACTCATGACTCCGGATTATTAGTCCAGGCCTCTGGATTACTAGTCCAGTAACATAACCACTATGCTACCGTACCCTTATTTAATTTTTAACTTTATTGAATTCTTTGAAGAAGTAACAGAAAGGGTAGACAAGGGTAATGCAGTTGATGTAATATATTTGAATTTTCAAAAGGCCTTCCATAAGGTACCGCATAGTAGATTCATGACTAAGGTCAGAGCATATGGAATCAGGGGACAGGTAGCAGACTGGATAGCAAGCTGGCTACAAAAACAGAAAACGGAGAGTAGGGGTTAAGGGTAGCTTCTCAGACTGGCAAAAGGTGGGAAGTCGTATTCCACAGGGGTCGGTGCTGGGACCACTGCTGTTCATATGTTATATAAACAATTTAGACTCGGGAATCGGAAATACAATTTCAAAATTTGTGAACAACACCAAATTTGGGGGTGTAGTTAATACAAAGAAAAAATGCAACAAAATATAAGAAGATGTTAATAGAATTTCAGAATGGGCATGTAATTAGGAAATGAATTTCAATATGGATAAGTGAGAGGCGGTGCATTTTGATAGGAAGAATAAGGAGGCCACATATCGATAATAAGAGTCTAAATGGGGTAGAGAAGCAAAGGGATCAAAGGGATTACTAAAAGTAGCAGTACAGGTTAATAAGGCTATAAAAACGGCAAACAAAGCACTGGGGTTCATTTCTAGAGGGATAGAATTGAAAAGCAGAGAAGTTATGTTAAACTGATATCGAACTTTGGTTCGACCACATGGAGTACTGTGCACAGTTCTGGTCTCCATATTATAAAAAGAATATGGAGTCATTGGAGAGGCTGCAAAAAAGATTCACAAGGATGATACCAGAACTGAGAAATTATCAGGAAAGGCAAACCAGGCTTGGGGCTCTTTTCTCTGGAAAAGAGAAGGCTGAGAGGTGACCTGATAGAGGTGTTTAAAATAATGAGAAAATGTTTCCATTTGTGGGGGAGTCCAAAACTAAAGGTCATAAGTATTAGACAGTCACTAATAAATCAAATAGGGAATTCAGGAGAAACTTCTTTACCTAAGGAGTGGTAAGAATGTGGAATGCTCTACCATAAGGAGCAGCTGAGGCAAAAAGCATAGATGCATTTAAGGGAAAGCTAGATAAGTACATGAGGGAGAAAGGAATACAATGGTACGCTGATAGAGTTAGATGAAGAGGGGTGGGAGGAGGCTCGTGCAGAGCATAAACGCCGGCATGGACTAGTTGGGCTGAATGGCCTGTTTCTCTGCTGTAGACCCGATGTAAATTTAAGTATTTTATGAAACTAAGTAATAGGCCATTTAAAGGGGATATGTTGAAGGAGAAATTAAAGGAGGTTATTGGATGAAACTATGGTTCTGATAACGCGGCAGTGATCTCACAAATTGTGGTTCTTGGACACTCTGGAGTTTAGGTAGTGCCTTGCTGATTTCAATTCTAACTAGGAAGGACCTCCTGTCTGAGATGTCTAGCCAATTTCTCTATCCAGGCCCGAGTCCATCCAAGTGATGGCAGTAGGTATCATAGTATCATAGAATCTAGCAGCACAGAAGGAGGCCATTCGGTCCATTGTGCCTGTGCCGGCTCTTTGAAAGTGCTGTCCAATTAATCCCACTCCCCTGCTCTTTCCCCATAGCCCTGCAGTTTTCTCCCCTTCAAGTATTTATCCAATTCCCTTTTGAAAGTTATTATTGAATCTGCTTCCACCGCCCTTTCAGGCAGTGCATTCCTGATCATAATAACTCGCTGCATTAAAAAAAGTTCTCCTCATCTCACCTCTGGCTCTTGCCATTTACCGTAAATCTGTGAGCTCTGGTTACTGATCTTTCTGCCAGTGGAAACAGTTTCTCCTTATTTACTCTATGAACCCTTCATGATTTTGAAAGCTTCTATTAAATCTCTTCTTAACCTTTTCTGCTGTAAGGAGAACAACCTCAGCTTCTCCAATCTCTCCACGTAATTGAAGTCCCTGGTACCATTCTAGTAAATCTCTTATGCATCCTCTCGAAGGCTTTGACATCCTTCCTAAAGTACAGTATCCAGAATTGAACACACTACTCCAGCTGAGGCCTAACTATTGATTTATAAAGATTTAGCATAACTTCCTTGCTTTTGTACTCTCTGCCTCTATTTCTAAAGTCAAGGATCCCGTATTTTTTTAACAGCCTTAACAACTTGTCCTGCCACCTTCAAAGATTTCTGTACGCAAACCACCAGATCTCTCTGTTCTTGCACCCCCTTTAAAATTGTACCATTTAGTTTATATTGCCTCTCCTCATTCTTCCTTCCAAAATGCATCACTTCACACATCTCTGCGTTAAAGTTATTGAAAGGTAAAGGTTTCTGAGTCAGGGTTTTCAAAATGCCCATCACTAATGAGGCTTACACTATTATTTTGAGACAGTTTGGCTCCTGGTACCTTCTGAAGCACCTTGATCTATTGTCCTGTGATATGCGTCGACTTTTTCTTCAACATCAGCTGGTTCTTTATCTAAAACCCCGCTGTATCAGAGTACATCTGGCTTACGTTTAGTTCATTAGGAGCAATGCAGTGATCTCATATTTCATGAACGGAGCCTGGAAATCAAACCCAAATCTGACCCTGATGTCTTTGGGATAATAATCTTGGACTTCACAAATTGAACTAACAGCTGCTTAAATTTCTAAGGTCCTGTGATCTAAAGTTCCTGATTTGGCTATGATATGTTGCCTTGGCTTTGGCTAAAAGAGTTGATGAATTACAGGCTCTGGTGGCTGCTCAGGCTTATTAGATCTGGCATGGGATCTGGCCACTTTTTGCCTTATCCTCATTTCCAATCTAAATTTGTCTCTTGGTTTGATTTCCAACAGAAGATAGTTATTTTGTTTATTATCTGCCTCGTGCTCTTCAGAAGTTGGATGTGATTGCTACAATGTGGGTGCTTATAGAACTTTATCCTCCAATGTTGTCCTTACAAAACCTTGCCAGCCAGTTGTAGATTATCACTGTTGTGTCACTGGTATGGTGTGTTCTCCACTCTCACTTTGCAGGTAGGAAGTCTTCTGCTTTACCTGGGGTCATTCTATCAGGTCTGTGATTTCATGTGCGAATATGAAACAGATCTATGGAAAGTATATTTTGATAACCACCTCGGGTAGCCAGCAAGCTTTTATAAGACATTCGGCAGTTCTGCGAATGTAATTGGTATATGGCAGAGTTCAACAATTTTGGTTTTCTTTGTCGTTTGTGTTTTCATATAAAAGTATATGTTGTTTTAGCAGCAGACAGCAGTGATGCCATTGCGCCACCAAATGAGTCTACCTGCATTCATGTTTGCATACCTGGCAGATAGGTTTAGGAGACAGTAGGGTACATTTCTAGAGAGAAGAGGGATTGAGGCATATGATGAGAAGCCGGGTAGATAGGGTCAAAGGTACAGGCTTGTTGAGCTTAATGGTGTTTCCAGTTCTTAAAATTTCTTGTGTTATAAAGATTTTTAAAGTTAACATATTAGCAAGGATGCTCTTTATCACACTACATTACAATTTGATTGGCCATGTCTAAAAATAGTGCTGTTCTAACGTTACGAATGTCAACTGTGCAACATCCAACACTTACGGCAGAACAGTGGGCACTCACTCCTTTTGTTACAAGATTTCTAAGTAACCATTTTATGCAGCCAAGTGACAGCATTAGAACTTCTGTTCCTGTTCCTCTGAGTTGTTGGATTATAAAATTGACTATATTTAAACAATGTTTTATTGTCTGTTTAGGGCAGTGTGGAGCACTGTATGATTGGAGTGATGATCTTATCTGAACTTACGCAGGAAATGAACGTGGTACGTACGCATCCCCCCATGCTAACTTACGCGTTTTTAAGAGTTACAAGTCAACCACCCGTGGCATTGCACATGGTGTGTCAAGACCAAGTGCAGTATTCAGATCAAGCAAGTTAGCAGTAATTCGGCTAAGATGGGGGAGCAGGTAGAGCAGGAGAAGAGGGAACAGTTGACAAATTGACTTTAGGATAGGCCTGAAAGAGCAGGAGGAAGAGAAAAATTACAGCATAACATAACTTCTCTAAAAATCATGTATTTTGATGCATTTTATTCTCGTTTCTGTCATATCAGGATAATGATGCTGCTGCAGTTGGGATTAATGGACTGTAACACCATTGAGTGATGAGATGTGGGTTCACCATGCAACCCCATGCACAGTGAGGTACTGCTCCCAGCAAAGTCAAACGGGGTCAGGGTTTTTCCCATGGGAACGAGGTGTTCCTGTGCACCCCCTTTCATCAAGTTTCACACTCACATGGCAAAGGCCTAAAACCTATTCACTCACCCACTCTGGGCTATGGAAATTGCATAGGCAGGCCAGGAGCAGGAGAGAAAATATTTTCTGATGTAAAAAGAATAATTGAGTAAAATGTAGCCTGAATTGAAATTTATCTAGGCTCACCGGTATCAGCTGAATTGATTCTGTGCACATTGTATTGCAGGCTGATTCAACAAGACCACTATCCAAGCACCGAAGAATAGCTACCTCGTTTCGTGATGTGTGTTTACGAGAAATCTTCACACTGGCCTGTACCCTGCTAAGGGAGGTAAGAGAGTACTCAGGCTAGCAACAGAGGTGTAAAACTTGATTCGGAAAGCATTTTGTTGGTACATTGAAGCACTGTGGACTGATACCATACACTCATTTATTACACTTGGCTCTAACCCCTAGGATACTTGGTTTTCTTTGGAGCATAACGTATTAATGTTTTGTCAGCTTTAAACCAGTATGATTTCACTAGCATCCAACAGCCACAGCTAAGTTAACTGAAACAATCAAGTTAGGAAACTTAATATGTGATTGAGAGTTTGTTTAGGAGCACTTGCGATCAGAATAATGACAGATTCAGAGAGAAATTTGTTAGAAAAATATTCTTGCCCACAAATGAATGTGGGCCTGTTTCTACCCCTCCCTCTACACACGCTTATAATATTTCTTGAGTGTGTCTGTAATGTTTAAAATGTCCCCCAAACCGTAAAATACAGTGGAAGTGATATGCTGACCTGTAGCAGACTAGTTCCTCCTGCTGGTTTAATTTCATCCTCTAATTTCCAAAATGGAGATCTGCAAAGAAAGAGAAGGAAAAGCTGTTGGGAACTAACTAGCTTTAAGGCACTAAGAAATGATTTGGGGGAAGCACACGCACTGCATAATATTGTAAATGGATAAGATAAAATGGCATCAATAGCCGAATCAAGAGATTGAGGGTAATTATAACTTTGGGCGATATCGAATTAGCCGCCCATTGTACACCATGTCCACCAAATCAATAGAAGGGAAAACTGGGCATGGTGCAGAATGGGTGGCCAATTCAATATCACCCGTTTTACACCATTGCTCCCAGATATAATTAACCCCATTAATTATTAAATTTTAAAAGTTGCAGATTAATAAATGATAAATGTTAGGTGATATATTTAAGAAAGGCTAAATTACTGAATTTTTATAAACTTTATGCAGGGCGGTTCAGGCTTGCACTGACTGTTTCTCTCCTGAAAATGATAGAACAGCAGATATCCTCCAGCTAAGGGCAAGATGCACCTTTTCTGCTCTTTCATAATCCCATTGTTGGTTAATGGAAACCTGTAAAGAGATGGGTTATGCTATAAAACCCGACCATTCTTTTTACCCCTTGTGATTAGAAAATGGATCATGAATGGGGTTTTGTAGACTTTGACCCTGTGTATAACATTGTTAACATTGGTATCATGAAAGCTGCACATATGATTTCAAAATGGGAGAAGATAAGTCAAAAACCTAAATGATCCTTTCAATAGCTAATCTGAGTGACTAGCTCATATTATTGACTGAATAGTAAATGCCACTGGCATAACAGAATGTGCTTTAGAATCTTCTTGCATCGTGTTCTATATGTTATCAAGTTCTGACATATTTTAATTTTTCCAAGTTCTTGTTTGTCGACTGTTTAATGGTGACTTTCTTTTTAAGCTGCTGTCATTAACTTTAGAAGATTCAGATTTTAAACTGGGCCTAAAATTTCCTCGGCAATTTTGTTCCATCTCTTTGGTGCAGGTTAAAAAAAGAAATGAAACTGCTGGAATGTTAGAAATGTTTCACTTTACAGCTGGCTCAGGTACGGGATGGGCCAACAGTATGAACAAACCCTACATTCACCTGACATTCCAGCTTAACCCCAGACTGTTTGAAAACGTGGTGAAATGGTTTTCCTTTCACGAGACATTTTCCTGATTGACATATCCAAAAAATCACATGTGTGTGTCGGTCAAAGCCAGGATTTTGCTGAATGGAAGTGCAGGCAGGCAGGCTTGCTTCAGAGGGCTTAGAAAAACTATAGACTGCTTTAAGTTACCACTGAGATTCCAGAAGGCTGCTCTCTTGGATTTGGGGGCTAGAGAGCCCTCTCCCCACTGATCTACAGCTCCACAGATCCGATCAGGCTGATTGAATCCTCCTATCTGCTCAAGAAGTGTGGCATACAAAAGATCTTTGAACATTTTTAAAACCAAGCTAGCTGGGCAAGATTCCAACTCCACTAAATTTATTTTCCCAATTGTATAAACGTTCTTAATCTTTCCACAAGTTATCCCCTCATCAGACCCAAGTTATCCTTCCCAGTTGGGATCAGTGGTGGAGTTGACATAAAGGTCTTGATAGTAACCCCCCCATGATGGGCGGGTGAGGGTTAAACATGCAAAACCGGGGAACGTGACCCCAACCCGCTGCGCACACACCCGTTGCAGTTTTAATGGCAGTGGGTTTTGTGGCATCTGAGTGTCCCGCCGTGGAGAGGTGGGACGTTTCATGAACATATTTAAATCGGGCTTCCACAGTGTAATTGGGAGCCCGATTTAAATTTCACAGTTGCTGCACGGAACTGCATGCGACATTCTGCCATTTATTCTTGAAAAGGAGGTCCACATTTGCAACAGATAATACCTCGGTATTCATTAAGGGGGGAACTCATTTCCATTTATCATATCGGGTTACATTATGTCTGGCTGATTGAACATTTCTCACAGCCCTTTACCTGGTTGGAGCACTTTACTCAAGGGCAGGGGTGCTCCATTATCCTTTTGCCCATTCACAAGGGGAAGAAACACCCTTGTGATTCTAGGAGTATCCTGCAAATGGAGGCAGCCGGAGATCAACCTGTTTCCATCCCTAGAGAATCAGCTGCTCCCTCCCTCAGTTTTGCTCCAGGAGAGGAGGTGCATCCTTGTAGAAGTGGGATGACCTCCCCTTGTTATGGGCACAGATGTTTCTGTATATATTTCTTTCCTTTCCCCTCATTGCTGCTGAAACTCACTCTGATCACTTGTACTGGCCCTGTCAGCCACAATTCTTGGTGATTTTAGCAATGAACCAAGCTAACGTTCCTGCGCCTTGCAGCTGGGACCTGCTCGCCCAATGAGGGGCGTCAGATTCTGTATCTAGATTGAAGTTCTGTCAGCTGATGGTGCAGTTATTGGACTGTGTTGACTTCTAGATCAAGGTCCTTTCTTGTCTATAGTTGAGATCCTACTGAGTGTCAGGAAAATTTCTACTTTCTATATGTGGTTTATCAAGTGACAGGAAGCTAGTTCCCTTCTCCTTGCCTGCTGCAAGGTTCGTTATATTCTAAAATATCTGCAGTTATTGTTTAAAACATAAAAGATGCAAACAAAGCACTGGGGTTCATTTCTAGAGGAATAGAATTGAAAAGCAGAGAAGTTATGTTAAACTTATATAGAACCTTGGTTAGACCCCACTTGGAGTACTGTGCACAATTCTTGTCTCCATATTATAAACAGGCTATAGAGGCACTGGAGAAGGTGCAAATAAAACATTACAATGACGACACTAGAACTGAAAGGTTAGAACTATCAGGAAAGACTGAACAGGCTGGGGCTCTTTTTTCTAGAACAAAGAAGGCTGAGGGATGACCTAATAAAGGTCTTTAAAATTGTGAAGGGGTTTGATACGTAGAGAAGATGTTTCCACTTGTGAGGAGTCCAAAACTAGAGGTCATGAATATAAGATTGTCACTAATAAATCCAATAGGGAATTCAGGAGAAACTTCTTTACCCAGAGAGCGGTGCGAATGTGGAACGCGCTACCACAAGGAGTAGTTGAGGCAAATAACATAGATACATTTAAGGGGAAGCTGGATAAACACATGAGGGAGAAACTAATAGGGTGAGATCAAGTAGGGTGGGAGGAGGCTCGTATGGAGCATAAACACCGCCATAGATCTGTTAGGCCGATTGGCCTGTTTCTGTGCTATAAATTTCTATGTAAAACTGGGTCTAAAGCCCAGATCTATTCTAATGCTTATGGACCCTATCACATCCTTTCTTGAAGCCCTTTGTATTTTGCTTTATGCAAGACACATGGCTGTTTGTCCTATTAAATCTCCCGTCGTTCTTTCTGGGACCTTAATATAGTCCTTTGTAAGACTGAAGTTTTTTGCACAGTGGATCAGTATTAGTTCAGCCTGTACGATTGTGAGCCAAAGAGTGGGTGAGGGGCGTGGGGAAGGAGGGGCAGGGGGAGGGAGGCGAGGGGGGAGCGGTGAGGTTTGTGTTTTAGTACTATTATAGTATGGCTCCTACTTGGTTCAAATAAGGGTGAAAGATTACTTACTGTGCCTATTATTCATACAATCATAGCATCTGTTACGTATCACAATCGCTCCCAACCATCCCCTCAAGCTGGAGATCATTTCTGTTCTTTTATGGTCAGAGAATTTTAAAGGAAGCCATTCGTTTACAATAGTGTCGGTCAAAAAGAACTGAGGTTTAGGTAGATCCTGGGCCTTTATGTACAGTCAGGACAGGAGCAGAGACTCACATGAGGTGGCAGTCCCGATAACATCAGGAGCAGTCGAAGCAATGAAGATTACACAAGTTCTTACGGTCTAGGGTAATCTAACATTGCCAGCCTTCTTTCTATAAGTACCTGATCTAGGGGTTTTGCACCATGTTAAGTCTGGGTTGTGCAACCTTTACGTTAGTGTAGACTTTATTGCTTTAAAATTGTGTTATCAAGAGCTTTGGTTTACTGTGACTGAATGCGTCAAATACCGTTTTTATTGTACGAGATTCCGTGATTTGTACTGGTGTTCTGGGAATTAAGTTCCATAATTCTGTCTGAAAACCAGTGACCTTGCCAATAATTTATGCAGAAGTTGCTATTCCCTATAACTGGGGCTGATGATGACTGAATAAATCAAAGGCAATTTTTATTACACGTGGTTTCTGTGAAAATTAAAAACCAGTGCCCTTTCCATTAATACATATTGGGCACATGGGTAGCAATGTATTACAGGGTAATGGGCGATCGAATATTGGGATGTTATTGCAAAACAGCTTCAGAGGTGCGCCCTTAATAAGCACCCTGCTTTTGCTCAACATTGTAATTTTTGAGATATTGTAAGTTTTTAATTACTTTTCAAAATTTATTCTTAGGATGTGGGTGGCGCTGGCAAGGCATTTATTGCCCATCCTTAGTTGCCCCTTGTACAACTGAGTGGCTTTCTTGGCCACTTCAGAAGGCAGTTAAGAGTCATCCACATTGGTGTGGGACTGGAGTCACATATAGGCCAGACCGGGTAAGGACAGCAGGTTTCCTTCCCTAATGGACATTAGTGAACCAGTTGGGTTTTTATGACAATCCGACAGCCTCATGGTGACTTTTACTGATACCAGCTTTTTATTCCCAGCTTTTTTTTAAAAAGTTAATTCAAATGCTGAAACTTCCATGGTGGGATTTGAACTCTCATTTTCTGGATTACTCATCCAGTAACAACCACTAGGCTACTGTACCCAAGGATTCTTCAATTACACAGTAAAGGTTTTTTGTTTCCCCCCCCTTCCCCACCACCCAAATTTGTCCCCTTCTGAATGTACCAACTCTTGCTCAGTGCTGTTCCGCAATGAGAAATGGAACCTCGGGTCTTGTGGTCAGTACAACATCTGATAGCGCCTATATCCACTCCCCCATCAGAGGAATATCATTTTAATGGTCCAGGCTGTTTCAGTTTTAAGATTCTTGTTCTGTTTAGGTGTTGGCGAAGCCCCTAAATCTTCAGGATCAAAGGCAACACAGCCTGGTTATGCAGCTCCTCAAACTTGTCCTGAACTGCCTTAGCTTTGACTTCATTGGGAGCTCAGCTGATGAATCTACAGATGACCTTTGCACTGTGCAGATTCCAACCAACTGGAGGTCAGGTAAGGTGGGACGGCAGGAGAAATGGGAAGAATTCTCTTGCTTTATTTAAATTGTGTGAAGTTAATAAGGAAAAGTCAGACTTACATTTAAAGCTGAAACAAAAAAAAGCAAACGTGGAAGCTAAAATAATAGCAGAAAGTGCTGTAAATGCCCAGCAGATTGATCAGCATCTGAAAGAGGAAAGATAGATAACATTTTGGATTCTAATGAAGGGTTACACCCAAAATGTTGATCTTTCTGTTTCGGGTGCTGCTAGCTTGACGTGTATTTCCAGTAATTTCTGTCTGAAGTCCTTCCTTTTTATTCAACATCACAGCTGTTAATTTTTTTAATATTTTGATTTGTAGAAGAATGTCGTTTGTGTTAATACTGTTCCTCTGCAGTTTCAGATGTCACAGTGACTGCAGTTTCTTTGTAAAAAGGTTCTCAGTTTCAGCTGACCCATGCAGGGGAAGCAGGGGAAGCCAAAAAGAGAGTCATCCTGGGCCATTCACAGGTAGGGCTTAGTGACCAGCTGTGGAGCCGTGCTGGCAGAGCCCTGGGATCAGACAGCATTTGTTTGGTTCTGCAAAATATTTCTCAGCCTGTCTGGTTCAAAGTTGGCGAGTTTGTCTGAAGCCTTTAGAAAGTGATAGGACAGAGCTTCCACAGATGGTGAGAAAAGGTTCGCTAGATTGATTCCTGGGATGAGAGGGTTGTCCTGTGAATAAAGATTATGTAGAATGGGCCCATGCTCTCTGGAGTTTAGAAGAATGAGAGGTGATCTCATTGAAACATATAAGATTCTGAGGGGGCTTGACAGTGTAGATGCTGAGAGGATGTTTCTCCTGGCTTGGAGAGTCTAGAACTAGGGGACATAGTCTCGGGATAAGGGGTCGGCCATTTAGGACTGAGATGAGAAGGAATTTGTTCACTCAGTGGGCCGTGAATATTTGGAATTCTCTACCCTAGAGGGCTGTGGATGCTCAGTCGTTGACTATATTCAAGACTGAGATTGATAGATATTTGGACTCTAAGGGAACCGAGGAATTGGGTGGGAAAGTGGAGTTGAGGTAGAAGATCAGCCATGATCTTAATTAATGGCAGAACATGCTCGATGGGCCATATGGCCTATTCCTGCCCCTATTTCTTATGTTTCTTATGTAAAAACTGCTTTGTAAAAATCCTTGGTTTAGCACAGCTGTCTCAAACTATTTGTTATTTACTCAAGATCTGAGTTCATCTTACTAATTACTTTAAGCCGAAATACAGTGAAGGGGTTCTCTGTTTGATCCATTGGCACACTGTTAATTTATCTAGACATCAAGGCAAGGGAAGGCAGTCCCTGGAACTCAAGGAATGAAGGCTCAATCCTGGGAGTAGTCGAAGATACTGAACCCGAAAGATAACTAGAGTGAAAAACCCTAACATATAACCGTAGGGTAGGAGCTACATGCAGCATGCCTTCCTGTACATGCCGATTGGAAGTCTCTGGTGTTTTGTTTTGATTAGTTCAGTTGCCCCGGCCAAGGTCAGTCAAAGAAAAAGTGGTTATTGCTCCACCGATGCCTTACTAGTGACGCGTTCCCGGTATGCTCCTCTACTTGTGTGCAATGCATGAGTTCCTCGATCTGGAAGGCTTGCTAGTTTTTCAGAAACAATTATGTAGTTTGTATCCGTAGATTCCATGGTGAGCGGCTGATAGGCAAAAGATCACCCACACTGGCATACCGGATACACTCCCAGATTTCTAGGTTGTGTGAAGCTGCAATTTAAACACCAGCTTTTATGCTGCACTGTAACTTTCTACAGTTCCCATACGTGGTTCTGCAGTAGGTTTTTTACATTTTTCTCAGCCCACATTACTCAGACATAACAATAGCAAATGCTTCTCTGTAATCAGTGATCATTGGTTTCTATGGAACATGCAAACTTCATTGAGTCCAATAGAGAAATGAGTGGAGTACTCTATATTCATGATTTGGTGCAGTTAATTTTACATTAAATATGCACATCTTATTCTGAGCTGCTGCTATAAACTGCATCCTCCTCCACCCAAATTTTCTCCCTTCCTCAAGGTGCTGACTAATGTTGGTTTGTGTGATCTACTAACGCTGGAGTGTGTTCTACTAATTCTTTACTGTGATCTACTAACACTGGAGTGTGTTCTACTAATTCTTTACTGTGATCTACTAATGCTGGAGTGTGATCTGAACCTCTCTCTTCTGCTTGAAGACACTCCTTAAAACCTACATCTTTGCACCTGAACTAAAATCTCTTTATGTGGCTCGGTGTTAAATTATGTCTGATAACGCTCCTGTGATGGGAGCGTTGGGACGTTTGTACTATGTTAAAGGTGCTATATAAATTCAAGTTGTTGTTGTTGAACTAATGCTGGGGTATGATCTAATAATGCTGGAATGTGATTTACCAATGCTGGAGTGTGATCTATTAATGATGGATGTGGTCCACTAATTCTTGACGGATCTACTAATGGTAGGGTCTGATCTATTAATGTAGGGGTGTGATCTAATGTTTGAGTCAGATCTACTGATTCTTGAGTGTGATCTACTGCGAGTAGGGTATGCTGGAGTGTGATATAATTATGTTGTAGTGTCTTCTAATGCTAGGGCATGGTCTACTCATGCTGGGGTGTGATATAATGCTAGGGTATGATCTATTAATGCTAGGGTATGCTCAATTAATGCTATGGTATGTTCTATTAATGCTGTGGTATGGCCGACTAATGCTGGTGTGCGATCAACAACAACAACAACAACAACAACAACAACTCACATTTATATAGCACCTTTAACGTTGTAAAATGTCCCAAGGCGCTTTATAGGAGCTTTTATCACACAAAATTTGTCACTGAGCCACATAAGGAGATATTAGGACAGGTGACCAAAAGCTTGGTCAAAGAGGTAGGTTTGTAGGAGAGTCTTAAAAGAGGAGAGAGAGGTAGAAAGGCGGTGAGGTTTAGGGAGGGAATTCCAGAACTTACGGCCTATGCAGCTGAAGGCACGGCCGTCAATGGTGGAGCGATTAAAACCGGGGATGCGCAAGAGGCAAGAATTTGAGGAGCGCGGAGGTTTTGGAGGGTTGTAGGGGCTGGAGGAGGTCACAGAGATAGGGAGGGGCGAGGCCATAGAGGGATTTGAATACAAGGATGAGAATTTTAATTTCGAGGTGTTCCCGGACCCGGAGCCAAAGTAGGTCAGTGAGCACAGGGGTGACAGGAGAACAGGACTTGGTGCGAGTTAGGATACGAGTAGCATAATCTTGGATGGGCTCAAGTTTATGGAAGGTGGAAGATGGGAGGCCGGCCAGGAGAGCATTGGAATAGTCAAGTCTAGAGCTAACAAGGCCATGGATGAGGGTTTCAGCAGCAGATGAGCTGAGGCAGGGGCGGAGACGGGCGATGTTACAGAGGTGGATGTAGGCAGTCTTGGTGATGGAGCGGATATATGTTCGGAAGCTCATCTCCGGGTCAAATAGGATGCCAATGTTGTGAACAGTCTGGTTCAGCCTCAGACGAGGACCAGGGAGAGGGATGGAGTCGGTGGCCTAGGGAACGGAGTTTGCGGCGAGGACGGAAGACAGTGGGCTCGATTTTCGGGTGAAGGAGCGGAGGTGGCGGGGGGCTCCGAAAATCGCTGAAAACCCAAGCGGGTTCGGAGCCCGGCTCCAACCCGCCGACTTCCTGGTTCCCCAGTGACGCGTTCAGGTGCGCGCACGCCTCCCGAATGCGGAAGTCCCACTGGCAATTAAAGCCGGCGGGATGATAATTTGCATAGTTTGTCAGATAATTGAAGTACTTGAACTACTTGATTGACTCGACATTTTGGCAGGGGTGCGATTTTGAAGCATCCTCAGTGTATTTCCCGTGCTGTGGGACACACTCCCTGTTGCAACAGACGTGTTTCAGCCAGCAACCAGTGGGAGATGCAAATGCTTATTTGATAGGTGGGGAGAAAATGTCATTTATTGCAGCAGGGCACTCTGTCACTTCAGACAAAGTTTTGGCTGCAAGACCTTTGTGTTTTCACTCAAAGTTCTCACTTTCCACCCAAAACTCCGTTGTTCAAACATATTTAACTACTTTGTGGACCATCTCAAACTCACACTGTCAGGAAGGGGGGGGGCACCATGGCTGCATTTACCACTATACCCGAGGACGAGCAACATCACCAGCCTCGCCAGGCATGGCGTCCACCTCCGTCACGTGGAGCTCCACAACACAGGCACCTGCACAAAAGCACAGAGGGCAACAACAGAAAGAGCGACGTCGCAGGAGGCACTATCCTCGCCACAGGGTCTACAGACGGAGGCTCAGCTTCATGGAACTCTCTAAGGAGCAGTGCATACGGAGGCTCAGAGTCGGTCGCCAGGTAGTCGCGGACATCTGCAGCCTCCTTCGTGCCGAGCTGCTCCCGGCTGGGCCGAGCAGCAACTCCTTACCTGTCGCTGTCAAAACCACCACTGCCCTCAACTTCTTGGCCTCCGGATCATTCCAGGGTGCTACCGGGGACATCGCCGGGGTCTCTCAGTCGTCTGCACACAAGTGCATAAGGCAGGTCTTATGTCTTTGGTCTTCCCAATATATACTGGAGTGTGATCTGCTAATTATTTCCTGATCTACTAATGTCAGGGTATGATCTATTAATGCTGTGGTGTGATCTTCTAAAGCTGGAGTGTGATCTGCTGATGCTGGAGTGTGATCTGCTGATGCTGGAGTGTGATCTGCTAATTATTGATTGATCTGCTAATGGTAGGGTATGATTTAGTGCTTGGGTATTATCTACGAATGCTGGGGTGTGATGTACCAATGTTGTCGTGTGATCTATTAATGCTGGAGTGATTTCTACTAATGCTGAGGTATTGTGTACAATGGTTAGTGTCTTTAGTGGTGGTTAGTCTGTTAGTGTTAGTTAAAAAGCCTAAAACTAAACAGTTAAAAAGAGTGGGAAACTAGTTTAAACTAGATAAATGAATTAGTTTAAAAAAAACTAAAATTAAACCAAGTGAATTAATTGCATAAAAACTTGGATGAATTAAATAAATAAAACAAGGTCATATAGGGATGGCAGTGCAGGTGGTGTGCCGTAACTGCAGCATGTGGGAGTTTGTGGCTGGCAGCGCGGTCCCAGGCAACCACATCTGTAGTAAGTCTGCAACTTGAGGAACTTCGGCTCAGAGTTGTTGAGCTGGAGTTCAAGGTGCAGACATTGCAAATGTAACCCCGCTATTCAAGAAAGGAGGGAGAGAGAAAGCAGGGAACTACAGGCCAGATAGCCTCATATCAGTCGTCAGGAAAAAACTGGAATCCATTATTAAGGAAGTGGTAACAGGGCACTTGGAGCATCATGACGTGATTAGGCAGAGTCAACATGGTTTTATGAAAGGGAAATCGTGTTTGACAAATCTATTCGAGTTTTTTGAGGATGGAAGTAGCAGGGTAGATGAAGGGGAACCAGTGGATGTAGTATATTTGGATTTTCAAAAGGTATTCAATGAGATGCCACATAAAAGGTTGTTATGCAAGATAAGGGCTCATGGGATTGGGGTAATATATTACCATGGATAGAGGATTGGTTAACAGACAGAAAACAGAGAGTAGGGATAAACGGGTCATTTTCAGGCTGGCAGGGGTGCCTAGTGGGGTGCCGCAAGGATCAGTGTTTGGGCCTCAGCTATTTACAATCTATATTAAAGACTTAGATGAAGAGACCGAGTGTAATTTTTCGAAGTTTGCTGATGATACAAAGCTAGGTGGGAAATTAGGAGACTTGGGTGTCCTCGTAAAAGAAATACAAAAAGTTAGCATGCAGGTACAACAAGCAATTAGGAAAGCAAATGGCATGTTGGCCTTTATTGCAAGGTGGTTGGAGTACAAGAGTAAGGAATTCTTACTACAATTGGACAATGGCTTTGGTGAGACCTCACCTGCAGTACTGTGTACAGTTTTGGTCTCCTTATCTAAGGAAGGATATACTTAACTTAGAGGCGGTGCAACGAAGGTTCACTAGATTAATTCCTTGGATGAGCGGGTTGTCCTATGAGGAGAGGTTGAGTAGAATGGGCCTATACTCTAGAGTTTAGAAGAATGAGAGGTGATCTCATTGAAACATAAGATTCTGAGGGGGCTTGACAAGTAGATGCTGAGAGGTTGTTTCCTCCTGGCTGGAGAGTCGAGAACTCGGGGGCATAGTCGCAGGATAAGAGGTCGGTCATTTAAGACTGAGATGAGGAGGAATTTCTTCACTCAGAGGGTTGTGAATCTTTGGAATTCTCTACCCCGGAGGGATGTGGAGGCTCAGTCGTTGAGTATATTTAAGACTGAGAGCGATAGATTTTTGGACTCTAGGGGAATCAAAGGATATGGGGATCGGGCAGGAAAATGGAATTGAGGTCGAAGATCAGCCATGATCTTATTGCATGGCAGAGCAGGCTCGAGGGGCTGTATGGCCTACTCCTGTTCCTATTTCTTATGTTCTTATGTTCACTGACCTCGGTAGAACTAGGAATGTGGTTCTGCTGAGGGAGTTTGAGGAGCTAGGGTTCAAATTAAAAAGCAGAACCTCAAAAGTAATAATCTCTCGATTATTACCTGAGCCACTCGCAAATTGGCATAGGGACAAACAGAGGGTAAAATGCGTGGCTGAAAGAGTGATGCGGGAGGCAGGAGTTTCCACTCGGGGTTCTGGCACCAGTACTGGGGAAAGAGAGAGCTGTTCCGTTGAGACGGGCTCCGCTTAAACCGGGCTGGGACCAGTGACCTGGCGAATTGAAAAACTAGGGCTTTAAACCAATAAGGGGGGAGGAGGGTTCAGGTAAGGGTAAATTTATAAGTCTAAGGAGAAAAATGAAGGCTGCAGAGCAGAGTAGCGATTTGGGTACAAACAAGGCGGCTCACCACCACCTTCGCAAGGGCAATTTGGGATGGGCAATAAATGCTGGCCTTGCCAGCGACGCCCACATCCTATGAACGAATAAAAAAAAAAGCAGAGCATGTCAGGAAGGGACAGAGAGTTTAACAAAGTTTTCAGACTGGAGGAAGGTATACAGTGGTGTTCCCCAAGGGTCGGTACTAAGACCACTGCTTTTCTTGAGATATATTAATGACTTGGACTTGGGTGTACAGGGCACAATTTCCAAATTTGCAGATGACACAAAACTTTGAAGGACAGTGATGGACTTCAAGAGGACATAGTCAGGCTGGCGGAATGGGCTGATACATGGCAGATGAAATTTAACGCAAAGAAGTGCAAAGTGATAAATTTTAGTAGGAAGAGCGAAGAGAGGCTAAATAGTACAATTCTAAAGGGGGTGCAGGAATAGAGAGACCTGTGGGTATATGTGGTCAGGTCATTGAAGTTGGTAGGACAGGTTGAGAATGCTGTTAAAAAAGCATATGGGATCCTCGGCATTATAAATAGAGGCATAGAGTACAAAAGCAAGGAGGTTATGATGAACCTTTATAAAACACTGGTTCGGCCACAACTGGAATATTGTGTCCAATTCTGGGCACCGCACTTTAGGAAGGATGTGAAGGCCTTAGAGAAGGTGCAGAAAAGATTACTAGAATGGTTCCAGGGATGAGGGACTTCAGTTATGTGGATAGACTGGAGAAGCTGGTGTTATTCTTCTTGGAGCAGAAAAGATTGAGAGGAGATTTGATCGAGGTGTTCAAAATCATGAACGGTCTAGACAGTGTAAATGGAGAGAAACTGTTCCCATTGGCAGAAGGGTCGAGAACCAGAGGACACAGATTTAAGATGATTGGCAAAAGAACCAAAGGTGACAGGAAAAACTTATTTACACAGTGAGTGGTTAGGATCTGGAATGCACTGCCTGAATGGGTGCTGGAGGCAGAATTGTGGCTTTCAAAAGGGAATTGGATAAGTATTTGGAAAAAAAAAATTGCAGGGCTACAGGAAAAGGGCGGGGGAGTTGGACTAGCTGGATTGCAGAGAGCCGGCACAGACTTGATGGGCCGAATGGCCTCCTTCTGTCACATCAGGGAAAAATAGTAAAAAGTTAAAATTAAATGCACTGTATCTGAATGCAAGAAACATTCATAACAAGATAGATGAATTAATGATACAAATAGAGCTAAATGGGTTTGTCTAGTAGCCATTACTGAGACGTGGTTGTAGGGTGAACAAAGCTGGGAATGAAGTATTCCTGGGTACTTAACTTTTAGAAAAGATAGGCAAAATGGAAAAAGAATGGGGGGGCATGGGAGTAGCCCTGATAAAGGATGAGATAAAGACAGTCATGGGAAGGGATCTTAGCTCAGAAAATCAGGATGTAGAATCAGTATGGGTGGAGCTAAGAAATAACAAGGGGCAGAAAACACTGGTGGGACAAGTTTATAGGCCCTTAAGAGTAGTTACAGTGTTGGACAGAATATAAATCAGGAAATTAGAGGAGCATGTAACAAGGGTAATGCAATAATCGTGGGGGACTTTAACCTTCATATAGACTGCGCAAACCAAATTTGCAAAAGTGGTTTGGAGGACGAGTTCATGGAATGCATTCGAGACACTTTTCTAGAACAATATGTCAAGGAACCTAGTAGGGAACCGGTTATTTTAGATCTAGTATGGTGGAATGAGACAGAGTTAGTTAGTAATTTATAGTAAGGATCCTCTGGGGAAGAGTGATCATAATATAATCAAATTTCATATTGAGTTTGAGAGCAATATAATTAAGTCCGAAGCTAAGGTCTTAAATTTAAACAAAGCCAATTACGTAGCTATGAGGGGTGAGTTGGCTAAGGTAGATTGAGAAATTAGATTAAAAGATATGAGGGTAGATAAGCATGGCGAACATTTAAAGAAATAATTCATAATTCTCGGTGAATGTACATTCCATTGAGGGAAAAGTGGTCCAACTGTGGCTAACTAGAGAAGTTAAGGTTAGTATTTAATTAAAAGAAGAGGCTTACATTGTTGCCAAAAAGAATAGTAAGCCTGAGGATTGGGAGGGTTTTAGAAATCAGCAAAAGATGACCAAGGAATTGGTGAAGAGAGAGAAAAGAGAACATGAGAGTAAACTAGCAGGAAATATAATAACAAATTGTAGGAGCTTCTGCAAGTATGTAAAAAGGAAGAGAGTAGCGAAAGTAAACATGGGTCCCTGAGAGGCAGAGATAGGAGAAATTATAATGGGGAATAAGGAAGTGATAGAGATGTTAAACAAATATTTTGTATCTGTCTTCACAGTAGAAGACACAAAAAACATACCGGAAATAGTGGGGAACCAAGGGTCCAATGAGAGTGAGGAACTTAAAGTAATTAATATTAGTAAAGAATAAGTACTGGAGAAATTAATGGGACTAAAAGCCATCAAATCCCCTGGACCTGATGGCCTACATCCTAGGGTTTTAAAAGAGGTGGCTGTCGAGATAGTGGATGCATTGGTTTTGATCTTCCAGTATTCCCTAGATTCTAGAACGGTCCCTGTGGATTGGAAAGTAGCAAATATAACCCCGCTATTCAAGAAAGGAGGGAGAGAGAACAGGAACTATAGACCAGTTAGCCTGAAATCAGTAGTAGGGAAATTGCTAGAATCTATTATCAAGAACGTGGTAACAAGGCAGTTAGAAAATCATAATATGATTAGGCAGAGTCAACACGGTTTTATGAAAAGGAAATCGTGTTTGACAAATCTATTAGGGTTTATCTGAGGGTGTAACTAGCAGGGTAGATAAGGGGGAACCAGTGGATGTAATATATGTCGATTTTCAAAAGGCATTCGATAAGGTGCCACACATGCGGTTGTTACACAAGACTAGGGCTCATGAGATCGGGGGTAATATATTAGCCTGAATTGAGGATTGGTTAACAGATAGAAAACAGAAAGTAGGAATAAATGGGTCATTGGCAGGTTGTAACCAGTGGAGTGTCTCAAGGATCAGTGCTTGGGCCTCAGCTATTTACAATCTCTATCAATGACTTAGATGAAGGGACCGAGTGTAATGCATCCAAGTTTGCTGATGATACAGTGCTAGGTGGAAAATTTAGTTGTGAAGAGGACGCAAAGAGGCTACAAAGGGATATAGACAGGTTAAGTGATTGGGCAAGAAGGTGGCAAATGGGGTATAATGTGGGAAAATGTGAAATTATCCACTTTGGTAGGGAGAACAGAAAAGCAGAATATTTTTTAATAGATGAGAGACTAGGAAATATTGGTATTCAGAGGGATTTGGTTGTCCTTGTACATGAATCACAGAAAGTTAACATGCAGGTACAGCAAGCAATTAGGAAAGCAAATTGTATGTTCGCCTTTATTGCAAGGGGGTTGGAGTATAAGAGTACGGAAGTCTTGCTGCAACTATATAGAGCTTTGTTGAGACCACACCCTGGAGTACTGTGTTCAGTTTTGATCTCCTTACCTAAGGAAGGATATATTTGCCTTAGAGGCGATGCAACGAAGGTTCACTAGATTGATTCCTGGGATGAGAGGGTTATCCTATGAGAAGAGATTGAGTAGAATAGGCCTATATTCTCTGGAGTTTAAAAGAACGTGAGGTGATCTCATTGAAACATATAACATTTTTAGAGGGATTGACAGAGTAGATGCTGAGAGGCTGTGTCCTCTGGCTGGAGAGTCTAGAACTAGGGGTCATAGTCTCAGGATAAGGTGTCGGCCATTTAGGACTGAGCTGAGGAAAAATTTCTTCACTCAGAGGGTTGTGAATCTTTGGAATTCTCTACCCCAGAGGGCTGTGGATGCCCAGTCGTTGAGTATATTCAAACCTGAGATTGATAGATTTTTGGACACTCAGCGATCGGGCGGGAAAGTGGAGTGGAGGTAAAAGGTCAGCCATGATGTTATTGAATGGCGGAGCAGGCTGGCGAGGCCGTATGGTTTACTCCTGCTCTATTTCTTATGTTCTTTTGATCTACTAATGCTGGGGCATGATCTATTAATGCTGGAGTGATTTCTACCAATGCTAGGGCATGGCCTACTAATGTTGTTGTATGATCTACTAATTTTGGACTGTGATCCACTAATGCTGGAATGATCTCTACCAATGCTTGGGGGTATGATCTACTAATGCTACAGTGTGTTCTACTAAAGTTAGATTGTGATCTACTGATGCTAGATTGTGATCTAATGCTGGGGTATGATCCACTAATGCTGGACTGTGATTTACTAATGCTAGTGTATGATCCACTAATGCTGGATTGTGATTTAATAATGCTAGGTTATGATCCACTAATGCTGGATTGTGATTTACTAATGCTGGGTTATGGTCTAATGCTGGAGTGTGTTCTGCTGATGCTGGAGTGTGTTCTGCTGATGCTGGAGTGTGTTCTGCTGATGCTGGAGTGTGTTCTGCTGATGCTGGAGTGTGTTCTGCTGATGCTGGAGTATGATCTAATGCTGGATTGTGACCTACAAATGCTAGATTATGATCTAATGCTGGGGTATGAACTACTAATCCTGGGCTATGTTCTACTAATACTGGATTGTGATCTACCAATGCTGGATAGTGATCTAATGCTGCGGTATGATGTACTAATGCTGATTTGTGATCTACTAATGCTAGAATATTACATAGAATTACATGAAATTTTACAGCACAGAAACAGGCCATTTGGCCCAACAGGTCTATGCCAGTGTTTATGCTCCACACAAGCGTCCTTCCACTTTACTTCATCTCACTCTTCATATCCTTCTATTCCTTTCGTCCTCATGTACTTATCTAGCTTCCCCTTAAATGCATCAATGCTATTTGCCTCACCCACTCCATGTGACAACACGTTCCACATTCTCACCACTCTCTGAGTAAAGAATTCCTTATTGGACCTATTAGTGATGAACATTTATGACCCCGAGTTTTAGACACCCCCACAGGTGGAAACATCTTCTCTGCATCTACCCTATTGAACTCATCATGATTTTATGGACTTCTATCAGCTCACCCCTCAGCCTTCTCTTTTCTAGAGAATAGAGCCCAAGCCTGTTCATCTTTCCAGATGATTGTATCCTCTCAGATATTGTAACCTCTCAAAATGCATCACTTCAGACTTATCCGCATTAAATTGCATCTGCTGTGTGACTGCCTATTTCACCAGCCCATCTAAGTCTTCCTGAAGTCTGCTGCTACCCATCTCACTATTTACTACGTTGCCAAAGTTTATATCATCCGTAAACTGCAAAATTGTACTCCATATACCAAAATTCAGGTCATTTATATATAACAAGAAAAACAATAGTCCTAATGCAATCCCTATGGAACCCCACTGCATACTTCAGACCAGTCAGAAAAACATCAAATTCACCACTGCTCTCTGCCTCCTATCCCTTAGCCAATTACGTACCCAGGTTATCATGTGTTTCTATTTTCCGAATAAGTCTGTTATGTGGTACTTGATCACATGTCTTTTGAAAGTCCAGAAATACAACATCTACTGTACTACCTTCATCAACCCTCTCTGTTACTTCATTAAAGAACTCAATCAGTTTAGTCAAACACGATTTGCCTTTAACTAATTCATGCTGGCTGTCCCTTAGTAACCTATGCATCTCCAGGTGAGAATTAATTTTATCCTTGATAATGGTCTCTAGTAGTTTTCCCACCACTGTCGCTGGACTGACTGGCCTGTAGTTACCAGGTTTATCACTCCTTTTTTGAGCAGGGGTGTAACATTTGCAATCTTCCAGTCCTCTGGCACCACTCCCATATCCAAAGGATTGAAAGCCATTATTGGCTAGTTTGTTCTTGTGTTTTTAGCAGATTTTCTTCTGAACTCTATTGATCACCTTTTAAAATATTTCCCACTCCTGTTCTGTCTCTTAGTTTGTCAATATTTTTTCCAATTTACATTCCCTAGTTCCATCCTCATCTCCTCATTATTAGCTTTTTTTCTAATCTATTACTTTGGTTGTTGTCTTACTTATGTCTTTCTCAATCATTATCTTAAACCTTATTATGTTGTGATTGCTATTGCCTAGATGCTTCCCTACACTTACTTCTCTTATCTGCTCTGGTTCAGTTCCCATTACTAGATTCAGCAGTGATTTCTCTCTTGTTGGGCTTCTTACATACTGGGTAAGAAAAGAGTCCTGTACATACTGTAAAAACTACATTCCCTTCTCCCTTTTCACTACCACTTATTGCCAGTTTATTTAGGGTCAGTTGAAATCTCCCAGGATTATTATTCTGTGTCTTTTACTCATTTCATAGATTTGCCTACATATTTCTCCCTCCACTTCCCTTCCACTAGGTGGTCTGTAGTATACCCCTATTAGTGTGACCGATTCCTTCTTATCCTTTATCTCAATCCATATGGATTGTGTTTTTATCTGAATGTTAGGTATGTCCTTTTTTTTCTACTGCCATTATTTCATCTCTAATTAGTACAGCTACCCCAACCTCCTTCCTTCTCTATCCTTTCTAAATACGTTATATCCTGCAATATTTAACTGCCAATCCTATTTTTTATGCAGCGACATCTGGTTCCTGTCTGTGCGTTATTGCATCTAGTTCCCCTGTTTTGTTTCCTATGCTGTGTACATTGCTGTACAGGCAATTTAATTTGTTTTTATTCATCGTTCCTCTCACTTTAATTTTTAACAGTTATTTTATACTGATGTTCTATAACTTTATTTGTTCCCTAACCATTTATGTTTCCCTTTTTCTTTTCCTTGGTCTGACCTTTACTCTCATCTCCTATTTCTTTATCTTCCCGCTAGTGTTACTTCTACCAGATCCCTCCCCCTGTCTTACTAGTTTAAAGTCTTATCTACAGCCCAATTTATCCTTTCTGCTTGGACCTTGGTCCCATTCTGGTTTAGGTGGAGCCCATTCCAGTGGTACAGCTGCTTCCTATCCCAGTACTGGCGCCAGTGTGCCATGAAATGGAATTCCTCCTCCCCACACCACTCTTCCAGCCATGCATTCACCTTCTTGATCTGTCTATCCCAATGTCAATTAACACGTTGCTTGGGTAGTAATCCCGAGTTCACTACCTGTGGGGTCCTGCTTTTTAATTCAGTTCCTAGCTCCTGATACTCCATTAGCAGGACCTCTTTGCTGTTCTTCCCTATGTCATTGGTCCCAAGATGGACCACAACAACTGGATTTCACCTCTCGCCCTGCCCCCTTCCAGGTTGTTCTCCAATTGCTTCGAGATATCCTTTACCTTGGCACAGGCTAGGCAATGCACCCTCCTGGAATCTCAGTCGTGATTAGAGAGGTTTCTGTCCATCCCTCTAATTATCAAATCCCTTATGACTACAACCTTTCTTTTTCTATTTTGCTCATCTCCTTGGCCTGCCTCTTGCTCCACGGTGCCATGGTTAGCATTCTGGCCATCTTCCCTGTAGCTTTCATCCTCATCCCCACAGATAGCAAGTACACTGCACCTGTTGGATAGGACCAGTGTCTGTGGTTCCTCCTTCTCAGCCTTCTCTAGGTTCTCCCTACCCTGCTGACTGACCTGTGTTTTACTATGAGTTATGAGTGCACTCTGGAGTAAACTATCCAGAAATTCCTTCCCTTCCTTATGTGTCAGAGAGTCTCTAACTTGCAATCCAGCTCAGTGACTCTGAGCTGGAATGCCTAAAGGCAGAGACATTTCCTACAGATGTAGTCATCCAGAACAGTCTTACTGTCCACAAATTCCCACACTCTGCAGTCCCAACATACTGCTTGTGCTGCCATTTCTAATCTTTATTTATTGTTAGCAGTCATTTATTTCTAGAGCTAATAGAATCACTTGAGTTCTAGATTATAATTAGTTGATGAATTTAATTTGATTTCAAATTAATGATGGGGTGTGCTCTCATGTTGGGATCTAATGCTTGGATGGGATCTAATGCTAGGGTATGATCTACTAATGCTGTGGTATGATCTAATGTTGGAATGTGATCTAATGCTGGGCTATGATCTACTAATGTTAGGGTATAATCTACTAATACTACGGTATGATCTACCAATGCTGGGCTATGATCTACTAAAGCTGGACTGCATTAGTAGATCATACCAATGTTGGGCCATGATCTACCAATGCTGGGCCATGATCTACCAATGCTGGGCCATGATCTACCAATGCTGGGCCATGATCTACCAATGCTGGGCCATGATCTACCAATGCTGGGCCATGATCTACCAATGCTGGGCCATGATCTACTAATGTTGGACTGTGATCGTTCAGGTGCCGGCAGCTCTCTGGTACCTCACCCAAGTGGCTATTTTTCACATGCGTGCCCAGACTGTGAGTGTTGGCAGACTCTTCAATAACGGAAGCCTGATTTTGTCCTCCCCCAAGGTCTTCACAGGCAAATTTTCCAATTGTAGTCACTGAATAAAAATCAGAACATGGGGCCATTACTGATTTTTTTTTTCTCTTTTTTTTCTTCGCCTGGGATCACTGAACTCCATTTTGGCATCGAAATTGCTACCCTTAACTGAGTAGAGGGTGAGAATCGAAAGATTGCACCTGTACAATTTTCCAAAATATTTTTTGCTCTGTTCAATGTAAATTATCCAGCATTAGTTAGTTAGTATCTGTCTAAATGGCTGATAATGGCAATAAACTTGTCAGAAAGTATCACTAGGTAGGTCCATATCTTTTTAAAAAGTCAGTATAACACGAATTTACAATCCAGTCAGGCCCTGAGCTGTTTCGCTGGTCATCACTGACAAATAGTGAGAGTATCAGCAGTTAATATAATTGTCAGAGCAGAAATTCTCAATCTCCAGAGTGATGTCAGAAATTGTTGGCATTTATTGAATTGAACTGAATTGAATTAAGTGCATCTGCATGAGTTCATTAACTAAAATGGTGAACATGAACAGTGGCTTCCAGCCATGACCAATGAAGCTTGTCTGGTGTCTGACTTGTCTGCACAGATGAAGAAGCACAGATCACATTTATCATGTTAAAAAAACAAGACCTTTCTGTGGCATTCTCAGCCCTAATTTTCAATTCCAACTGTTAGACTTTCATCTCTTTCCCAATACATCCTTACATGAATTAAGAATTTCAATTAAAGAGAAAGTGTATTCATTCAAATTGCGCCATACTTGTAAATTTTAAGGTGAGGCACCTATTCTCTTATTTTAGTCATGCCTTGTTTATGTGTTCAAAAACTGCTGTCTATCTCGGCTGGTGTGGGGGAGGTGTCGGTAGTATTCTAGTTAACCTCAATGTTGATTTGCTAGGAAGGGTTCACCCTTCCAGTCACTATCCCGTGACTCGGTTGAAAAGAAATGAGAGCAAGGTTGGGTTTGGTTAGTATTTCATGAATGATCGTCATACCTGCTGACACTCACTGTCTCGGCACACTCATGTGAACTAGGTAGTGCAGAGGTGCTGCTGCCAGTGGACTGGTCTCTCAGCAAGAGTCACTACCTTTCAGAAGAGAAAGGAGAGGCAAGTAAAAACCCTGCTGGGGAGCGACATCTGAGAGCAGTTGTATCTTTTTGGTGAATGTGTCACTCAAGGGCACTTTTATGATGACACTGAAGTAGAAATTAACACAAAAATACCAGCTTCTAGGCTCGCTGTGAGCAGATGTTTGAAAGGATTAAAATATACCAACAAAGGGAAACTCGAAGTATAAATGCCCCTTTGTAATATTCAGGCTCATGAGACAATTCAGATGAATACACCTTTTAAATTTTGGGTATGAATGATGTGCCAATTTATATGTTTTGAAATGAAACTTAATCTGTCTGTTCTCCTCTTGCATTAGTGTTGGAGTTGGTGCAAAAATTTTAACAATGCAAAGTCTCTATCCTCTGTCACTATCCTTCCACCCTCTGTGGCAGAAGATTGATTAATTGGCCAGTGTTTTTATGTATATTAGTGTAATAATTTGAGTAACAGTCCCTGACATTGCCAATTTTTAAAAAAAAATTTGCCTGTCAGTCTTGTCATAATTCTGCTCATTACTGATCAACACGGTATTCTGTACAGGAAAATATATACATCAATTACAAGTCTCTGTGATGTGTTTCAAGGTTTAGCCCTTCAGTAAAACATCAGTAATGACATTGGGGCCGATCACTGAGTGCAAGTAGTAGATTCTGGTCAAACAGAGTTTCCATGCTCTTTGTATTTAGATTTCCATCCCGAATTGTATACATCCAAGTAATCCAGAAAGTTACCCAGTTCGAGAAGTTCATGTACACACACAGACACAGGCATAGGTACCTTTCCTGGCATATTTTGTCCAACTAAACGATGCAGATTGTAACCCCTTAGGTGTGGTCTGCAATGCCCTGATGAATGGATATGTAGATGCAGGCCGAGGGAGAGACACTGGTCACCAAAGATCTACCCTCTTCCCCCCACCTGCCAGTACACTAATATAGGAGGAGCCCCTCCAAGCATAATTAACAGCCCAGAAGTCCTTGTACCTCTCCTCCTCACCCTTGTGCACACCCTCATCTAACTGCATCCCGATAACTCCTTTTCCAAGAAAGTAACCTTCGCCATCTCGAAGTTAAAATTGGTACCATGATCGCAGTGTGGGCTTTACCACTCTGAGCTCCTTTATATCCCTAATAGCGAAGGCAAAGCATCCACAATGCAATCATGTCTCCTTCCATAGCACATGACAGACAAATGACACATCGAAACATCGGAAAAGGAGGAGGCCATTCAGCCCCTCGAGCCTGTTCCGCCATTCGATTAGATCGTGGCTGATCTGTACCTCTTCTCCTTTCTTCCATATCCCATTATACTCTTACCCAACAAAAATCTTATCGATCTCAGTGTTGAAAATTTCATTTGATCCAACATCTACCCTTTTGGGGGAGAGAGTTCCAGATTTCCACTACTCTTTGTGTGAAAGAATGCTTCCTGATTTCACTCTTAAATGGCCTAGCTCTAATTTTAAGATTGTGCCCCCTTGTTCTTGATTCCTCCATCAGAGGAAATAGTTTCTCTGGTTGGTCACACATTGTACAGGTGTGTCCTGGTTGGTCACACATTGTACAGGTGTGTCCTGGTTGGTCACACATTGTACAGGTGTGTCCTGGTTGGTCACACATTGTACAGGTGTGTCCTGGTTGGTCACACATTGTACATGTGCATACTGGTTGGTCATACATTGTACAGGTATACATTGGATGGTCACATACCACATGGCTGGACGGAACATATCAGAATATGTTTTATGTATCCAGGTACGTAATCACTAAAAGCTAGTGCACAGGTACAGTGGATATCTACCCCTATCGAATCCCTTTATCATTTTAAACACATCGATCAGATCACCCCCTCAATCTTCTAAACTCCATGGAATATAAGCCAAGTTTATGCAACCCATCCACATAATTTATTTAGCCCTTTAAGTCCCGGTATCATTCTGGTGAATCTGCACTGCACCCCCTCTAAGGTGAACCTGAGGTGCAGTGCTCAGAATTGAACACAGTTCTCCAGATCTGACCAAGGTTTTGTACAACTGAAGCATAACATTCTCCCCTTTGTATTCCAACCCCTTAAAGATAAAGGCAAACATTCCATAAACCTATTGATTACATTTTATACCTGTGCACTAGCTTTTATTGATTTGTGTACCTGGGCACATAAAACATATTCTGATATGTTATTGTTCCTTCCAGCCGTGTGGTATGTGACCATCCAGTACACACCTGTACAATATATGACCAATCAGTACTCACATGTACAACATGTGACCAAACAGTAAACACCTGTACAATGTGTGACCAACCAGTACATACCTGTACAATGTGTGACCAACCAGTGTACACCTGTACAATATGTGACCAACTGATACACACCTGTACAATGTATGACCAACCAGTACTCACATGTACAATGCGTGACCAACCGGTACACACCTGTACAATATGTGACCAATCGATACACATCTGTACAATGACCAACCAATATACAGTTACATCAAGTTACAGTGAAACTACAGCATAGAAACAGGCCATTCGGCCCAGTGGTCTATGCCGGTGTTTATGCTCCACACGGGCCTCCTCCCTCCCTACGTCATCTAACCCTTTCAGCATACCCTTCTATTCCTTTTTCCCTCATGCTTATCTAGTTTCCCCTTGTAACAGCACGTTCCACATTCTTACCACCCTTTGGGGAAAGAAGTTTCTCCTGAATTCCTTATTGGATTGATTAGCGAGTATTTTATATTTATGACCTCTAGTTTTGGACTCCCGCACAAGTGTAAACATTTTCTCTACGTCTACCCTATCAAACCCTTTCATTACCTTAAAGACCTCAATCAGGTCACCCCTCAGTCTTCTCTTTTCTATGATGTGGAGATGCCGGTGATGGACTGGGGTGGACAAATGTAAGGAATCTTACAACACCAGGTTATAGTCCAACAAATTTATTTTAAAATCACAAGCTTTCGGAGATTATCCCCTTCGTCAGGTGAATGAGTGAAAGGTTCTCAAATCGCATATCTTATATTAGGCTGGGACACCATCACACCAATCAAAAGGTGTGGTTGGTGTTCAGACAGATTAGCCACGGAGAACAGTACGTCCCAGTACACTGAATATACATTCTTTCAGATTACACAGACAGAGAGAAAGAGACCCAAATGGCAGAGAGAGAGAGAATATTAAAAACAGATAACTTTTTTTTCCCTTGTTGGTGGGGTTACGTGGAGCGTGACATGAACCCAAGATCCCGGTTGAGGCTGCCCTCATGGGTGCGGAACTTGGCTATCAGTTTCTGCTCGACGATTTTGCGTTGTCGTGTGTCTCGAAGGCCGCCTTGGAGAACGCTTACCCGAAGATCGGTGGCTGAATGTCCTTGACTGCTAAAGTGTTCCCCGACTGGGAGGGAACCCTCCTGTCTGGCGATTGTTGCGTGGTGTCCGTTCATCCGTTGTCGCAGTGTCTGCATGGGGAAAAAAAGTTATCTTTTTAATATTCTCTCTCTCTCTCTCTCTCTCTCTCTCTGCCATTTGGGTCTCTTTGGGCCCGATTTTACCAGGGGTGCGGGTTCTCGGCGGGTGGGCCAGCGGGCACGTTGAAAACGCGCCCGGTGAAATTGTAGCAGGCAACACACTAATTGGATCCACTTACCTGCTCCTCCGGGTTCCCCACTGCTGATCTGCGCGTCGGGCGGGCTGCGCATGCGCAGTAAGATCTGTCAGCTGGAGGCGCTCTATTTAAAGGGGCAGTCCTCCACTGACAGATGCTGCCACAAACAGCAAAAACTACAGCATGGAGCAGCCCAGGGGGAAGGCTGCTCCCAGTTTAATGATGCCTCACCCCAGGTAACCCTAACTCTAATACAGATGGGGTGAGGAGGAGGGGGAGGACAGAGATCTTCCACCCGGCGGGCGGGAGGAAGCGGCCTGCCTCTGCCACCAAGAAGGCCTGGCTCGAGGTGGCAGAGGAGGTCACCAGCGCCACCAACATATCGCCCACCTGCATACAGTGCAGGAGGTGCTCCAATGACCTCAGTAGGTCAGCCACAGTGAGAACACGTAGTCTTTCCCCTACACTCCGTCTGCCACAACACTGCCCCCACCCCACATCTCCTTCGGCACTGCCAACGCTACTCTGTCACATCACCCCTCATACCCACTCAAACCTCATCCTCATCTTACCTGCACCTACTCACCTCGCGAGTACTCACCCCGCCACTACCACACAACCCAATCCTCATACAATCTCATGGCTCTATCCCATACTCACCCTCTCGTGCATCTCTCTCACGGCCAGCCTCACTCAACCTGCCACCACCTGTGCTGCAGCCACAGGGCATGCATCACATATGTGCAGTAGGCAGCGTAAGGCAAACGTGTCGTGAGCATGAAGGGGATGCACAAGGGTGTTTGAGGGTTTATCATGGTTCTTACTTCTATTGAATTAAAGAACAACTCACATCACACATTATATTGGCACCACTACTGCCATGTCTTCGCGAATCCTGTCCGGTTTGTGCAATAATGCCCGCTCCTGGGTATCACTATGAGGACCCACCACTGATGCCACCCAGTGTGTCACTGCAGAGTGGGTGTAGGTGTATTTGCAGGGCTCTTCTGCGCAGACGACTGAGAGACATCGGGGATGTCCCCGGTTGCAGCCTGGAAGGCTGTGGAGCAGAAGTTCGGGAGGGCAGTGGTGACTTTGACAGCGACAGGTAGGAAGATGGTGCACGGGCCAGCCAGGAGCAGCTCGGCATGAAAGAGGCTGCAGATGTCCACGGCTACATGTCGACTGACTCTGAGCCTCCGTGTGCACTGCTGCTCAGAGAGGTCCAGGAGGCTGAGCCTCGGTCTGTGGAACGTGTGGCGAGGGTAGTGCCCTCTGCGACGCATTTCTCTCTGCGGTAGCCCTCCCTCCTGCTGTACAGGTGGATGTGTCACAGCACTCTGTTGTGGAGCTCCACGTGTCAGAGGTGGACGGCGTGGATGGCGAGGCTGGTGATGCTGTTCGCCCTCCGAGGAGGTCATGACTGCAGCTACGGTGGCCCCCATCCGCAAGATGTACATCTGAGGGGGTCCGCAAGGTAGGTACATGTCTCAGGACCCCGGGGTAAGTGTGCAGGTTGGTGACTTCGACCATCAGGAGGAGGGTGGTGGAGGCCAAACTTTGTCCCAAGTGACAGAGTGGCCTCCTGCAATGGGTGAGAGTCTCCCCACCCCCGACCTGTCAAATGGACCTTTGCAGCTGCCACAGGCTGACAGCTGCAACACGTCCATTTCAACTGGGAGTGTTTCCCCCAGTGTGTGAAACAGTCCCATGTTTATCCAAAATCACACACAGTCCCTTAATCAGGTCAGTTAATGACCTGAAATAGCAAAGTAAATACTCTCAAGTGGCATCCCGCTGGCTTTAATTGCCTGCGGGATTCCCACCAGCGGGGGCTGCGCGCGCATGCCGGTGCGTCATCGGGGAACCCGGACGTGGGCGGGATCGAGGCGCGATCCGGTCCCGCACCTGGATTTCGGGATTTTCGGGGCCCCCCGCCGAGAACGCACCCGATAGCGGGTGCTAAAATCGGGCCCTTTCTCTCTGTCTGTGTAATCTGAAAGAATGTATATTCAGTGTACTGGGACGTACTGTTCTCCGTGGCTAATCTGTCTGAACACCAACGACACCTTTTGATTGGTGTGATGGTGTCCCAGCCTAATTTAAGACATGCGATTTGAGAACCTTTCACTCATTCACCTGACGAAGGGGATAATCTCCGAAAGCTTTTGATTTTAAAATAAATTTGTTGGACTATAACCTGGTGTTGTAAGATTCCTTACATTTCTCTTTTCTAGAGAGAAGAGCCCCAGCCTGTTCTGCCTCTCCAGATAAGTGTATCTTCTCAGTTCTGGTATCATCCTTGTGAATCTTTTTTGCACCCTTTCCAATACATCTACATCCTTTCTATAATACTGTGCACAGAACTCCTAGTGTGGTCTAACCAAGGTTCTATACTGGTTTAACATGACTTCTCTGCTTTTCAATTCTATCCCTCTAGAAATGAACCCCATTGCTTGATTTGTTCTTTTTATGGCCTTAATAACCTGCGTCGCTACTTTTAGTGATTTGTGTATCTGTACCCCTAGATCCCTTAGCTCCTCTATCCCATTTAGATTCTTATTATCCAAGTAGTATGTGGCCTCCTTATTCTTCCCACCAAAATGCACTACCTCATACTTAATCTATATTGAAATTCATTTGCCAATTACATACCCATTCTGCAAGTTTATTAATATTGTCCCGCATCTTGACGCATTCTTCCTTTGTATTAACTACACCGCCCAATTTGGTGCCGTCGCCAAATTTTGAAATTGTATTTCCGATTCCCGAATTGTTAATGTAAATTGTGAACAACAGTGGTCCCAGCACTGATCCCTGTGGAACACCACTTCACACCTTTTGCCAGTACACACCTGTACAATGTGTGGCTAACCATTGCACATATGTACCTCGTGTGACCAACCATACTCACCTGTACATTATGTGACCAACCAGTACACACCTATACATTGTGTGACCAACCAGTATACACCTATACAATGTGTGACCAACCAGTACACATCTGTATAATGTGTGACCAACCAGTACACATCTGTATAATGTGTGACCAACCAGTACACATCTGTATAATGTGTGACCAATCAGTACACACTTGTATAATATGTGGTTATTTTCTGTTCTTATGTCACTGTGGAAAGTGTAGTAAATAGTCTTTTATTTTCTTGGTACATTGTTACTGGGTAGCTAATGTCCAAATCTAGAAGTTTGTACATATAATCATTCTTACTGAGTGGTATATCAGTTTTAATTCCCGTTCCTTGACATTATCTTCCATTTTTAATATCTTACAGTATTACTGGATATGTCGACCTTGCAACTATTTTTTGATCTCTATCATTGCATTCCTCCTTCACTTTCTCCACTGGTAAGTCTTGTTGCATAAATTTGGCTGTAATCTCTGAAACATATTGTATAGCTTAGTTAACATAATAGCTTCACTAAGCAGCATTTAATTACCTCTGGGACATAGGTTTGAATCCAGCCCACACTGCTGGGATGAATGTTTCCTCTGCATGTTGGCCATAAAGGGCCCTATGTAAAATGAGTTTGGACTGTCTCAATCCAGTTCCATTGGACAAAACCACCTCGAGCTTGACACTAAAATGGCACTCTCACTCAGAGAGGCCACAGGATGAAACATCTCACACTGGTGCAGTGGAGATTGTTTTCTGAGTTGGAGCTGAGGCACACTAGAATCATAGAATGGTTACAGCATAGAAGGAGGCCATCCAGCCCGTTGAGTCCATGCCAGCTGTCTGCAAGAGCAATCCAGCTAGTCCCACTCCCCGCCCTTTCCCTGTAGCCCTGTAAATTTTTTCCCTTCAAGTACTTATCCAATTCCCTTTAAGTACTTATCCAATTCCCTTTTGAAAGCCACGATTGAATTTGCCTCCACCACCTCCTCAGGCAGTGCATTCCAGATCATAACCACTCGCTGTGTAAAAATATTTTTCTTCATGTCGCCTTTGGTTCTTTTGCCAATCATCTTAAATCTATGTCCTCTGGGTCTTGACCCTTCCGCCAATGGGAACAGTTTCTCTCTATCTACTCTGTCCAGACCTTTTGTGATTTTGAATACCTCTATCAAATCTCCTCTCAACCTTCTCTGCTCGAAGGCAAACAACCCCAACTTCTCCAGTCTAATTAAAGCAGACGGAGCTTTACTCTTCATCTAACCTGACCTGGGAGTGCTTGATGCTGATACTGGTTACCCGGAATGGAACATGTTCTGCTCCCCAACATTAAAATTGACAAAAAGAAAAGTTTTGGGGGGATAAACCTTGTGAAGGGTACACGCATTTGTTGCTTTTAATTTTCAAAGCCATGAAATCGTATTCTATTCTAAAGACAGGATAGGTGTTTAAATTCCACTGAACTAACTATCATGTTGTCTTTTACACAAGTGCGAATGACCAGTTGGTCGGTCACTGGTCACTCAGTTATTCATGAGTTATAACACCCTGCTCTCACATTCATTAAAAATGGTAACTTGCTGTTGGATTTCTTGTTTTTGTCAGTTAAGTTTAGTAAGTTTTCATATTACTCAGTCAGACTGTGATTTTTTATTAAGAGTAGTAGCAAATGTACCCTTTGACACTTAATTGCTTCGGCGAAATATCCTAATTTTCCCCAGGCAGCCAAGCTGAGGGTCAGTTTCTCTCACCCCTAAAAGAAAACTGCAGCGGAATGAGTTAGTAATTTTGTCCATGCAGTAAATCTGCTGTTTGTTTTAGTACAGCTTCCATCAGGCATGGTTGGAGCCTTCTTTCACAAAGAACAGGACTCCAGGCTGTTCTAATGACTACAGACACCCAAGGAATAGTGTTTATTGGGTGTCTGGAGCAGAGCAGCTTCCATCTACTCTCATCTCTGCCAGGAATAATGCAAAAGTAAATTGTGTACAGTTATGTCCTGATTGGCCTGTCCTTTCCTTGAACCCTCCCCTCCCCTATGGTAGTCTTATACAACTGATGCTTGGAACTATGGGAAAACTTGAGAGGAACACCTTGCATTTATTTAGCACCTCATAACCAATTCATTACTTTTGATGTTCAGTTACGTAGGCAATCAAGGTGGCCATTTTGCACACAGCAAGTTCCCACAAACAGCAAATTAGATGAATGATGTGTTAATCTGGTTTGATGGTGTTCGTTGAGGGAGAAATGTTGGCTAGGGCAGTGGTTCTATAAAGCGGAAAAGTGGAATTTGATTCCTGTTAGCAGTGGTATTATTGATATTAAGGTCATAGTAGCGATGTGAATGGCAATCTCTGCGTACATCAACTATGAACAAGCATTTTCTAATCTTGCTATTGTTTAGTTCAGTGGAGGTCTTGAATTCCTGTGTGGATCGATATGCAGCTCATTATTATGGCATGGGAAAGCTGATGATAAATTGATTGTAAATGATCACAGACTGAATGCATGCTTAAAGATTTGGTTTTGCCGAGTAAATTGCACCAAAGTAAATGGAAGCTTAGTTGAAGAATTTCATTGTAGAATTTGATTGTAAATGAGCTCAATTGTGCTAACAAATTAATTGACATCCAATTGCTCCAAGAGCAACACACATAGGGAAAGTGTTTACTTTCTTTGTTGAAATTTATTCTTATGTTTCATCACATTGCACCATTATTTTCTAGGTACTTTCCTGCTTAGCCCAGCTTGCTTCAGTGAGGAGGTCACTGTTTAGTAACACAGAACGAGCAACATTCCTTACTCGCCTCATGAAAGGGGTTCAGAGAATACTTGAAAATCCTCAGGTATTGACTCAAGAAGTCTGGTTACCACATATTTTTAAGATGTAGTTTTAATGAACTTTTAAATGCTTTGAAAGATTGCTATTGGAGAATTGGGTCTTGAATCCAATTGATTAAAGATTTGAGGTAAAGTTTAACCGACAGTCATGAGTTGTATCAACCTTACCGCCAATGGGCCCACCATCTTGGAACCGTGTTGGTGCAATTGGACTGCAGCAATACCTTCCCTTCCCAGATAATCTGACCCTAATCCATCACAAACATAACAGTTTAATTAATCAAATTACTGCAATCAGACTGATCCCTAAGATCAGTGATGTAGAATTTTAAAATGTAATAAAAATGATCAAAAGTGGGGAACTGCCCTTGGTGACAATATCAGTACAATTAAAAAAGTAAAAAGATTATTTATGAGGTGTTGCTGCTTTGAGCGAGTTTTGGAAGACAGTCACCTCAATACCGAGGAAGAAAATATCTATCAATGGAAGGCAAATACTTCTGTTTCTAAGAATTTCCTTCCAAAATTCTAACCACCCAAACCCTGGACAGATAAGAAATGTATTGGTTCAAAAGAATTGGCTTAGAATTTAACTTGAACTTTTTCAGAGACCAAAAGTGGTGATTTTTCAATGGGTGATTCATGACACGTGAGAAATTGGGATGTTGCTTCACTTTGTTAAGTAGTATATCTTTCATGTTTCTTACATGATGCAGAGGGGAGATTAAACAGGCTAATTGAATTTGTTCTGCTGTGCTAGACCCAGGAATTGGACCTCAGTGTTAGCTGTTTTTCAAAGCCCTGTTTACTGTTTAAATTCTGTGATGGAACTTACCTTAAACTAAGTAAAATTTGAGTTGATGGATCTCTAATGGGTTGAAGAATATTGGTTTCAACCCATGTTACTGAATTAAGGACACTCCAGTGAAAAACGTCCCAGCTTCTCTAGCCTTTTAATAGGCTTTACAGGATAAACACAGAAAATGCTGGAAATGCACAGCATCAGAAGATTAACATTTTAGGTGGGATCCTTCATCGGAACTGAACTATGAATTTACAGCATTTTCAGCTTTTATTTCAGATTTTCAGCGTTTTTTTTCACCAAGTTCTGGTATTATTCTTGTGAAACATTTTTGCACCTTCTCCAATGTCTCCATATCATTTTTATAATATGGAGACCAGAACTGTGCACTGTACCACAAATGTGGTCTAACCAAGGTTCTAAACAAGTTCAACATAACTTCTCTGCTTTTCAATTCTATCCCTCCAGAAATGAACCCCAGTGCTTGGTTTGTCTTTTTTATGGCCTTATTAAGCTGCGTCGCTACTTTTAGTGATTTCAGTATCTGTATCCCCAGATCCCATCGTTCCTCTACCCCATTTAGACTCTTATTATCCAAGCAATATGTGGCCCCCTTATTCTTCCCACCAAAATGCATCACCTCACACTTATCTATATTGAAATTCATTTGCCAATTACACGCCCATTCTGCAAGTTTGTAAATGTTTTCTTGCATGTTAACGCATTCTTCCTTTGTATTAACTATTACAGATTGTATTCCAGCACAATCTGTAACCTCATGGCCCGGCATATTCCTCACTCTACCGTTACCAACAAGCCAGGGGATCAACCCTGGTTCAATGAGGAGTGTAGAAGAGCATTCCAGGAGCAGCACCAGGCGTACCTAAAAATGAGGTGCCAACCTGGTGAAGCTACAACTCAGGACTACATACTGCTAAATAGCGGAAGCAACATGCTATAGACTGAGCTAAGCGATTCCACAACCAATGGATCAGATCCAAGCTCTGCAGTCCTGCCATATCCAGTCGTGAATGGTGGTGGACAATTAAACAACTAACGGGAGGAGGAGGCTCTGTGAACATCCCCATCCTCAATGATGGCAGAGTCCAGCACGAGTGCAAAAGACAAGGCTGAAGCGTTTGCAACCATCTTCAGCCAGAAGTGCTGAGTGGATGATCCATCTCGGCCTCCTCCCGATATCCCCACCATCACAGAAGCCAGTCTTCAGCCAATTCGATTCACTCCATGTGATATCAAGAAACGGCTGAGTGCACTGGATATAGAAAGGCTATGGGCCCTGACAACATCCCGGCTGTAGTGCTGAAGTCTTGTGCTCCAGAACTAGCTGCGCCTCTAGCCAAACTGTTCCAGTACAGCTATAACACTGGCATCTGCCCGACTATGTGGAAAATTGCCCAGGTATGTCCTGTCCACAAAAAGCAGGACAAATCCAATCCGGCCAATTACCGCCCCATCAGTCCACTCTCAATCATCAGCAAAGTGATGGAAGGTGTCATCGACGGTGCTATCAAGTGGCACTTACTCACCAATAACCTGCTCACCGATGCTCAATTTGGGTTCCGCCAGGACCACTCGGCCTCAGACCTCATTACAGCCTTGGTCCAAACATGGACAAAAGAGCTGAATTCCAGAGGTGAGGTGAGAGTGACTGCCCTTGACATCAAGGCAGCATTTGACCAAGTGTGGCATCAAGGAGCCCGAGTAAAATTGAAGTCAATGGGAATCAGGGGGAAAACTCTCCAATGGCTGGAGTCATACCTAACACAAAGGAAGATGGTAGTGGTTGTTGGAGGCCAATCATCTCAGCCCCAGGACATTGCTGCAGGAGTTCCTCAGGGCAGCTTCATCAATGACCTTCCCTCCATCATAAGGTGAGTAATGGGGATGTTCACTGATGATTGCACATTTCCATTCGCAACCCCTCAGATAATGAAGCAGTCCGTGCCTGCATGCAGCAAGACCTGGACTACATCCAGGCTTGGGCTGATAACTGTCAAGTAACATTCGTGCCAGATAAGTGCCAGGCAATGACCATCTCCAACAAGAGAGAGTCTAACCACCTCCCTTTGACATTCAACGGCATTACCATCACTGAATCCCCCACCATCAACATCCTGGGGGTCACCATTGACCAGAAACTTAACTGGACCAGCCATATTAATACTATGGCTACAAGAGCAGGTCAGAGGCTGGGTATTCTGCGGCGAGTGACTCACCTCCTGACTCCCCAAAGCCTTTCCACCATCTACAAGGCACAAGTCAGGAGTGTGATGGAATACTCTCCACTTGCCAGGATGAGTGCAGCTCCAACAACACTCGAGAAGCTCGACACCATCCAGGACAAAGCAGCCGGCTTGATTGGCACCCCATCCTCCACCCTAAACATTCACTCCCTTCACCACCGGCGGACTGTGGCTGCAGTGTGTACCATCCACAGGATGCACTGCAGCAACTTGCCAAGGCTTCTTCGACAGCACCTCCCAAACCCACAACCTCTACCACCTAGAAGGACAAGGGCAGCAGGCAAACGGGAACCACACCACCTGCACGTTCCCCTCCGAATCACTCACCATCCCGACTTGAAAATATATCGCCGTTCCATCATCGTCGCTGGGTCAAAATCCTGGAACTCCCTTCCTAACAGCACAGTGGGAGAATCTTCACCACACGGACTGCAGCGGTTCAAGAAGGCGGCTCACCACCACCTTCTCAAGGGCAATTAGGGATGGGCAATAAATGCTGGCCTTGCCAGCGACGCCCACATCCCATGAACAAATTAAAAAAAAACAATTTTGTGTCATCTGCAAATTTTGAAATTGTACTTCCGATTCCCGAGTCCAAATCGTTGATGTGAATATCAGTGGTCCCACCACCAATCCCTGTGGAACACCAGTTCCCACCTTCATCCAGTCTGAGTAGCTACCCTTATTCCCTTCTTTCTGTTTTCTGTTTTGTAGCCAGCTTGCTATCCATTCTCTACCTGTCCCCTGACTCCACATGCTCTGAGCTTAGTCATAAGTCTGCAATGTGGTACCTTATCGGAGGCCTTTTGAAAATCCAAATATATTACATCTACTGCATTATCCTTGTCTACTCTTTCTGTTACTTCTTCAAAGAATTCAATAAGGTTGGTCAAGCATGACTTTCCCTTCTGAAATCTGTGCTGACTACTGTTTATTATGTTTTTGTTTTCTCGATGTTTTTCTATTACATCTTTGAGTAAAAATTCCATTATCTTTGCTACCACCGATGTTAAGCGGACTTATTCTATCTCCCTTTTTAAATATAGGAATAACATTCGCTGTCCACCAGTCCTCTGGCACTATTCCCTTTTCTAATGAATTTTTATATAAATGTAATAGTGCCTCTGCTATCTCCTCCCTAACTTCTTTTAATATGCGCGGATGCAATCCATTCGGACCAGGGGTTTTATCCTCTTTACGTTTGATTAGTTTATTAATTATCTCCCTCCTTTCTCTCTTGAATGTCATTATACCTTTTTTTTGACCCCCTCTTCTAATGTCATGTCCACCTTGTTGCTCGCTGACCGACATTGGCTCCTGGTCCGGGAATGCCTTGATTTTAAAATTCTCATCCTTGTTTTCAAATCTCTCCATGGCCTCGCCCTTACCTATCTTTGTAACCTCCTCCAGCCCTACAACCCTCCGTGATCTCTGCGCTCCTCCAATTCTTCCCCCTTGTGCATCCTCGATTTCCATTACTCCACCGTTGCCTATGCCGTAAGCTCTGGCATTCCCTTCCTGAACCTCCCCGCCTCTCTACCTCTCTAAGACACTCCTTAAAACCTACCTCTTCACCTGTCCTAATATCTCTTTGTATGGTTCGGTGTCAAATTTTGTTTAAAAACGCTCCTGTGAAGCGCCTTGGGACATTTTACTACGTTAAAGGCGCTATACAAATGCAAGTTGTTGTTAGTCTCCCTTGTAAATACTGAAGCAAAGTAACTTGTCAATATTTCTGCCATTTCGCTGTCATTACCTGTGAGTTTATCTTGTGCATCCCTTAGTGGCCCTGTCCCTATCCTGATTTTTCTTTTGTTATTTATGTGTCTGTGGAATACTTTACTGTTTCTTTTTATATTCCTTGATAATTTAGTTTTGCAGTTCCTCTTTGATTTCCTAATTTTTTTTTGACGTCCTTCCTAACCTCTTCGTATTCCCTTTTGTCATCCTCTCCTTTATTGCCTATGTACTTAGATTGTACCTTTTTTTAACGTTTCAATTTTACCCTTACTTCCTTATTCATCCATGATGTTTTATTATTGGCTAGTTTGTTCTTGTTTTTTAGCAGAATATATTTCTCCTGAACGCTATTGATCACCGTTTTAAATATTTCCCACTGCTGTTTTATCTCTCTGTCTGTCAAAATGTTTTTCCAGTTTATCTTCTGCAATTCCATTCTTATCCCCTCACTATTAGCTTTTCTCCAATCTATTACTTTGATTTTTGTCTTACTTATGTCTTTCTCAGTCATTATTTTAAACCTTATTATGTTATGATTGCTATTGGCTAGATGTTCCCCATCACTTACTTCTCTTATCTGCTCTGGTTCATTTCCCATTACTAGATCCAGCAGTGATTTCTCTCTCGTTGTGCTTCTCACATACTGAGTAAGAAAGGAGTCCTGTACACACTGTAAAAACTCCATTTCCCTTTCCACTTTTCCTACCTCTTCTTGACAGTTTAATTGGGGATAGTTGAAATCTCCCTTGATTATTATGTGATTTTTTTCTTTTACTCATTTCATAGATTTGCCGACATATTTCACCCTCCACTTCTCTTCCCCTGTTAGGTGGTCTGTAGAATATACCTATTAATGTGATTGTTATCCTTCTTATCCTTTGTCTCAATCCATATGGATTCTGTTTCTGCCTTAAAATTACTTGTGTCCCTTTTTTCTATTGCCACTATGTTGTCTCTAATTAGTACAGCTATTCCACTCCCCCTTCTCCTTTCCTTCTCCTTTCTAAATACATTATATCCTGCAATATTTAACTGACAGTCCTGTTCTTTATGTAGCCATGTTTCAGTAGTCCCTACTACATCTAGCTCCTCGCTATCAATTAACCCCCATCATTTTTATTTCCAATGTCTGTCTAACTCACACATACTGTATTTCTTGGAGAAACTTCAGACTTTTAACCAGGTGTTTGGTTAGCTCCTCATACAGAAAGAGAAGGCAATTGTTTTCACCTTGATTCAGTTAGCACTTTAGCCTCTGAGTCAGAAAGTCTTGGGTTCAAGCCCTACGTCAGAGACTCGAGCACATAATCTAGGCTGACATTCAGTGCAGTACTGAGAGACTGCGGCACTGTCGGTAGTGCCATCCTTTGGATGAGATGTTAATCCGAGGCTTCGAATGCCCTCTCGGTGGATGTAAAAGATCCAGTGGCACTATTCAAAGAAGGGTAGGGGAGTTCTCCTGCTGTTCTGGCCAACATTTATCCCTCAACCAACACCACCAAAACAGATTATCTGGTCATTTATCTCATTGCTGTTTTTAGATCTTGCTGTGTGCAAATTGGCACATTTGCCTACATTACAACAATGACAACTCTTCAAAAATTATTCATTGGCAGTGAAGTGATTTGGGACAGCCTGGGATTGTGAAAGGTGCTATATAAATGCAAGTTCTTTTTTTGTTCCGAACCAATTATTTTTTACACGAGGACTTGAAGTTTATGTGTTTATTTTTGACTCCCTTTGCCAAACAGGAATTTCTAATTTAGCTTTTTAAGACTACAGCTGTATTAAATGTACCAGCATTACATAAGATCAAATGGCTGTAATGTTTGCATCATGCTCTTTACTACTTGAAATACAGTACTATCCTCAAGAGCTTGTAGGGAGACTTCTCTTGCAATGAGGATCATTTAGAATGAATTCCATTCTTAAGTATGATAGGAACATAGGAACAGGAGTAGGCTGTTTAGCCCATAGATCCTGTTCCGCCATTCTATTAGATCATGGTAGAACTCCCATCTACCTGCCTTTGTTCCGTTACCCTTAACACCCTTGCCTAACAAGTCTATCAATTTCAGTTTTAAAATTTTCAATTGACCCAGCATCCACAGCTTTTTGGGGGAGAGAATTCCAGATTTCCACTACCCTTTGTGTGAAGAAGTTCTTCCTGACATCACACAACGAGTTGACAACCAGCATATAGTTGGAAATAAGTTGGAAAGGTATGATCCCTCGCCCAAAATTGTACAACTTGCATCAGGTATGAAAAAATAGTTTAAAAATACGAGACAGATTTCTGGTACTGTCCTCACTTCCCAATCCACCTCTGTCGGCAAATTGTCTTACGCCATTTCCGCCATCTGCAATATTATCCCAGTACATCTTCTCTCCCTTCTCCGGAGGGACCGTTGTATTTGTGATGTCCTCATCCATTCTTCCATCACACTCACTATTCTTTACTGTTCCCCAGCATTTTCCCAGGTGGCTGTGGCAGATGACAGCTGTCCAATATAGCAAATTACACTGATTATTCAGTGCAAACTCCTCTATATTGGGGAAACCAAATACTGATTGGGTGATTGCTTTGCACAGCTCCATTCTTACTGCAAGCATTGCTCTTTCTTTCCCATAGCTCATCATTTCAACTTTCTTCCCATTTTTCCTCTGGGTTTTCCCCCTTTGGCTTCCTATACTTCTGCAACCAAGCTCAATTAAAATTCCAGAAACATAACTCAGCTTCCTCTGGTCTCAGTATTGACTTCTGTGACTTCAAAAACTGCCGTTCCATTTTCCTGTCAATTTCCCCCAATCACTTTCCAGTGTTCCCTTCCATTTTGGAACTGTTTCACTCATCTTTTTTTCCCTTTTACAGCCTGACTGAGAGGAGCTTTGTTTGCAGGCTATTTGTGATAGTACTCATAAACTTTAACTCCTCTTTTCCCCTTGCCCCTTTGTTTTAGTCAGCCGCTGAAAGAGATTTGATGGCCTGTTATATTCCAGCTGTTTAGAGACATCTGGAAAAAAAAAAATTTGTATCAGCTCTGCATGCCAACAGCCACGTTTTAGGGGATGAGTTTGTGTTTGCTGAGAAGCACGTGTAGACCATGCAGAGTTGTGTGCTCAAGGCTGTTGAGTGAGAGAAAGACCTGTGTGTTATAATGGTATGAATCTCTGAAGGTCCACGACCGGTTCTACAAGGCGATTTCAAAATCAAATAGAGTGTTTGGATATATTGCCAATATGATCAAATATTTAAAAAAAAATCTGTACTGTCTTTGTATAAAGCGTTGATTAGGCCTCATTTAGAATTGTGTGTTCAGTTTCAGTCTCCACACTTGGTAGGTGATATAGGAGCCCTGGTTTAGAGAAGGGCCACTAGATTGATACCTGGTTAGTTACCACAATAGGCTTAGAGAGTTGGGCCTTTTTACTCTGGAACACCATAGACTTTGAGGAGATTTGATTAGCAGCAGAACTCTGGTAAGAGTGGTATTGGAGGAACGGGGAAGGGAGCGAAATGGATGGCATTGAAGGGAGAGGAGAAGGGGATAAATGGATGGCAATGACAGGGAATTGGATGTCAATTAAGTGGAAGGTGCAATGAAGGGGGGAGGGAAGGGCGAAATGGATTGCAATAATATAGAATGTACAGCACAGAAACAGACCATTCGGCCCAACGGGTCCATGCTGGTGTTTATGCTCCAGACGAGCCTCCTCCCTTCCTGCTTCATCTAACCCTATCAGCACATCCTTTTATTCCTTTCTCCCTCATGTGTTTATCTAACTTCCCCTTAAATGCAACTATGCTAGTCGCCTCAACTACTCCATGTGGTAGTGAGTTCCACATTCTAACCACTCTCTGGGTAAAGAAGTTTCTCCTGAATTCCCTATTGGATTTATTAGTGACTATCTTATATTTATGGCCCCTAGTTCTGGTCTCCCCCGCAAATTGAAATATCTTCTCTACGTCGACCCTATCAAACCCTTTCATAATCTTAAAGACCTTTGTCAGGTCACCCCTCAGTCTATTTTCTAGAGCGAAGAGTCCCAGCTTGTTCAATCTTTCCTGATTGGCGTAACTTCTCAGTTCTGGTATCATCCTAGTAAATCTATTTGCGGATTCTCCAGTACCTCTATATCCTTTTTATAATATGGACACCAGAACTGTTCACAACACTCCAAGTGTGGTCTAACCAAGATTATATACAAGTTTAACATAACTTCTCTGCTTTTCAATTCTATCCCTCTAGAAATGAACCCTAGTTGCTTGGTTTGCTTTTTTTTAGGGCTTTATTAACCTGCGTCGCAACTTTTAATGATTTGTGTTTCTGTACCCCCAGATCCCTCAGCTCCTCTACCCCATTTAGACTCTTATTACTCAAGCAGCATCTGGACCCCTAATTCTTCCGACAATATGTAATACCTCACACTTATCGTATGACGAGGAAGGGGAAAATGGATGGCAATGGAGGGGAGAGGGAAATGGATGGCAATGACGGGGAGAAGGAAGGGGAAATGGATGGCAATGACGGGGAGAGAGAAGGGGAAATGGATGGCAATGACGGGGAGAAGGAAGAATGCAAAAGCTGGGAATAACACTTTGGGGTGGAGAGGTGTGCCACCATTAAATGGGAGGGAGCGAAAAAGCAGAGCCAGCACTAAATGAAGAGGAAGAAGAGGTCCAGCTTGAACTGAGAGGGTTGAAGAATGCCAATGAACTGAGGTGGTGGGTTGGGGGGGTGGTGGTGGTAGAGTACCAACATGAAGTGAGGAGGTAGAGTTCCAGCTTGAACTGAGGGAGGGCAGAGTGCCAGCTTGAACTGAGGGAGGGCAGAGGGACAGCTTGAAGTGAGGGAGGGCAGAGCGACAGCTTGAAGTGAGGGAGGGCAGAGCGACAGCTTGAAGTGAGGGAGGGCAGAGCGACAGCTTGAAGTGAGGGAGGGCAGAGGGACAGCTTGAAGTGAGGGAGGGCAGAGTGACAGCTTGAAGTGAGAGAAGGCAGAGCGACAGCTTGAAGTGAGGGAGGGCAGAGCGACAGCTTGAAGTGAGGGAGGGCAGAGTGCCAGCTTGAACTGAGGGAGGGCAGAGGGACAGCTTGAAGTGAGGGAGGGCAGAGCGACAGCTTGAAGTGAGGGTGGGCAGAGCGACAGCTTGAACTGATGGAGGGCAGAGCGACAGCTTGAACTGATGGAGGGCAGAGCGACAGCTTGAAGTGAGGGAGGGCAGAGCGACAGCTTGAAGTGAGGGAGGGCAGAGCGACAGCTTGAAGTGAAGGAGGGCAGAGCGACAGCTTGAAGTGAAGGAGGGCAGAGCGACAGCTTGAAGTGAAGGAGGGCAGAGCGACAGCTTGAACTGATGGAGGGCAGAGCGACAGCTTGAAGTGAGGGAGGGCAGGGCGACAGCTTGAAGTGAAGGAGGGCAGAGCGACAGCTTGAAGTGAAGGAGGGCAGAGCGACAGCTTGAAGTGAGGGAGGGCAGAGCGACAGCTTGAAGTGAGGGAGGGCAGGGCGACAGCTTGAAGTGAGGGAGGGCAGAGCGACAGCTTGAAGTGAGGGAGGGCAGAGCGACAGCTTGAAGTGAGGGAAGGCAGAGCGACAGCTTGAAGTGAAGGAGGGCAGAGTGACAGCTTGAAGTGAGGGAGGGCAGAGCGACAGCTTGAAGTGAGGGAGGGCAGAGCGACAGCTTGAAGTGAAGGAGGGCAGAGCGACAGCTTGAAGTGAGGGAGGGCAGAGCGACAGCTTGAAGTGAGGGAGGGCAGAGCGACAGCTTGAAGTGAAGGAGGGCAGGGCGACAGCTTGAAGTGAGGGAGGGCAGAGCGACAGCTTGAAGTGAGGGAGGGCAGAGCGACAGCTTGAAGTGAGGGAGGGCAGAGCGACAGCTTGAAGTGAGGGAGGGCAGAGCGACAGCTTGAAGTGAGGGAGAGCAGGGCGACAGCTTGAAGTGAGGGAGGGCAGAGCGACAGCTTGAAGTGAGGGAGGGCAGGGTGACAGCTTGAACTGATGGAGGGCAGAGCGACAGCTTGAAGTGAGGGAGGGCAGAGGGACAGCTTGAAGTGAGGGAGGGCAGAGTGACAGCTTGAAGTGAGGGAAGGCAGAGCGACAGCTTGAAGTGAGGGAGGGCAGAGCGACAGCTTGAAGTGAGGGAGGGCAGAGTGCCAGCTTGAACTGAGGGAGGGCAGAGGGACAGCTTGAAGTGAGGGAGGGCAGAGCGACAGCTTGAAGTGAGGGAGGGCAGAGCGACAGCTTGAAGTGAGGGAGGGCAGGGCGACAGCTTGAAGTGAAGGAGGGCAGAGCGACAGCTTGAAGTGAGGGAGGGCAGAGCGACAGCTTGAAGTGAGGGAGGGCAGAGCGACAGCTTGAAGTGAGGGAGGGCAGAGCGACAGCTTGAACTGATGGAGGGCAGAGCGACAGCTTGAACTGATGGAGGGCAGAGCGACAGCTTGAACTGATGGAGGGCAGAGCGACAGCTTGAACTGATGGAGGGCAGAGCGACAGCTTGAAGTGAAGGAGGGCAGAGCGACAGCTTGAAGTGAGGGAGGGCAGAGCGACAGCTTGAAGTGAGGGTGGGCAGAGCGACAGCTTGAAGTGAGGGAGGGCAGGGCGACAGCTTGAAGTGAAGGAGGGCAGAGCGACAGCTTGAAGTGAGGGAGGGCAGAGCGACAGCTTGAAGTGAGGGAGGGCAGGGCGACAGCTTGAAGTGAGGGAGGGCAGAGCGACAGCTTGAAGTGAGGGAGGGCAGAGCGACAGCTTGAAGTGAAGGAGGGCAGGGCGACAGCTTGAAGTGAGGGAGGGCAGAGCGACAGCTTGAAGTGAGGGAGGGCAGAGCGACAGCTTGAAGTGAGGGAGGGCAGAGCGACAGCTTGAAGTGAGGGAGGGCAGAGCGACAGCTTGAAGTGAGGGAGGGCAGGGCGACAGCTTGAAGTGAGGGAGGGCAGAGCGACAGCTTGAAGTGAGGGAGGGCAGGGTGACAGCTTGAACTGATGGAGGGCAGAGCGACAGCTTGAAGTGAGGGAGGGCAGAGGGACAGCTTGAAGTGAGGGAAGGCAGAGCGACAGCTTGAAGTGAGGGAGGGCAGAGCGACAGCTTGAAGTGAGGGAGGGCAGAGTGCCAGCTTGAACTGAGGGAGGGCAGAGGGACAGCTTGAAGTGAGGGAGGGCAGAGCGACAGCTTGAAGTGAGGGAGGGCAGAGCGACAGCTTGAAGTGAGGGAGGGCAGAGCGACAGCTTGAAGTGAGGGAGGGCAGAGCGACAGCTTGAAGTGAGGGAGGGCAGAGCGACAGCTTGAACTGATGGAGGGCAGAGCGACAGCTTGAACTGATGGAGGGCAGAGCGACAGCTTGAACTGATGGAGGGCAGAGCGACAGCTTGAACTGATGGAGGGCAGAGCGACAGCTTGAAGTGAAGGAGGGCAGAGCGACAGCTTGAAGTGAGGGAGGGCAGAGCGACAGCTTGAAGTGAGGGTGGGCAGAGCGACAGCTTGAAGTGAGGGAGGGCAGGGCGACAGCTTGAAGTGAAGGAGGGCAGAGCGACAGCTTGAAGTGAGGGAGGGCAGAGCGACAGCTTGAAGTGAGGGAGGGCAGAGCGACAGCTTGAAGTGAGGGAGGGCAGAGCGACAGCTTGAACTGATGGAGGGCAGAGCGACAGCTTGAACTGATGGAGGGCAGAGCGACAGCTTGAACTGATGGAGGGCAGAGCGACAGCTTGAACTGATGGAGGGCAGAGCGACAGCTTGAAGTGAAGGAGGGCAGAGCGACAGCTTGAAGTGAAGGAGGGCAGAGCGACAGCTTGAAGTGAAGGAGGGCAGAGCGACAGCTTGAAGTGAAGGAGGGCAGAGCGACAGCTTGAAGTGAAGGAGGGCAGAGCGACAGCTTGAAGTGAAGGAGGGCAGAGCGACAGCTTGAACTGATGGAGGGCAGAGCGACAGCTTGAAGTGAGGGAGGGCAGGGCGACAGCTTGAAGTGAAGGAGGGCAGAGCGACAGCTTGAAGTGAAGGAGGGCAGAGCGACAGCTTGAAGTGAAGGAGGGCAGAGCGACAGCTTGAATTGAGGGGGTAGAGTGATAGCTTGAAGTGAGGGAGGGCAGAGCGACAGCTTGAAGTGAGGGAGGGCAGAGGGACAGCTTGAAGTGAAGGAGGGCAGGGCGACAGCTTGAAGTGAGGGAAGGCAGAGCGACAGCTTGAAGTGAAGGAGGGCAGAGCGACAGCTTGAAGTGAGGGAGGGCAGGGCGACAGCTTGAAGTGAGGGAGGGCAGAGCGACAGCTTGAAGTGAGGGAGGGCAGGGCGACAGCTTGAAGTGAGGGAGGGCAGAGCGACAGCTTGAAGTGAGGGAGGGCAGAGCGACAGCTTGAAGTGAGGGAGGGCAGAGCGACAGCTTGAAGTGAGGGAGGGCAGAGTACCAACATGAATTGAGGGGGTAGAGTGATAGCTTGAAGTGAGGGAGGGCAGAGCGACAGCTTGAAGTGAGGGAGGGCAGAGGGACAGCTTGAAGTGAAGGAGGGCAGGGCGACAGCTTGAAGTGAGGGAAGGCAGAGCGACAGCTTGAAGTGAAGGAGGGCAGAGCGACAGCTTGAAGTGAGGGAGGGCAGGGCGACAGCTTGAAGTGAGGGAGGGCAGAGCGACAGCTTGAAGTGAGGGAGGGCAGGGCGACAGCTTGAAGTGAGGGAGGGCAGAGCGACAGCTTGAAGTGAGGGAGGGCAGAGCGACAGCTTGAAGTGAAGGAGGGCAGAGCGACAGCTTGAAGTGAGGGAGGGCAGAGCGACAGCTTGAAGTGAAGGAGGGCAGAGCGACAGCTTGACGTGAGGGAGGGCAGAGCGACAGCTTGAAGTGAGGGAGGGCAGAGCGACAGCTTGAACTGATGGAGGGCAGAGCGACAGCTTGACGTGAGGGAGGGCAGAGCGACAGCTTGAAGTGAGGGAGGGCAGAGCGACAGCTTGAAGTGAGGGAGGGCAGAGCGACAGCTTGAAGTGAAGGAGGGCAGAGCGACAGCTTGAAGTGAAGGAGGGCAGAGCGACAGCTTGAAGTGAGGGAGGGCAGAGCGACAGCTTGAAGTGAGGGAGGGCAGAGCGACAGCTTGAAGTGAGGGAGGGCAGAGCGACAGCTTGAAGTGAGGGAGGGCAGGGTGACAGCTTGAACTGATGGAGGGCAGAGCGACAGCTTGAAGTGAGGGAGGGCAGGGCGACAGCTTGAAGTGAGGGAGGGCAGAGCGACAGCTTGAAGTGAGGGAGGGCAGAGCGACAGCTTGAAGTGAGGGTGGGCAGAGCGACAGCTTGAAGTGAAGGAGGGCAGAGCGACAGCTTGAAGTGAGGGAGGGCAGAGCGACAGCTTGAAGTGAGGGAGGGCAGAGCGACAGCTTGAAGTGAAGGAGGGCAGAACGACAGCTTGAAGTGAGGGAGGGCAGAGCGACAGCTTGAAGTGAGGGAGGGCAGAGCGACAGCTTGAAGTGAGGGAGGGCAGAGCGACAGCTTGAAGTGAGGGAGGGCAGGGTGACAGCTTGAACTGATGGAGGGCAGAGCGACAGCTTGAAGTGAGGGAGGGCAGAGCGACAGCTTGAAGTGAGGGAGGGCAGAGCGACAGCTTGAAGTGAGGGAGGGCAGAGCGACAGCTTGAAGTGAAGGAGGGCAGAGCGACAGCTTGAAGTGAAGGAGGGCAGAGCGACAGCTTGAAGTGAGGGAGGGCAGAGCGACAGCTTGAAGTGAGGGAGGGCAGAGCGACAGCTTGAAGTGAGGGAGGGCAGAGCGACAGCTTGAAGTGAGGGAGGGCAGAGCGACAGCTTGAAGTGAGGGAGGGCAGAGCGACAGCTTGAAGTGAGGGAGGGCAGAGCGACAGCTTGAAGTGAGGGAGGGCAGGGTGACAGCTTGAACTGATGGAGGGCAGAGCGACAGCTTGAAGTGAGGGAGGGCAGGGCGACAGCTTGAAGTGAGGGAGGGCAGAGCGACAGCTTGAAGTGAAGGAGGGCAGAGCGACAGCTTGAAGTGAAGGAGGGCAGAGCGACAGCTTGAAGTGAGGGAGGGCAGAGCGACAGCTTGAAGTGAGGGAGGGCAGAGCGACAGCTTGAAGTGAGGGAGGGCAGAGCGACAGCTTGAAGTGAAGGAGGGCAGAGCGACAGCTTGAAGTGAGGGAGGGCAGAGCGACAGCTTGAAGTGAGGGAGGGCAGAGCGACAGCTTGAAGTGAGGGAGGGCAGAGCGACAGCTTGAAGTGAAGGAGGGCAGGGCGACAGCTTGAAGTGAGGGAGGGCAGGGCGACAGCTTGAAGTGAAGGAGGGCAGAGCGACAGCTTGAAGTGAGGGAGGGCAGGGCGACAGCTTGAAGTGAGGGAGGGCAGAGCGACAGCTTGAAGTGAGGGAGGGCAGAGCGACAGCTTGAAGTGAGGGAGGGCAGAGTACCAACATGAATTGAGGGGGTAGAGTGATAGCTTGAAGTGAGGGAGGGCAGAGCGACAGCTTGAAGTGAGGGAGGGCAGAGGGACAGCTTGAAGTGAAGGAGGGCAGGGCGACAGCTTGAAGTGAGGGAAGGCAGAGCGACAGCTTGAAGTGAAGGAGGGCAGAGCGACAGCTTGAAGTGAGGGAGGGCAGGGCGACAGCTTGAAGTGAGGGAGGGCAGAGCGACAGCTTGAAGTGAGGGAGGGCAGGGCGACAGCTTGAAGTGAGGGAGGGCAGAGCGACAGCTTGAAGTGAGGGAGGGCAGAGCGACAGCTTGAAGTGAAGGAGGGCAGAGCGACAGCTTGAAGTGAGGGAGGGCAGAGCGACAGCTTGAAGTGAAGGAGGGCAGAGCGACAGCTTGAAGTGAGGGAGGGCAGAGCGACAGCTTGAAGTGAGGGAGGGCAGAGCGACAGCTTGAAGTGAGGGAGGGCAGAGCGACAGCTTGAAGTGAGGGAGGGCAGAGCGACAGCTTGAAGTGAAGGAGGGCAGAGCGACAGCTTGAAGTGAGGGAGGGCAGAGCGACAGCTTGAAGTGAGGGAGGGCAGAGCGACAGCTTGAAGTGAGGGAGGGCAGAGCGACAGCTTGAAGTGAGGGAGGGCAGGGTGACAGCTTGAACTGATGGAGGGCAGAGCGACAGCTTGAAGTGAGGGAGGGCAGAGCGACAGCTTGAAGTGAAGGAGGGCAGAGCGACAGCTTGAACTGATGGAGGGCAGAGCGACAGCTTGAAGTGAGGGAGGGCAGGGCGACAGCTTGAAGTGAGGGAGGGCAGAGCGACAGCTTGAAGTGAGGGAGGGCAGAGCGACAGCTTGAAGTGAAGGAGGGCAGAGCGACAGCTTGAAGTGAGGGAGGGCAGAGCGACAGCTTGAAGTGAGGGAGGGCAGAGCGACAGCTTGAAGTGAAGGAGGGCAGAACGACAGCTTGAAGTGAGGGAGGGCAGAGCGACAGCTTGAAGTGAGGGAGGGCAGAGCGACAGCTTGAAGTGAGGGAGGGCAGAGCGACAGCTTGAAGTGAGGGAGGGCAGGGTGACAGCTTGAACTGATGGAGGGCAGAGCGACAGCTTGAAGTGAGGGAGGGCAGAGCGACAGCTTGAAGTGAGGGAGGGCAGAGCGACAGCTTGAAGTGAGGGAGGGCAGAGCGACAGCTTGAAGTGAAGGAGGGCAGAGCGACAGCTTGAAGTGAAGGAGGGCAGAGCGACAGCTTGAAGTGAGGGAGGGCAGAGCGACAGCTTGAAGTGAGGGAGGGCAGAGCGACAGCTTGAAGTGAGGGAGGGCAGAGCGACAGCTTGAAGTGAAGGAGGGCAGAGCGACAGCTTGAAGTGAGGGAGGGCAGAGCGACAGCTTGAAGTGAGGGAGGGCAGAGCGACAGCTTGAAGTGAGGGACGGCAGAGCGACAGCTTGAAGTGAAGGAGGGCAGAGCGACAGCTTGAAGTGAGGGAGGGCAGAGCGACAGCTTGAAGTGAGGGAGGGCAGAGCGACAGCTTGAAGTGAGGGAGGGCAGAGCGACAGCTTGAAGTGAAGGAGGGCAGAGAGCCAGCTTGAAGTGAAGGAGGGCAGAGCGACAGCTTGAAGTGAAGGAGGGCAGAGCGACAGCTTGAAGTGAGGGAGGGCAGAGCGACAGCTTGAAGTGAGGGAGGGCAGAGCGACAGCTTGAAGTGAGGGAGGGCAGAGCGACAGCTTGAAGTGAGGGAGGGCAGAGCGACAGCTTGAAGTGAGGGAGGGCAGAGCGACAGCTTGAAGTGAGGGAGGGCAGAGCGACAGCTTGAAGTGAGGGAGGGCAGAGCGACAGCTTGAAGTGAGGGAGGGCAGAGCGACAGCTTGAAGTGAGGGAGGGCAGAGCGACAGCTTGAAGTGAGGGAGGGCAGAGCGACAGCTTGAAGTGAGGGAGGGCAGAGCGACAGCTTGAAGTGAGGGAGGGCAGAGCGACAGCTTGAAGTGAGGGAGGGCAGAGCGACAGCTTGAAGTGAGGGAGGGCAGAGCGACAGCTTGAAGTGAGGGAGGGCAGAGCGACAGCTTGAAGTGAGGGAGGGCAGAGCGACAGCTTGAAGTGAGGGAGGGCAGAGCGACAGCTTGAAGTGAGGGAGGGCAGGGCGACAGCTTGAAGTGAGGGAGGGCAGAGGGAGAGCTTGAAGTGAAGGAGGGCAGGGCGACAGCTTGAAGTGAGGGAGGGCAGAGCGACAGCTTGAAGTGAGGGAGGGCAGAGCGACAGCTTGAAGTGAAGGAGGGCAGAGTACCAACATGAATTGAGGGGGTAGAGTGATAGCTTGAAGTGAGGGAGGGCAGAGCGACAGCTTGAAGTGAAGGAGGGCAGGGCGACAGCTTGAAGTGAGGGAGGGCAGAGCGACAGCTTGAAGTGAGGGAGGGCAGAGCGACAGCTTGAAGTGAGGGAGGGCAGAGCGACAGCTTGAAGTGAGGGAGGGCAGAGCGACAGCTTGAAGTGAAGGAGGGCAGAGCGACAGCTTGAAGTGAGGGAGGGCAGAGCGACAGCTTGAAGTGAGGGAGGGCAGAGCGACAGCTTGAAGTGAGGGAGGGCAGAGCGACAGCTTGAAGTGAAGGAGGGCAGAGAGCCAGCTTGAAGTGAAGGAGGGCAGAGCGACAGCTTGAAGTGAAGGAGGGCAGAGCGACAGCTTGAAGTGAGGGAGGGCAGAGCGACAGCTTGAAGTGAGGGAGGGCAGAGCGACAGCTTGAAGTGAGGGAGGGCAGAGCGACAGCTTGAAGTGAGGGAGGGCAGAGCGACAGCTTGAAGTGAGGGAGGGCAGAGCGACAGCTTGAAGTGAGGGAGGGCAGAGCGACAGCTTGAAGTGAGGGAGGGCAGAGCGACAGCTTGAAGTGAGGGAGGGCAGAGCGACAGCTTGAAGTGAGGGAGGGCAGAGCGACAGCTTGAAGTGAGGGAGGGCAGAGCGACAGCTTGAAGTGAGGGAGGGCAGAGCGACAGCTTGAAGTGAGGGAGGGCAGAGCGACAGCTTGAAGTGAGGGAGGGCAGAGCGACAGCTTGAAGTGAGGGAGGGCAGAGCGACAGCTTGAAGTGAGGGAGGGCAGAGCGACAGCTTGAAGTGAGGGAGGGCAGAGCGACAGCTTGAAGTGAGGGAGGGCAGAGCGACAGCTTGAAGTGAGGGAGGGCAGAGCGACAGCTTGAAGTGAGGGAGGGCAGAGCGACAGCTTGAAGTGAGGGAGGGCAGAGCGACAGCTTGAAGTGAGGGAGGGCAGAGCGACAGCTTGAAGTGAGGGAGGGCAGGGCGACAGCTTGAAGTGAGGGAGGGCAGAGGGACAGCTTGAAGTGAAGGAGGGCAGGGCGACAGCTTGAAGTGAGGGAGGGCAGAGCGACAGCTTGAAGTGAGGGAGGGCAGAGCGACAGCTTGAAGTGAAGGAGGGCAGAGTACCAACATGAATTGAGGGGGTAGAGTGATAGCTTGAAGTGAGGGAGGGCAGAGCGACAGCTTGAAGTGAAGGAGGGCAGGGCGACAGCTTGAAGTGAGGGAGGGCAGAGCGACAGCTTGAAGTGAGGGAGGGCAGAGCGACAGCTTGAAGTGAGGGAGGGCAGAGCGACAGCTTGAAGTGAGGGAGGGCAGGGCGACAGCTTGAAGTGAGGGAGGGCAGAGCGACAGCTTGAAGTGAGGGAGGGCAGAGCGACAGCTTGAAGTGAGGGAGGGCAGAGCGACAGCTTGAAGTGAAGGAGGGCAGGGCGACAGCTTGAAGTGAGGGAGGGCAGAGCGACAGCTTGAAGTGAGGGAGGGCAGAGCGACAGCTTGAAGTGAAGGAGGGCAGAGTACCAACATGAATTGAGGGGGTAGAGTGATAGCTTGAAGTGAGGGAGGGCAGAGCGACAGCTTGAAGTGAGGGAGGGCAGGGCGACAGCTTGAAGTGAGGGAGGGCAGAGCGACAGCTTGAAGTGAGGGAGGGCAGAGTACCAACATGAATTGAGGGGGTAGAGTGATAGCTTGAAGTGAGGGAGGGGTTAGAGCACCAATATAAGTGTTAGTTTGAACTGAGGGAGTTTGAGGGACACAAGTGTGCCAGGTTGAAGTGCCAGCTTGAATTGACGTCGGAGAGGGAGAAGAGTGTCAGATGAACTGGGAGGGTTAGAGAAGCGAGTGTCTCAGTGAAAAGGTAGAGATTTGGATGGGGTGTGTGTCTGTGAACTGGGTCTGGAGGGGTTAGAGGGCCTTTGTGCAGTTGGTGGGATTGGATGGGAAGGAGTGAGTGTTCAGGTACCTTTTGGGGAGGTGATAGGCTGATTGGTCTGTTGAAATTCCAAACATTTGATATTTTTCAGGGCAGCACTCATTATCAGATTCCCCGAGAAATGCAACAACAAGTTTCTGCCTTCAACAGATGTATTTCCCCTTCAGGCTTTCGTGCACTTTGCCCCTCCAATAAAAATGAAGGAATGTTGAGCATACTGACAGCTTAAGATACAAAGTCTGTGTAACTTCACTTATAATCATGGCCATTCTTGAGTTATCTGCTTTTGGAGCCTGTGTCAGTTTATTTGAAAAGTATTGGTTAACTTTTACTAGTTTGGCATATATGCAGCTTGGCTCAGTTAGTTAGCCGGAAGGTTGAGGGTTCAAACTCCACTTCAGGACTTGAGCATAATCTTGGCTGACACTTGAGTGCATTATTGAGGGAAGGACACATTATGGGAAGTGTTGTCATTCAGACAAGATTCAACTCAGATTCCAACTGTCTATTTCCAGTGATTGAGGGTGGAGTTAAAGATCTGTTTGAAGAGGAGCAGGGAGTTCTACACTACACCAAAAATAGATTAATTGGTTTTTCATCTCATTGATATTGGTGGGATCTTGTGTACAAAATGTCTCCCATATTCGCCTACATGTTGTCACTGCCATTCAAAGTAATTCTTCGTTTGTGAAGTGGTTTGAAATTTTTCTTAGATGTGAAGCACTATATTAATTCAAGTCTTGTTTTTCTTAATATATAATAATATAAATATATATAATAATTAAGTGCTTTGTTTGTGTTCACATTTGTTACTTTTCGTTCCAATTACCTTTGCCATGTTGTGGCTTGTACTGCCTGTGTTGGGACCTTCAACTGATGTAGAAACCACTTCACAGCAATGAACACTGCTCAGTGGCCTGTGCCTTGATACCACTTTGACCTCAGCTGGACAGTAAAAGGTGACTTTAAGGTTTTAGGAAAAGCTGTCAGAAGAGTTAAATTGTAACAGAAATCTGATTAGCTCGCTGGCTTTTGCAGTATTAACCAAACACTGCTCTTTGAGCAAAGAACAATGTTGTTTCTGTTGTTTTCTCATTGCAGCTGCACAGAGGGAGATGACAGACTAATTTTGGCAAGCGAGCAAGGCAACCTCAGCTGGCACGGGGATGTTTAGTGAGCTGAGTGTAGGTGCCTGTGACGAGGCTCTGCTTGATTTTTTTTTACACTACAGAGTACAAATGCAGAATGTTGGCTGATTGCTGCGTCAATAATGCAGTGTTAATGAATTCAGAACTGAATCAAGAGTAATCTTAGAACAAGCCTTGCCCAAGACCAATGTACTTTTCCTTTGTCTCTGCTCAGTGTGCATAAATTGACATCACTTCTGGACTGTTGTTGCCAGGCCAGAGCCTGCATAGCCTGAAGTTCACATGATGCCAACATTTCTTCCAAGAAAATGTTCCAACATCTTGTAGTTCTGGTATTTTGCCATCAAAATTGATACATTCCTGCTGCTAAATATTGCTCTTAATTTGGAACAGCAAAGTATTTAGCTGATTTTGTCATCTTTTACTTACAACAGGGTTTGTCTGATGCAAACAACTATCATGAATTCTGTAGATTTTTGGCTCGGCTAAAGACCAATTATCAGCTAGGTGAAATAGTGATGGTGGAAGGTTACCCGGAAATCATTAGGTTGATCGCTAACTTCACAGTCACCAGTCTGCAGGTAAGAAGCGTTAACTAGATTGAGTTCCTGGCTACTCCAAGGATTGCAGTTCTGTCAAGTAACACCAAAGTCATCCCATCACAGATGAAACATCATTGCCCTACTTTTGTCCAAAGTTTTGCTCCAATTTTACCTTTTCTACACTATGATTTTCAATTAACTCAATTATATTATAAATTGGGTTATTAGTGTTTTTATTTTACTATTTTTGGTGCTACTTCTGTGCACATCTGATCTCGAGCTGTAAAGTACGTTGGGGTGCTTTGTTGTGTTAAAGATGCCACATCAATAGGAGTTGTTGCTGATTTTGCACATTGTTCCTCTTGTTCTATGTTGTTTTGTCAATGCTTCCTGTTTTAAAACAGGTAAAATTGAGGGCAAGTGGACAATGTAGAGCAATGCTGACTCATCCCTGATAGGGGCAATTTCAGTGTTTTGGTAAAATCAACACCTCCTCTGTACCACTTTGGTGGTAAATTAAGATTTTAATGTAGGGAACAACAACAACTTGCATTTATATAGCGCCTTTAATGTAGTAAAATATCCCAAGGTGCTTCGCAGGAGCGATTATCGAACAAAATTTGACACTGAGCCACAGAAAGAGGTACTAGGACAGGTGACCAAAAGCTTGGTCAAAGTGATAGGTTTTAAGGAACGTCTTAAAGGAGGAGAGAGGCGGAGAGGTTTAGGGAGGGAATTCCAGAGCTTAGGGCCCCAGGCAGCTGAAGGCACGGCTGCCAATTCAGGGGGTGGGGTGGGGGTGGCGATGGAAATCGGGGACGCGCAAGAGGCCAGAATTGGAGGAGCGCAGAGATCTCGGAGAGTCGAGTTATCACAGATTGAACATGTGAAATTTAGATACACCAGGCAGATCTGGAGCTGATGATTTTACCTTTTGTCTTTACCTTTTGTCTTTACTACGTAATTCCACAACAATTATGTAGTAATTTTGAAGTTACTACATAATTGTTGTGGAATTATGTAGTAACTTCAAAAATTTCTGTTGAAGAAGTTTATCAGTTGAAATCTAAAACCGGAAACCCTAATTATAAGTAGATACCGCGTTCATACAAGTGTCATTTATGTCCTATAATCTTGACCATTATATTTTTTGGGAACAGTATTTTTATAAAATCACCAAACCTAAAAAAGATTTGGTTGCAACAGAGTGGTTGGACTTATTGTACAAATGGCGAGTTCCTGGTCCTGAAGATGAGGACGAGGATTTTAAATTTAATGGATTGGAGGACAGGGAGCCAGTGTATGTCAGTGAGGAGACGGGGTTATGGGCTAGCAGGACAGTGGCTGAGTTTTGGACAAGTTGGAGTTTATGGAAGATGGCGGATGGGAAGCCCTAAACCAGTTGCAGTGCTGGAATTAGGGGGTATGGTAGCCTAGTGGTTATGTTTCAGACGAATCCAGACTAATGGGATAAAAGTCTCTCTTGTCTGCTCCTGCTATTGCTGTAAGGGCCCAATGTAAAATGGGTTTGGACAATCTCAATCTCAACTCAGCTTCCATTGAGTGTCGACCCACAACACAAGTGTGTTCAGAGAGGCCACAAGAATAGCTGGTATGAAAAGTGGAAAAAAAAATTGTTCCTGAGCAGCAAAGTTTGTCTGAGGTTACAGTTAAAGCATGTTGTTGGAGCAGTGTTGAAGGAGCTCTGCATCTGGCCAGGCTGAACATGTGACTGGGGTATTGAACAGCAGAAGTACAAAACTTAGCACTGACATTCCTATTTGCTTAAGTGCAAAATTCACCAGAAAAGCATGAATTTTGAAAATGTGCCCTTCTTTAACCAAGCCAGATATATATTTTGCATATGTTCAGTGTCTGTTAAAGGCAGTGATCCTGCTCAATGCATTTATCTGACATCCCCATGTCCAATATTTTAATTGGAGTGTTAATCCATTTAAAATAAATCGGTTAGTGATTGCGTTGTTAATGGTCAAAGCAATGCCGTACGGACACATTTAGCATTTATCTGCAAATATCACCAACTAGATCTTAGATCAGTTACTAACTTTGTCCTGATTAAAACAGTTTTGGCGAAAAAGTATTTTAAAAATAATTTTGACTTGTTCCCAAGATATATGTGTTACTTCTGTTGCTATAATCCTGCCTTTTTGCAAAACCTTTCTTGTGTATGCGGCTGCTTAACAATTTCCATGAATTGAGCGAGCCTCTTCTGAACTGAAACCTTTATTCTCTGCCATATATAGATTAACATGGCGTCAAGTTTTTGGGGTCTTCCCAAAGCTCCTTATCCTAGATTGCTTTGGCGCTCATGTTTTACACCACTCATGGATCTCTGGAGAAGGTTGTGGTAACACACCCAGGTTAACTAACAGCAAACCCTGTTTGGTAATTGATATTGGGTACTGGACTATCTATGATGCAATAATATTTACACTTTGTCTTCAGAAATAAATATAGACTTACAATAGACCCTGATTAAAGTATAAAACATCATCTAAACTCCTTGGCATGATAAAATTCCAAATAGGTTATAAATCCTGGAACTCGCTAGTGCTGCAGGGGAGGGTTTAAACTCATTTGGCAGGGGGATGGGCACCAGGATGTAGCATTAGAAAGGAGAAACAAGGTGCACGAAAGATTGGGAGAGGTAGATAGTGCTGCAGTAAGAAATAGTACAGTATTAGGTGGGATCAGACTAAGAGAGAATACGAGAAGTTCTAAGATAGATTTAGAGTGCATGTGTGTAAACGCGCGAAGCGTGGTAAACAAGGTTGGTGAGCTGCAGGTGCAAATAGCCACATGGGAATCTGATGTAGTGGCGATAACGGAGACTTGGCTCAAAAAGGACAGGATTGGGTACTAAATATTCCTGGATACAAGGTGCTCAGGAAAGGTAGGGAAGGAAAAAAAAGAGGGGGTGGCAGTATTGATTAAGGAGAATATTGTAGTGCTGGAGAGAGAGAGGATGTCCTGGAGGGGTCAAGGACAGGATCTGTTTGGTTAGAGAAACAATAGAGGTGCCATTATACTACTGGGTATATTCTATAGGCCACCAATTAATGGGAAGGATACAGAGGAGCAAATTTGCAAGGAAATTACAGAGAGGTGCAAAAACTATAGAGTATTGATAATGGGGGACTGAAATAGTAATAGTGGAAAGAGGGGGAGAAATTTCTGAAGTGTGTTCGGGAGAACTTTCTTGAACAGTATGTTTCCTGCCCAACGAGGAAGGAAGCATTGCTGGATCTGATTCTGGGGAATGAGGTGGTTTCAAGATGAGCAAGTGTCAGTGGGGGGGAGCATTTAGGGAACAGTGAACACAGCATAATAAGGTTTAGATTAGTTATGGAAAATGACAAGGAGCACTCTAGAGTAAAAATATTTAATTGGAGGAGGGCCGATATAAGTGGGTCGAGAACAGATCTGGCCCGGATAAATCGGAATCAAAGATTGACAGGCAAAACTGTCATCGAACAATGAGCGGCCTTTAAAGAGGAGATTGCTTGGGTACAGTCTAGGTACACTCCCACAAAGGGGAAAAGTAGGGCAACCAAAGCCAGAGCTCCGTGGATGACAAAAGAGATAGAACATATGTACATACGAATTAAGAGCAGGAGTAGGCCATTCGGCCCCTCGAGCCTGCTTTGCCATTTGATAAGATCATGGCTGATCTGATTGTGACCTCAACCCTACTTACCCATCTACCTAGTAGAACCTTTGACTCCCTTGATAATCAGGAATCTAGCTAACTCAGCCTTAAAAATATTCAATGACCTTGCTTCCACCACTCTCTGGGGAAGGCAGTTCCACAGACTCACGATCCTCTGAGAGAAACAAATTTTCCTCATCTCCGTTTTAAATGGGAGACCCCTTATTTTTAAACTGTGCCTCCCAGTTTTAGTCTCTCCCACATCCTCTCAGCATCTACCCCTTCAGGTCCCCCCAGGATCTTACATGTTTCAATAAGATCACCTCTCATTCTTCTAAACTCCTGGTATACAGGCCCAACTTGTCCAACTTCCAGTGGCTGGAGTCATACCTAGCACAAAGGAAGATGGTAGTGGTTGTTGGAAGCCAATCATCTCAGCCCCAGGACATTGCTGCAGGAGTTCCTCAGGGCAGTGTCCTAGGCCCAACCATCTTCAGCTACTTCATCAATGACCTTCCCTCCATCATAAGGTCAGAAATTGGGGATGTTTGCTGACGATTGCACAGTGTTCAGTTCCATTCGCAACCCCTCAGTTAATGAAGCAGCCCGTGCCTGCATGCAGCAAGACCTGGACAACATCCAGGCTTGGGCTGATAAGTGGCAAGTAACATTTGCGCCAGACAAGTGCCAGGCAATACAATCTCCAACAAGCGAGAGTCTAACCACCTCCCCTTGACATTCAACGGCATTACCATCATCGAATCCTCCACCATCAACATCCTGGGGGTCACCATTGACCAGAAACTTAACTGGTCCAGCCACATAAGTACCGCGGCTACAAGAGCAGGTCAGAGGCTGGATATTTTGCGGCGAGTGACTCACCTCCTGACTTCCCAAATCCTTTCCACCATCTACAAGGCACAAGTCAGGAATGTGATGGCATACTCTCCACTTGCCTGGATGAGTGCAGCTCCAACAACACTCAAGAAGCTTGACACCATTCAGGACAAAGCAGCCCGCTTGATTGGCACCCTAAACATTCACTCCCTTCACCACCGGCGCACAGTGGCTGCAGTGTGTACCATCCACAGGATGCACTGCAGCAACTTGCTAAGGCTTCTTCGACAGCACCTCCCAAACCCACGGCCTCTACCATCTAGAAGGTCAAGGGCAGAAGGCAGATGGGAACAACACCACCTGCACATTCCCCTCCAAGTCACACACCATCCTGACTTAGAAATATATTGGCGTTCCTTCATCGTCGCTGGGTCAAAATCCTAACAGCACTGTGGGAGAACCTTCACCACACAGACTGCAGTTGTTCAAGAAGGCGGCTCACCACCACCTTCTCGAGGGCAATTAGGGATGGGCAATAAATGCTGGCTTTGCCAGCGACGCCCACATCCCATGAACGCATTAAAAAAACCTTTCCTCATAAGATACCCCCCTCATCCCAGGAATCAGTAGAGTGAACCGTCTCTGAACCGCCTCTAAAGCAATTTTGTCCTTTCTAAAATAAGGAGACCAAAACTGCACAGAGTATTCTAGATGTGGTCTCACCAATGTCCTGTACAGCTGTAGCAAAACATCTCTACTTTTATATTCCATTCCACTTGCAATAAATGACAACATTCCATTTGCCTTCCTAATCACTTGCTGTACGTGAATACTAACTTTTTGTGATTCATGTACGAGGACACCCAGATCCCTCTGTACCTCAGAGTTCTGCAATCTCTCTCCATTTAAATAATATACTGCTTTTCTATTCCTCCTGCCAAAGTGGACAAGTTCACATTTTCCCACATTATACTCCATCTGCCAAATACAGAGTAAGATGAAGCAGAAAAAGGGGGCGTATGTCAGATGCCAGGTTGATAATACAAGTGAGAACCAGGCTGAATATAGTAAGTACAGAGAAGTGAAAAAGGAAATAAGAGGGGCAAAGATAGAATATGAGAATAGACTGGCAGCTAACATAAAAGGGAATCCAAAAGTCTTCTATAGACATATAAATAGTAAATGGATGGTAAGAGGAGGGGTGGGGCCGATTAGGGACCAAAGGGGAGATCTACTCATGGAGGAGGAGGTCATGACTGAGGGACTAAATGAGTACTTTGCGTCTGTCTTTACCAAGAAAAAAGTTGCTGCCAAAGTCACAGTAAAAGAGGAGGTAGTTGAGATACTGGATGGGCTAAAAATTGATAAAGAGGAAGTACTAGAAAGGCTGGCTGTACGTAAAGTAGATTAGTCACCCGGTCCGGATGGGATGCATCCTAGGTTGCTGAGGGAAGTAAGGGTGGAAATTGCAGAGGTGCTGGACATAATCTTCCAATCATCCTTAGATATAGGGGTGATGCCAGAGGACTGGAGAATTGCAAATGTTACACCCTTGTTCAAAAAAGGATGTGAGGATAAACCCGGCAACTACAGGCCAGTCAGTTAAACCTCGGTGGTGGGGTAGCTTTTAGAAACGATAATCCGGGACAAAATTAATACTCACTTCGACAAGTGAGGATTAATAAAGCCAGCCAGCATGGATTTGTTAAAGGCAAATCGTGTTTAACTAACTTGATTGAGTTTTTTGATGAGATAACAGAGAAGGTTGATGAGGGCAATGCAGTTGATGTGGTGTATATGGACTTTCAAAAGGCATTTGATAAAGTGCCACATAATAGGCTTGTCAGCAAAATTAAACCCATGGAATAAAAGGGGCAGTGGCAGCATGGATACAAAATTGGCTAAGTGACAGGAAACAGAGAGTAGTGGTGAACGGTTGTTTTTCGGACTGGAGGAAGGTATACAGTGCTGTTCCCCAGGGGTCGATGCTGGGACCACTTCTTTTCTTGATATATATTAATGACTTGGACTTGGGTGTACAGGGCACAATTTCAAAATTTGCAGATGACACAAAACTTGGAAGTGCAGTGAACAGTGAGGAGGATAGTGATAGACTTCAAGAGGACATAGACAGGCTGGTGGAATGGGTGGACACTTGGCAGGTGAAATTTAAGGCAGTGAAGTGAGAAATGATACATTTTGTCAGGAAGAACGAGGAGAGGCAATATTAACTAAATGGTACAATTCTAAAAGGGTGAAGGAACAGAGAGATCTGGGGGTATATGTGCACAAATCTTGGGAGGTGGCAGGGCAGGTTGAGAAAGGGGTTAAAAAAACATACAGGATTTATAAATAGAGGCATAGAGTTAAAGAGCAAGAAAGTTATATTGAACCTTTGTAAAACACTGGTTCGGCCACAACTGGAGTATTGTGTCCAATTCTGGGCACCGCACTTTAGGATGGATGCGAAAGCCTTTGAGAGGGCGCAGAAAAGATTTACTAGAATGGTTCCAGGGATGAGCGACTTCAGTTATGTGGATAGACCTAGAGAGGGGCCCACTGTCAACTGCCAGTAGAGAGCTCCCCTTGGGGGTGAAATTGGGCCAATGGGAAGTGTGCGGGATGCCATCTTGATAATGGGGTTTGCGAGCAAGCGCACCCCAACGACCGATGGCATCATGTAGCACAGGGAGAATATGACGCAAATCAGTGTGCAAAGCTGATTTGAAGGCAATGCTGCTATTTTGGATCTCCACATTCCATCCAAAGCACTGTCTTAACCTCGCACAGCTGAACATAACTTAAATGGCATGAAGGACTTCCTATCAGCTCTATTTAAAGGGATGATGAAGTAGTTACAGGATAATTGCTGCACTATTTCTTCTGGCTGCTGGTGTATTTGTACGTGTTTTTGGAGGTTTCCTATATAGAATCATAGAAGTTACAACATGGAAACAGGCCCTTCGGCCCAACATGTTCATGTCGCCCAGTTTATACCACTAAGCTAGTCCCAATTGCCTGCACTTGGACCATATCCCTCTATACCCATCTTACCAATGTAACTGTCCAAATGCTTTTTAAAAGACAAAATTGTACCTGCCTCTACTACTGCCTCTGGCAGCTCGTTCCAGACACTCACCACCCTTTGAGTGAAAAGATTGCCCCTCTGGACCCTTTTGTATCTCTCCCCTCTCACCTTAAATCTATGTCCCCTCGTTATAGACTCCCCTGCCTTTGGGAAAAGATTTTGACTATCTACCTTATCTATGCCCCTCATTATTTTATAGACTTCTATAAGATCACCCCTTAACCTCCTACTCTCCAGGGAAAAAAGTCCCAGTCTATCTAACCTCTCCCTATAAGTCAAACCATCAAGTCCCGGTAGCATCCTAGTAAATCTTTTCTGCACTCTTTCTAGTTTAATAATATCCTTTCTATAATAGGGTGACCAGAACTGTACACAGTATTCCAAGTGTGGCCTTACTAATGTCTTGTACAACTTCAACAAGACATCTCAACTCCTGTATTCAATGTTCTGACCAATGAAACCAAGCATGCCGAATGCCTTCTTCACCACCCTATCCACCTGTGACTCCATTTTCAAGGAGCTATGAACCTGTACTCCTAGATCTCTTTGTTCTATAACTCTCCCCAACGCCCTACCATTAATGGAGTAGGTCCTGGCCCGATTCGATCTACCAAAATGCATCACCTCACATTTATCTAAATTAAACTCCATCTGCCATTCATCGGCCCACTGGCCCAATTTATCAAGATCCCGTTGCAATCCGAGATAACCTTCTTCACTGTCCACAATGCCACCAATCTTGGTGTCATCTGCAAACTTAGTAACCATGCCTCCTAAATTCTCATCCAAATCATTAATATAAATAACAAATAACAGCGGACCCAGCACCGATCCCTGAGGCACACCGCTGGTCACAGGCCTCCAGTTTGAAAAACAACCCTCGACAACCACCCTCTGTCTTCTGTCATCAAGCCAATTTTGTATCCAATTGGCCACCTCACCTTGGATCCCGTGAGATTTAACCTTACGTAACAACCTACCATGTGGTACCTTGTCAAAGGCTTTGCTGAAGTCCATGTAGACCACGTCTACTGCACAGCCCTCATCTATCTTCTTGGTTACCCCTTCAAAAAACTCAATCAAATTCGTGAGACATGATTTTCCTCTCACAAAACCATGCTGACTGTTCCTAATCAGTCCCTGCCTCTCCAAATGCCTGTAGATCCTGTCCCTCAGAATACCCTCTAACAACTTACCCACTACAGATGTCAGGCTCACCGGTCTGTAGTTCCCAGGCTTTTCCCTGCTGCCCTTCTTAAACAAAGGCACAACATTTGCTACTCTCCAATCTTCAGGCACCTCACCTGTAGCTGTCGATGATTCAAATATCTCTGCTCGGGGACCCGCAATTTCCTCCCTAACCTCCCATAACGTCCTGGGATACATTTCATCAGGTCCCGGAGATTTATCTACCTTGATGCGCGTTAAGACTTCCAGCACCTCCCTCTCTGTAATATGTACACTCCTCAAGACATCACTATTTATTTCCCCAAGTTCCCTAACATCCATGCCTTTCTCAACCGTAAATACCGATGTGAAATATTCATTCAGGATCTCACCCATCTCTTGTGGTTCCGCACATAGATGACCTTGTTGATCCTTAAGAGGCCCTACTCTCTCCCTAGTTACTCTTTTGCCCTTTATGTATTTGTAGAAGCTCTTTGGATTCTCCTTTGCCTTATCTGCCAAAGCAATCTCATGTCCCCTTTTTGCCCTCCTGATTTCTCTCTTAATTATACTTGGATAAAATTTCAATACTCCACAGGGAATGGACTGGCTCGCTGACAGGCAACAGCAAGAGTACTGGCGGAGTGGCAGGGGTGGGAGCAGGAATGTTGTCATCCTGACAGAGGAGAGCAGGTTCGTGTTCCATGGAGCCACTGCCACTTGCTCTCTCCCGTTATGTGCCACCTTCTCCTGCACCAAGAGGGAAGTGTGTCAATGAGTATCCTGCAAGATGTTTGGGTAATGTGGCTGTCATGGTTGAATAGCTACCAGTGTGTGTGAACTATGTATTGTGGATGTAAGGCTTGCCACAGTGCTAAGTGCATGGGATGTGTCTATTACCACCACTGTGGTGGAGCTAATACAATCTGCTATTGTCACTGACAGGATGTGGGAGGACAATACTCACCCAACCCTTTCTCTGGAACGTGTAATTTGATCCAGTCTGCTACAGAGTAATTCAAGTTCTCTGGAATATGTAATTCGATCCAGTCATTGTCAGGCAGGCTACGGAGTTCACACAAGGCACGGTACTAACACTACTGATTTCACAGAACGCACAGTGCTGACACTACTGAGTTCCAGGAACGCACAGCGCTGACACTCCCGAGTTCAGGGAACGCACAGCGCTGACACTCCCGAGTTCAGAGAACGCACAGCACTGACACTGCTGAGTTCAGAGAACGCACAGTGCTAACACTACCGAGATCAGAGAACGTACTGCGCTAATACTACTGAGTTCAGAGAACGCACAGCGCGAACACTACTGAGTTCAGAAAGGAAGGGGTAATGCCATGCAGGGATTTCAACATGAGGATGAGAAATTTAAAATTAAGGTGTTGGTGGACTTGGAGCCAATGTAGGTCTGCGAACACAGGGGTGATGGGTGAACGAGACTTGCTGCGAGTTAAGATATGTGCAGCAGAGTTTAGAATGAGCTCAAGTTTATTGAGGGTGGAAGATGGGAGGCTGGCCAGGAGAGCATTAGAATAGTTGAGTCTGGAGGTATCAAAGGCATGGATGAGGTTTTTAGCAGCAGGTGGGCTGAGGCATGGGCTGAGACAGGCAATGTTGTGATGTTGTGGAGGTGGAAGCAGGTGGTCTTTGTGATGGAGAGGATATGGGGTCAGAAGGATGCCGAGGTTGCGAACAGTCTGTTTCAACCTGAGACAGTGGCCAGGGAGGGAGGTGGAATCAGTCGCGAGAGAATGGAGTTTGTGATGGGGACCGAAGATAATGGGGTAAATTTTAACTCCGATGAACGGGTGGGTTGGGAGCATGTGGGCTGTGAAAATTGTTGGTTTTGAGAGCAGGACTGCATCCCAGGTGCAACCCGCCGACTTCCAGGTTTGACCCAGACACATCTGGGTGTGCGCGTGCTTCTGAAACCCAGGAGGGGATATTTAAAGGGCCAACTGAGCTATTTAAACTACTTAAGGATGTTAATTTTTTGTGGTTTGAAGCCATTTTAACTGCTTCTGAACGTGTCTTCCGTGGCCTCTGAGACACTCCATGGAAATGGAGGCAAGTTGTAGCCGGCACCCATTTGGACTTTCAAACCAGTGATTGACATGAAGAAAAGGTGAGTTTTTGCAGCAAGGCAATCAGTTCTCTCAGACAAGCCTTTGGCTGGGAGTTCTTTGTGTTTAGACTCAGATTTCTTTGTTAACACTCAGAATTCTTGTGTGCACACATATTTACCTACATTTTGGACCCCCTCAAACTGACACCATCAGGATGGGGTACGCAATGGATTTATTTCACAGTCGATCTGAGGAGGAGGCACATCACCATCCATGGCAGGCACGGCCTGCAGTTCTGAGGGTTGCAGCTCCACAAGACAGAGGTGCGCCACAAGGACCTGCAGAAGAGCAGAGACGGGACCAACAGAGGGGCCGAGGTGGCAAGAGGCACTACCCACGTGAGAGGGTGTACAGACGGAGGCTGAGCTTCCTGGACCCATCTGAGAAGCAGTGCCTACGAAGGCTCAGATTGAGTCGCCAGGTGGTCGCAGACATCTTCATGCTCCTTCATGCAGAGCTGCTCCCGGCTGGGCCTGGTTTCCACGCATTGCCCGTCGCAGTTAAAGTCACCACAGCCCTCAATTTCTTCACCTCCGGATCCTTCCAGGGCACCACCAGTGACATCACCAGGATCTCTCAGTCGTCTGCACATAAGTGTATATGACAGGTGATGGATGGCTTTTTTGCCAGGCATCAGATAACATCAGCCAGACTGAGAGGGCAGTGAGTTTCGACTCTCTGGCTGGCTTCCCACGGTTGCAGGGTACATTTGATTGCTCACAAATAGCAATCTGAGGACCTGCACATGAGCCAGGACTGTCCATCAATCGAAAGGGATATCACTGCAACAATGCGCAGCTGGTTTGTGACCACCGGAAGAGGTTTCTGCGGGTGTGTGCTAAATTCCCTGGCAGCTGCCAGGATTCCTTCATTTTGCGCAAATCCAACATCCCGGCCCTCTTCCACACAAAACAGGCTTAAGGGCTGGCTCATTGAAGACAAGGGAAGACCCCCTGTGGACATGGCTCATGATACTTGTGAGAAACCCCACCAGCGAGGCGTAGCTGTGTTACAATGACAGTCACATCGCCACCAGGTCTGTCATTGAACAAGCCATAGGAATGCTGAAAATGCGCTTCAGGTGCCTGGATCGATCTGGGGGAGCCCTTCAGTACTCAACAGTGAGAGTGTGTAGAATAATAGTCTTGTGTTGCGTCCTGCACAACATCGCTCAGCAGAGAGGGTTACAGGTGGATGAGGTCCCACGCGCTCATGAAGCATCCGCACCTGCCATCAACATTGAAGAAGACGAGGAGGAGGAGGACGACGATGGGCAACCCATCGGCAGAGCAGCAGCGCACATAGCTGCTCATGATGCCAGGGAGTCACTCATATTTGATAGTTTCTCATAAGCAGATCTGCAAAGTGAAGAAAGTGAAGTAGCCAGACCACCTGGAACGACCACCACCACCACCAACGCTGGCCACCCCTCCTCAGTTTGCATGAAACAGTCCTACAACCACACATACACCCATTGTAAACGCACCCAATGGGTGGCATCAAGTCTTGCCGTTCATGATGAGGGACATGCAAAGGCGCTTTCATGAAACGGACTCAAGAATGGACAAGACGTGGCAGTGGTGGTGACAAGTATGACATATATTGTGAACATATATAAAAAAAATGTCATTTAGTCAGACAGCCTTGTGCATACCCTTGGTGCTCACAAAACCTTTGCCTTCCTCTTCCTACAGGGTGCATTCCTTTGTGGCTTCAGCAGAGGTAGCGGCAGGTTGCTCAGGTCTCTGCCCTGACTGCTGAAATGCTCTCAGCCTACACCCTCTGGGTTTTGGAGCCCTTGAGGGCCCTGCCAAACACTGCTCCACCTGCACCTGTGCAGGGGCAGCCTCGGCCATCTGGAGAGGAGGCAACTTTGCAGGTACCGGTTGAGGGAGGGAGAAAGGATGGGAGCGCTTTGAGTGGAGTCCCCACTTCCATTTCCCCTTTCGCCATCAGCCCTTTCCTGGGCCAGGGCCACATTACTCCCACCACCCTGCTGGACGATAGCTTGGAGCAGATCTGTGACACATTCTAAGGCCACGGCTAAAGTATCTGTCTGCCTGTTTAAGACGGCAGACATGCTGGCATCTAGAGTCTGCACGGCCATTGTTAGGGCCTGAATGGACTCATTTGAGAGCCATGATTGAAGCTTAATGGAGGCTGCCATTCACTCCATCGCAGACATTCCCGCACTTACCTGTGGTACCATTCCACTCATGCTGGAGGTGGACTCATCCATCCTCTCCGCCATTGTGGACAGCGTGCATGGCATGACTTCCAGTACGTTGCAAAGGTGCATCTATACCTCGATCATTCTCCTTTTCAAGGATGGCCCCCGGGGTTCAGCATCTGCGTCCAGCTGAGCAGAGCTTGGACAGGAGTGCGCCCACTGGTATGGCACCGGAGGCATGGAGCTTCTCTGAGGAATCGCCCTCGTCCACATCGTGGGCTTTGTCAACACTCCTTGAAGGCCCAGGAAGAGAACATACAGCAATACTAAGAATCATCGCAGAGGTGATGTTGCGATGAGCACCCTGAGGTGTGCAACAGATCAAGTATTGATAATATCAATTCATGTCGTGTGAGGGGATGTTAAAGTTCTGTCATAAGACGTTTGCGGGGTGCCAGTCTTGGCATCTCCGGCAGCCAGACATTCCTGTGTCCGGCTGAGTTCCAAGGCCTCCTCCTCCGCCTCCGTCAGGGCCACTATTTGTGATGGCCCCACTCCAGTCCTTGTCCTCTCTCGTGCATTTTGCACTCTCTTCTCCTGCAAGGGGAGAAAGAACTGACGTGTGAGTGAGTGAGGGTGATGGAGTCACCCGATGGATGCATTGCTTTGGGTGAGGCTGCCCATGAAAGAGATGCATCAGAGGGTGACTTTCAGACAGACTCACGACATTGCAACAGGATTGGGAGTGGTGGGTTCACAAATGTGGAGGTGAGGAAGTGCACAGAAAGTGAAGGTAAGTTGATAATGAGACTTAAGTGGGTGTGAGGATTGATGTGATGGAGTAGGCTTGGCAAGACAGAGTGAGAGGGTGGCGTGATGTGCATTGCAGGATGTAGGTGAATCAGTAACTGTACTCACTTTTCCTGACCTGGTTAGGTCATTAAAGCGCTTCCTGCACTGCACCCATGACCTTGCCACGGTGCTCCTGCTGCTCACCTCCTTTGTCACCTCGAGCCAGGCCTTCTTGGCGGCAGAGGCAGGGAGCTTCCTCCTATCCCCTAGGTATAGGACTTTCCCTCCTGCTCCTCACACCGGCCAGTAGCAACTCAAGTGAGGAGTCAGTAAAGTGGATTGCTGGCTTTGTCCTTCATTGTTCCATTTCTTTAAATTGCTCCTTTCTCCCTCAAAATCCATGGTTGCAATGTCTCTTTAAATACTCCAGCTTTCAGCACGTCATTCGGGTGCGCAGTACACCCACTGCGCAGCTTGAAGATGCGAAACCCGGAAGTCACATTAAGGGCCTTCAATTGAGTCGCGATCGCTCGAGAAAACGCATAGAAATTTTTTCCCGGTTTCCCACCCATGTATTGACTCCCCCCCCCCCCCCAACCCTGTTGAGATCCTGCCACTATGTTAAAATTTATCCCAATGTCTTTGGTCTTCCCAGTGTTTAATTGGAGGAATTTTCAGTTCATCTAAGACTAGATGTTAGGCAAGCAGCCTGACAACACAGAGCCAGTGGAGGGGTCTACAGGTGGTGGTGGTGGTGAGGTAGAGCTGGGTGCCACCAGTATATATGTGAACCTGACATCATGCCTTTGGATGATGTCACCAAGGGGCAGCATGTAGATGAGAAATAGGATGGCGCCAAGGATAGATCCATGGGGGGCTCCAGAGGTAACGGGCGGGGGTGGAAGAGAAACCATTGCAGGAGATTCTCTGGCTGCTACTGGATAGGTAATAGTGGAACAAAGCAAGGCCATTCCCACTCAGCTGGACAACAGAGGAGAGGAGCTGGAGAAGGATGGTGTGGTTAACCGTGTTTAAAAACTGCTGAAATAAAGATGAGGAGGGATAGTGCATCACGGCCACAGTCACAGAGGATCTCACCATTGACTTTGACTGGGGCCGAAACCTCATTGGAGAGGTTCAAACATGGAGTTGCGGGAAAGGTGGCCGACAGGTATGGGGCCAATGGAGAGCAGCATTGCCTTCTACTCCACAGATGCAGACAACGCACTGTCTTTGGAACGTAAGTGATAGCTGTTGGGAATTGCCAGCAGCACTAACTGCACAGTGTCACCTCTTCACTCCTCCAGCTGCTCTGCCAGTTGGATTATGAGTATCTCTGAATGCTGTTCATCCTCCTTCTGTTCTTCATTCAAAAAAAAGAGATCACAAGATAACATTTGCCTCTCCTTGAATCAAGTGTTGACCCCTCTTTGTGTGATGAATGATTTCTTGATATCATTCCGACATTTAAATCTCTGTTTTTTCTCCTATACTAGCAATTCTGCTTGTGGCTTTTCTTTGCACCGGCCCCAGTACATCAGTATCTCCCTCGTGCCTCAGTGACCAGCACTGCACAAGAGAGTTAAGGTGTGGTCCAAGCAGCAGACTGTTCACAACTTCCTCAGACATAAAGGCCTGGACTTTCCTTATGAAAATCATCTGCTCCTGGGTGGTGGCCTGGCAATTGAAGTGGAGCAGGGCCCCTCAGCTCAAGCTCCACAACAGAGTTGGCCACCTCGATTTCTGCCATGATTTCCCTCCCATGATCCCTTTGTGGCCCTGATCATTCTACGGGCAGAGCACCCGTTGGAATCAAATGAACAGGACGGGGAGTGGGGGGTGGGGGGGGCGGAATTGCTAAATTCAAACACACGGGCAGTAACTGTTGCCCCTACAGAAGTGACAACAGCTCTTATACCCTCCTCCTAATGTTGGCCGGCGGCTACATTGATCTCCTGGACTGCCACAGGAACATAGGAATAGGAGTAGGCCATTGAGCCCTTCGAGCCTGCTCCACCATTCAGTTAGATCATGGTTGATCTGCATTTTAACTCCATCTACTCGCCTTAGTTCCATGTCCCTTAATACCCTTGCCTAGCAAAAATCTGTCAATCTCAGTCTTGAAATTTTCAACTGACCCCCAGCCTCAACAGCTTTTTGGGGGAGAGAGTTCCAGATTTCCACTGCCCTTTGTGTGAAGAAGTGCTTTCTGACATCACTCCTGAACGGCCAAGCTTTAATTTTAAGGTTATGCCCCCTTCCTCTGGACTCCCTCACCAGAGGAAATAGTTTCTCTCTATCTACCCTATCAAATCCTTTAATCACCTCAAGCTCCTCAATTTGATCACCCCTTAATCTGCTATACTCAAAGGAATACAGGTATTCTTGTGAACCTGTGCTGTACCCCCCTCCAAGGCCAATATATCCTTCCTGAGGTGCAGTGCCCAGAACTGAGTGCATTACTCCAGACAGCATGTACTTCAGAGCACTGTACAGCTGTAACATAACTTCCTCCCCTTTGTATTCCAGCCCCTCTTGAGATAAAGGCCAACATTCCATTAGCCTTTTAAATTATTTTTGTACCTGTCCACTAGCTTTTAGTGATTTCTATGTTTAGACCCCTAAATCTCTCTGCTCATCTACAGTTCATAACTTCTCGCCATTTAGAAAATACTCTGATTTATCTTTCTTAGGTCCAAAGTGGATGAGCTCACACCTTCCCACATTGAACTCCATCTGCCACAGTTTTGCCCACTCACCTAATCTATCAACTTCCCAACTTTCTGCTCCCATCTACACCATTTACTGTGCTGCCTAGCTTAGTGTCGTCAGTAAACTTAGATATACGGCTCTCTATTCCATCATCCAGTCATTTATAAATATAGTGAAAAGCTGTGGCCCCAGTAACGATCCCTGGGAGATACCACTTGTCAACTCCTGCCAATTTGAGTACATACCCATTATCCCTACTGTCTGTCTCCTACCTCCTAACCAATCCCCTATCCAAGGTTGCCTCCAATTCCATGCGCTCTTACTTTTGTTAGCAGTCTCTTACATGGAACCTTGTCGACAGCATGAACTGTAAAAACTCCAACGAAACTCCCATCTGCTGGGGGAGTGAGGCCTCCACGTTGTGAGTAGCTGCTGGTGGGATTGCATGGGCAGGCATGAGTCCCACCCTTCCACTTCACCAACACCATCTCATTGCGGTTTGTCGGACCTTGCTGTGTACACATTGGCTACTGTGATTTGGTTCCTTTAATTCTTTCCTTCCTTCCCCTGGTATGGCCCCCACCTTCACTCCTGCATGCTCAAGGCGCGCAGGCTTGGGTGTATCTGGTGCGCAACACTCTTCAGGATGGACAACATCAAGCGCTTTCAGGCCTCACCCTCCTCTGCCAAGATCACCGACTACTCCAGGGTCATCCTGGAGAGCAATGATAATCCTCCACTTCTTTACTGCCCCATCAATCATTTCATGAACTCGCCCCTACCTGCCCCTCACCTCCAACAACAAGTTGTGAAGAACTTACTGTCGCCGTGGTGCACTATCCCCCCTCATCCTCAATCTCATGGCCCACAGTCATCGATCACAATCATGCCTAGTGACTAGGCCTTCTGCAATGTGTGGTGTGGAAGGGCATCTCAGGAGCAGCAATGGGTGGACCTTTGAATGGCCTACAAACCTAGTGAAATTCCCATGAAGACCTGCCTGCTGCTACTCACCCAAATGGAAATAACACATAAATGTAGTGACATGCATGTTGGTAGGACCAACGCAGAATACGCTATTATTTACAGGGAATAGTACTGAAAGGGGTTGAGAGAGAAAAGGACCTAGGTGATAATGTGTACGGATCACTGAAGGTTCATGACCAATGTAGAGAAGCTGTAGCTAAAGCTAACGGTATTGGTTTGTATTAACAGAACCATTCAGTAGAAATCAAAGGACTGTCATTATACAGGTCGCTGGTTGGACCTCACCTGGAGTACTGCGCCCAGTTTTGGTCCCTCACATGGTGGGTGATATAGTGGTCTTGGAAAAGGTTCAAAGGAGAGCAACGAGAATAATTCCTAGCTTAAAGAACCTTAGTTACTCAGATAGGCTTAAAGAGCTGGGTCTATTTACTTTACAGCAGCGTACACTTAGATGCGACCTGATAAGAGGGAGTCTGGGGAATGGGGGTGGGGAGAGAGGAATGGGGCGGGTTAAGTCGGGCAGAGTTGGGAACAGCAGCAAGAACACGGTGAGTGGGATCAATGCGGAGAACGGAGCAGTTGGTAAAGTGGTGAGTGAAACCTGGAGACCTTACTGTGGGTAAATAGTGAAAGATTATTTCCACTGGCGAGCCAGGCCCCACTCTATGGAGGGCTGCGTGACACCAATTTGTGTCAGTTGTTGTGAACCTGACTTCACACATGGCACAGTATCAGCATGATCTGTAAAAACTCCCCTGTCTGCTGGAGGAGTGAGGCCTCCAAATTGAGCAGCCTCCCACCTCACTTTGACTCTGAAAACACTTTGCGTCAGGCCAACTCAGCAATTAACTTGTGGACCTCTTCAAAGATGTGGCCCCATGAATGGGCACTGCAAGATCATGCGGGGGGCTGTAGCCGTTTCTCTGAGGCTGAATTTGACAAATCCACAGCATTGACTATTTTACATAATTTGGGCTGCAAGGTTGGTTTAGTGAGGGTGCATTTCATTCACTGAGAACGGGTGAAGATGACATAATTGGAAGTGAAGTCACTAGGGGAGCTGTAGCTTTTTAGCATGCGTTAAGAGTGACATCATCGGGCGCATGGGCAGGATGATGTCACAGGTCGATGAAATCTGGAAATACCCAAACTGTCACTCTCCCAGGTGCAGCCATTCTTCAAAGTATCACAGCACAGATTCAGTTTTGAAATGAAGCCCGCCACTTCTTGCAGTCACATTGCACTTCCCCTTTAAGAGATGCTCGCTGCCTTTAAGAAGCACGAGCCACTCGTGATTTCGGGCCCCGATGCGTGCAGCCAATCAACAGCGCAGGTAGCACGCAGCAATCATTTAAAACAGCAGACAGCACGAATGTAATGCAACGACAGGGTGCGGGTTAATCGCGCACTGCACTTGCTACGCATGTTTTCAGGGGTTATCCAATTTAAACCCCCTTGTCTTTCTATACCAGGTGGTAAGTGGGCTGGAGACTTCCTGCGATTTGGATATACAGCCCCTCAGAGTCAAGAAAGAACTGTCAGTAAACTACAAACTGAACCAAATGGCAATTTGTATGTATTTGAAAACTAAGAGTCAGAGATTCCCTCTAAAATTTGTTGACAGGTGCTCACCTGATTTTTCTGGCAGTTTAGAACTTTCTGTTCAACAATTGAGAACAACTTTAGACAAAAATACCTCCTTTACGTAACAGGAAGTCCAACAGTTAATCCCAAATCACAGTAAAACAATGCCCACCAGGTCCTGCTGTCACCTCGTAAGGCAGAAAAATAACCACCAGATTACTCCGTACAGGCTAAAATTATGTCTGGATTTAGATTTCAGTGTACAGACTAAAATTATTCCTGGATTTACATTACTGCGTACGTGCTAAAATTATGTTGGGATTTAGATTACTGCGTACGTGCTAAAATTATGTCTGGATTTAGATTACTGCGTACGTGCTAAAATTATGTCCTGATTTAGATTACTGTGTACATGCTAAAATTATTAAACTTAAAATAATCAGACTTATGTTACACACAAACTGCGTTGACTGTTTAAAAAGATGGTTGGGTCTACTTTGACTTTTGGGCGACCTATGGGTGAACGTTGGCCAGCCTCCCATCCCGGCAGCGAAGAGGCCCTGTGATTTCGATGCTCCGGCTTCACTTCAAGTTTGGCAGGTGAGCTGCGGGGCGCAAACAGGCGTCCCAATGCAGCTCGCCTGATTGAGGCCTCAAGGTTGTGCCTGGGCTGCCGCCAGCAAGGTAAATTACAGGGAAGGAGTGTGACCGCGGAGGGTGGGGGTCCCGAGGTGCCACTCTATCTCCTCTGGGGCCCATCAAAACTTAGCTTTGGTGGGTCTCTTGGGTTCCATCTCCCGTGGAACAGATCAAAGCCTGCACGGCGCAGACTCCGACCAGTTGCAACTTAAAATGGCAATCGGGGTCCTGTTTACGTCATAGGACCCCAATTTCAATATTGAAAGGGTCCCATCGCCTAAAACAGGAAGGCATTTTGGACACCCGGCGATAGGCCCCTTTCAAAATGGAGCCGGCCGCATCACTGATGTTAACTGGGCGGTAAGGCTACTGACCGCAATTTGTGGCTGTCACCGCCCCATTAATGCCAGGCAAAGGTAGTGAAAATCGACTCCGGTGTCTAAAGTTCTTAACGGTCCTCTCAGCAAGTGCTTACTAACACAGTCACCAATGGTATATACATCAGATTATTCTTAGAGAGCCTTTATCATCCTCTTCATGTATGGAGGCACAGTGAGCGTATGATTAACAACAGTGAGAAAGGCCCTGGGTTTTAAGAAGATCTAGCCCTATGAAGTTAAAGCACATTTCTTGAAACAGTCAGCCAATCAAAATGTTAACAGATTTAATACCTTAGCAGACAACTGGAGAATGGCGCAGGAATTATGTCTCCTCTCGGGTGATCACACCACCCCAACTAGCCAGGTTTTAACACCCAACAGAGGAAATTACATCTCAAGGCTGATATCACCAAGAGGAATTCACGTCAAGTAGATCTGCGTTGGATCCCATGGAAACTAACAATGGGATGTGTATTGGGTAGCTAGATGTGGATACAAAACTATAAAAATACATTTAGTACACTCACATTGAATGAGTTGACAACGAGTATTTTTAAGGCAGCCATATGCGTTGGCCTTTCACAGACTAACTGCACCACTGAATGAAGAATATTTCACAAAAACATCCCAGAAACACAGCTGGCCAATGGCCATTTTTAATACAATTTGCCCTAACATTTCAAATCATTGAAAATAGTTAGAAATACTTATATTTCTTACACCTATATTATTTAATATTTCTTTTCCTCCTTCTTAAACAGCATTGGGAATTTGCTCCAAACAGTGTACACTATCTTCTGAGTCTGTGGCAGCGAATGGTTGCATCGGTCCCCTTCGTTAAGTCTACGGAACCTCATCTGATGGAGACGTATGCACCAGAAGTCACAAAAGCTTACATTACTTCAAGGCTGGAGTCAGTACATATAATCGTAAGGTACACCCATCGCAGACTGGATTCATGGAATTACATAGAATTTTACAGCACAAAAACAGGCCATTCACTCCACATGAGTCTCCTCCCACCCTATTTACTTCATCTCGCCCCATCAACATATCCTTCTATTCCTTTCTCCCTCATGTACTTCTCTAGTTTCCCTTAAATGCAGCAGTGCTATTCGCCTCAACCACTCCACGTGGTTGCGAGTTCCACATTCTCACTACTCTCTGAGTAAAGAAGTTTCATCTGAATTATATTGGATTTATTAGTGACTATCTTAGAATCATAGAAATTTACGGCACAGAAGGAGGCCATTTGGCCCATTGTGTCTATGACGGCCGAAAAAGAGCTATCCAGCCTAATCCCACTTTCCAGCTCTTGGTCCATAGCCTTGTAGGTTATGGCACATCAAGTGCACATCTACATTAAATGCGATGAGGGTTTCTGCCTCTACCACCCTTTCAGGCAGTGAGTTCCAGACTCCTACCACCCTCTGGGTGAAGACATTTTTGCTCAGCTCCCCTCAAATCCTTCTATCAATTACTTTAAATCCATGCCTCTGGTTATTGACCTCTCTGCTAAGGGAAAGAGGTCCTTCCTATCCACTCTTATCTGGGCCCCTCATAATTTTATACACCTCAATTAAATCTCCCCTCATCCACTTCTGTTCCAAAGAAAACAACCCAATCTATCCAATCTTTCCTAATAGCTAAAATTCTCCAGTCCTGGCAACACCCTTGTAAATCTCCTTTGTACCCTCTCTAGTGCACTCACATGTTTCCTGTAATGTGGTGACCAGAACTGCACGCAGTACTCAAGCTGTGGCTTAACTAGTGATTTATACAGTTCAAGCATAACCTTCCTGCTCTTATATTCTATAACTCAGCTAATAAAGAAAAGTATCCCGTATGCCTTCTTAACCACCTTATGTACCTGCCCTGCTACCTTCATGGACCTGTGGACATGCTCCTTTACAACTCTCAGTATCCTCCCATTTATTGTGTATTCCCTTGCCTTGTTTGCCCTCCCCAAATGCATTACCTCACGCTTCTCCGGATTGAATTCCATTTGCCACCTTTCTGTCCATTGACCAATCCATTGATATCTTCCTGCAGTCTACAGCTTTCCTCCTCCTATCAACCACATGGCTAATTTTTGTGTCATCTGCAAACTTCTAAATCATGCCCCCTACATTTAAGTCTAAATCATTAATATAAATCACAAAAAGCTAGGAATCTAGTACTGAGACCTGCGGAATCCCACTGAAAACAGCCTTCTCGTCACAAAAGCACCCGTCGACTAACACCTTTTGCTTCCTGCCACTGGAGCTAATTTTGGATCCAATTTGCCACTTTTCTTTGGATCCCTTTTACTTTTCTGACCAGTCTGCCATGTTAAATGCCTTGCTAAAATCCATGTAGATTATATCAAACGCGCTACCCTCATCGACCCTCCTCGTTACCCACTCAAAAAATTCAGTCAAGTTAGTCGGACAGTGATGGTCAGAGCCTCTGCTATTTCCTCCCTTGCTTCTCTTAACAGCCTGGGATATATTTCATCCGGGCCTGGCAATTTATCTACTTCCAAAGATGCTGATCCCCTTAATACTTCCTCCCTCACTGTGTTCATCCTATCCAATATTTCACACTCTTCCTCCTTAACTACAGGTCTACATCGTCACCCTCTTTTATGAAGACAAATGCAAAGTATTCATTAAGAACCATACCCACATCTTCCGCCTCCACACATAGGTTACCTTTTTGGTCTTTAATAGGCCCTACTCTTTCCTTAGTTATCCTCTTGCTCTTTATGTATTTATAAAGCATCTTTGGTTTTTCCTTGATTTTACTTGCCAATATTTTTTCAAGCCCTCTTTTTGCTTTCCTAATTTCCTTTTTAATTTTACCCCTGCACTTTCTATACTCCTCTAGGCTTTCTACAATATTGAGCTCTTGGTATCTGAAAAAGCTTCCCTCTTTTGCCTTATCCTACCCTGTATGCTCCTTGACATCCAAGGGGCTCTAGATTTGGGAGTGCCACCCTTTTTCTTTATTGGCTGTGAACTGTCTCCTCCTTGAATGCCTCCCACTGCTCTAACACTGATTTACTTTCAAGTAGCTGTTTCCAGTCTGCTTTTGCTAAATCTCTCCTCAGCTTAGTAAAATTGGCCTTTCCCCAATTGAAAACTTTTACTCCTGTTCTATCGTTGTCCTTTTCCATAATTACTCTAAATCCAACTGAATTATGATCACTACCACCAAAATGTTCTCCTCCTGATACTCCTTCCAACTGCCCAGCTTCATTCCCTAAAACTAAGTCCAGAACTGCCCCCTTTTTTGTTGAGCTTGCTACGTACTGGCTAAAAAAATCCTCCTGAATGCATTTTACGAATTCTGTGCCCTCTATACCTTTTACATTGATTCTATCCCAGTTAATAGTAGGGTGATTGAAATCCTCTACTATTACTGCCCTGTTGTTTTTGCACTTCTCAGAAATTTGCCTACATATTTGCTCTTCCATCTTCCTCTGACTGTTTGGGGATCTATAGTACACTCCCAGCAGTGTGACTACCCCTTTTTGTTCTTGAGCTCAACCCATATGGCATCATTTGTTGATCCGTCTAACATATCATCCCTCCTCATGGCTGTAATTGTTTCTTTAACCAATATTGCCATCCCCACTCCTTTTTTATCCCCCTCTCTATCTTGTCTGAACACCCTGTAGCCAGTAATGTTGAGCTGCCATTCCTGCCCCTATTTAAGCCATTGTTCAGTAATAGCATGCTTCCACGTATCTTTCTGTGCCCTCAGCTCATCTGCCTTATTCACTAGACTCTTTGCATTAAATTTATATTTATGGCCCCTAGTTTTGGACTCCCCCCACAAGTGGAAACATCTTCTCTATGTCTACCCTATCGAACCCCTTCATAATTTTATAGACCTCGATCAGGTCACCCCTCAGTCTTCCTTCTAGGGAAAAGAGCCTCAGCCTGTTCAGTCTTTCCTGATAGGTGTACCTTTTCAGTTCTGGTATCATCCCAGTAAATCTTTTTTGCACTTTCTCCAGTGTTTTTATACCCTTTTTGTAATATGGAACTGTGCACTGGACCACAAATGTGGTCTAACCAAGGTTCTATACAAGTTTAACATAACTTCTCTGCTTTTCAATTCTATCCCTCTAGAAATGAACCCCAGTGCTTTGTTTGCACTTTTTACGGCTTTTTACTGCATTGCTACTTTTAATGATTTGTGTATCTGAACCCCTAAATCCCTTTGTGCCTCTACCCCATATCTACTTTTATTTTCCAAGGAGTGTGTGGCCTCCATTTTCCTCCTGCTAAAATGCACCACCTCACACTTTTCTATATTGAAATTCATTTACCATTTACACACCCATTCTGCAAGTTTGTTAATGTCTTCTTGTATTTTATTGCAGTCCTCTTCAATATTAACTGTACCCCCAATTTGGTGTCATCCGCAAATTTTGATATTGTACTTCTGAGTCCAAATCATTCATTTAAATGGTGAACAACAGTGGTCCCAACGCTAATCCCTGTGGAACACCAGTTTCCACCTTCAGCCAGTCTGTGCTCTCTGTTTTGTAGCCAGTTTGCTATCCAGTCTGCTACCTGCCCCCTGACTCTACATGCTCTGACCTTAGTTAGGCATCTACTATGTGGTACCTTATCAAAGACTTTTTGCAAATCCATGTATATCAAATGCACTGCATTATCCCTGTCTCCTTTTTCTGTTATTTCAATAAGGTTTGTCATGCTTGACTTTCCCTTTTCAAATTCCTGCTGACTATTCTTTATTATATTTTCAGTTCCTAGATGTTTTTCTATTACATATTTGAGTAAAGGTTCCGTTATCTTTCCAGCACCGTTGTTAAACTAACTGGTCTATAGTTCCCTGGATTTGTTCTAACTTCCTTTTTGAATATAAGAATAACATTAGCTGTAAATATATATATGTATATTTACAGCTTATATATATAGTGTGTAGGTATATATATATATACACACACAGCACTAGCGTGTGAGTATATATATATATTTATATCCAGATGGATTGCATCCGCGCATATATATATACACATACACTCGTGCCTCTGCTATCTCTTCCTTAGTTTCTTTGAGTTTGCGCGGATGCAATCCATCTGGATCGGGGGTCTTATCCTCTCTGAGTTTGGCTAGTTTATCAATTATCTTTCTATCTTAAATGCCTTGATATCCTTTTTGATCTCTTCTAATGTGATAGCCAATTCTTATTCTCCATGGTAAAATCTGGGGCAAAGTAACTATTCAACATTTCTGCCATTTCACTGTCATTTTATCTTTTGTATGCCTTGGCGGCCCTATCTTAATTTTCCTTTTGTTATTTATGTGTCCATATAATACTTTACTATTTCTTTTACATTCTTTGATAATTTCATTTTGGAATTCCTCTTTGTTTTCATTGATTTTTTAACTTCTTTCCTAACCTCTTCGTATTCCCTTTTGTCATCCTCTCCTTTATTGTTTATGTACTTAATGTTTGCCTTTTTCTTTAGATTAAATTTTACCCTTATCTATTTATTCATCCATAGTGTCTCATTATTGGCTAGTTTGTTCTTGTTTTTTAATCAAATATATTTCCTGTTGATCACTTTTTCAATATTTCCCACTGCTGTTCTATCTCTTTGTCAATATTTTTTTCCCGTTTACCTTCCCGAGTTCCATTCTCATCCCCATATAATTAGTTTTTTCCCAATCTATTACCTTGGTCTTTGCCTTACTTATGTCTCTCTTAATCATTATTTTAAACTTTATGATGTTGTGATCGCTATTGCCTTAATGCTCGCTTACACTTTATTTTCTTATCTGCTCTGGTTCACTTCCCATTACTAGATCCAGCAGTGATTCCTGTCTTGTTGAGCTTCTTACATACTGGGTAGGAAAGGATTCCTGTACGCACTGTAAAAACTCCATTCCCTTTTCCCCTTTCACTACCTCTTCTCGCCAGTTTATTTGGGGGTAATTAAAATCTCCCTTAATTATTACTCTGTTTTACTCATTTCTGAGATTTGCCTACATTTTTCTCCCTCCACTTCCCTTCCACTATTAGATGGTCTGTAGTATACCCCTATTTATCCTTTATCTCAATCCATGTGGATTCTGCTTCTGTCTTAATGTTAGTCATATCCTTTTTTTCTACTGACATTGTTTTATCTTTAATTAGTACAGCGACCCCAGCCCCTTCTTCCTTCCCTACCCTTTCTAAATACGTTATATCCTGCAATATTTAACTGTTCTTTATGAAGCTATGTTTCAGTTATCCCTGCTACATCTGGTTCCTCTCTGCAAATTATTGCCTCGAGTTCCCCCGTTTTGTTTCAGATGCTGTGTACATTGCTGTACAGGCAATTTAATTTGTTTTTATTCATTGTTTTTCTCACTTTATTTTTAACAGTTAATTATCTGTTCCCTGACCATTTATGTTACCCTTATTCCTGTCCTCGGTCTGACCTTTACTCTCATTTCATATTTATTTTATCTTCAGGCTAATGTTATCTCTTTCAGATCCCTTCCCCTGTCTCACTAGTTTCAAGTCTTATCTATAGCCCTATTTATCCTTTCCGCTAGGACATTGGTCCCATTCCGGTTCAGGTAGAGCCTGTCCCAGTGGTACAGCTCCTTCCTGTCCCTGTACTGGTGCCATTGTCCCATGAAATGGAACCCCTCCTTCCCACACCAGTCTTTCAGCCATGCATTCACCTTCCTGATTCAACCTCATACACTCCACTTCTACTGCTTGACAAATTGCGCACACAATTTACAAACCGCAGTCTCATTCCCCGATGGGTCAAGTGGTTAAAGCACCATACGGACCAGGAATATTCCAGGTTTGATCGCTGTTCTCTGCTAAGTTAACTGGTCTCTGTCGGGGCACTACAATTGGCCTCAGCGATTCTGGGTTAAGGAGGGGGGATTCATCCAGGAAATCCCTTTCATGAAGGCTGTTGTTGCTGGAGGTTCGCCTGTATGGATGGCAGGTAAGGACAGGATTGGGACGTGGCTGTGATGCCCCCACAACCGAAATAGCCTGTAGGCACTTGCTGTCTCGGCTCATACACGACGAATGATCACTTGAGTGAGGTAATGGAGGTGGTTGTGGGACTGTACCCCAACTTTCAGCAAAGGAGAGGAGAAATTGACTTTAAGAAATCACATTTTCAATTGAATCAGCCCATTTTGAGAAATTGACCTCTAGTTCTATCTATTAGTGAATAGATAAAAGGGAAAGGGAACCAATATTCGCCATCTAATGGAATCATTTTGATTCGTAAAACTTACGTTAAGAATGCAGGCTGTTATCACAACTACAAATTTATACAAAGGTTTATTTCCCTCTTTTTAAACTGCAGGGATGGTTTGGAGGATCCCTTGGATGACACGGGTCTGGTCTTCCAGCAGTTGGAGCAGCTGTGTACTGTGAGTCGCTGCGAATATGAGAAAACGTGTGCGCTGCTCGTGCAGCTGTTTGATCAGTCTGCTCAGACCTATCAGGAGCTCCTGTGTTCTCCCACTGGTAGGAACATGGAAATCACAGTCCAGGAAGGTGGGTAACCGTTGGTTTGTTCTCAAATCCCTCTCCCGTGTAAAATGAAATGGACTCATTCTGCAACTTCATTTGATTCCTTAAATTTTGCACAAACTATTCTGCAACTCGCCCTCACCACAGGCCTACTTCTACACCCTGAGTTCTCAGGAAGGACATACTTACCCTCTTAAAATGGCACCGAGTACTGCACCCTTTTCCTCCGCCTCCCGATTGCACACTTTCCCCCCTGGATGGAAGAGCTAGTTTGTCAATCCATGTCTCTGATAGTCCTGAGCTGCCTGCTAGGGGTTTGTGAGAGGGCAGCTTGGTGTAACTTTCCCACTGGTATTTTCAATCTTCTCCCTTCTGTGTTGAGAGACTCCTTGCCTGCAGCCCACACCTCCCCCAGCGGCACAGACCAAGGTGGGTTACCTAGGCGGAGAATTTTAGCAAGAATGTGTCTCGAGGTGGCGCACACAGCTAGGAATTGTCTGAAGTGAGATTTATCTGATCAGAAAGAGTATTAGTTTGCCATCCCATTTAAAGATATGCAGCAGCGTTTGTTTTTATTTTTAGGAGTGATGCACATCAAAATGAGTGACATTTTAAAACCAAAATGAGTGCCTCACTTGAAGGGGAGAATTTTAACACCCCTCCCTCTCCCCCCCCACACCCAACAAACGTGGCAGAAACCAGGCGGGCAGTTGAAAAGCCCCTTGCAACACACCCCCTCCGATCCTGCTGCTTTCCCGCGTCCTGATATTAACCTGCTCTCTTTAGCGGGCGAGTAGGACACCTGCGGAGTCCAGATTTAAATATGCAGATTGGACTCCGATGATGTCACCAGGGCCCGACTACAATCTTAACCCCAGATCTGAGCGGGGAATCCCTCGTGGCTTTCCCACCAGGTCGGGAAGACGAGCCGGGGCCAGAAGAAGTTCAGAAAGGTGAATTATTCTTATTTCTTTTTGTTTCCTTGTGGTGCAGGAGGAGCAGAATGCTGCTCTGGGCTTCCCTCCCACACTGACCGGCCGACCTCCTCCTCCTAAACGCTTAACTTAGTGCCGGGTTCAGGAGGGAGAATGACAGCAGGCATGCACATAAGGCCTGGGGAGTTAAAATGTGCCAGGCCACACACTGCGGAGGGTCGGATGGCTTCCCATCCGCCTCGGTCCCCAGCCACACCAGTCCCGCTCTCCAGAAGTAACTCAGACTTGTCGTGTTTGGTGAAACACTGGGGGTTGATAATATGGCCCTATCGCAATTGCGCCAGGACCATCACGTGTGTTTGGACTGAAATGAGAGACCTTGCACTGTAATACGAAGTCGGTTCATTTATAAGTTTTGCTGACACTCCTGGTGCTTAGTACACGATATGCCGGGCACCGGGGGGGGGGGGGGGGGGGGGGGCGTTGGGAGCCACAGTGTCGGGTGCCAGCAGCAATGTAAGGCATACAGTGGTGCAAGTTTTTCCTGCGATGAGTCGGTGGGGTCACGAGGCCTCCTTCAATTTACTGGCCATTGCAGACTGTGGCAGACAAAGGTCCCTTTTGGAAGGAGAGGATCAACCACCAGACAAAACTTAGACTTTTTGGTGCAGGCCTCCCCTGAAATGCCTGTTCCTAAAGCACTCTTTACGTCTGGAGTGCTGCTCAGACATTCCTGCCTCAATCACATCAAACCGAGGGTCATTACAAGCCTTGCACATGGACGTGCACTGATGCTTCAGGGGCACTTTGTCGGTGAACATGGCATTGAGCGACCCTCCAGCGTCAGCGCCTCCTGCTGTGGGGCGTTCGCAGCCAATGTAGCATCAGCTTCCTCAGTGCCGAGCATCACGTTATCGGCTCCGCCCTACGTGACACATCATCTGGTGACACACCCTGTTAGATCCCCTTTTATTTTAAATGAGCTGACTCCAAAAGCTGCAAGCGTTAAAATCGAATTAGGTTGTTAAGTGATGACAACAAAAAGTGAATTATGCTGAGAAATGTTGAGAGTGAAATTACACGAGGAAGAGTACGTTGCAGCCATCTTAAAATGTTAGCCTTGAAAAGTGAGGTTATGTGTGCTTTTATTGTGTTAGAAAGCTTCTCGTAGATTTTTGTGTGGCACAGTGAATGGAGGGCAGTTGAGGTGCATGTGTTATGGTGGTCCCCTGCTCTATCTCGTTCTAGCACAGAATCTTAACCTTGCTCCGTTTGCTCATCTTGAAAATCATTTCAAATCACAGCGCTCTTTTGCAAATGGTTTTTGTTGCCCTCCTGTCGGAGGGTGCTGAGTCACGCTGGGGTATGGTTCCAGCTGCCTTTTGGTACCTCACCTTAGTGGCCATTCTTCATGTGTGAGGCAAGACAGTAAGTGTTGGCAGGCTATTTAGCTGTGTGGGGAATCGCAATGGACCCCACTTCTTTCCTTTCCCGGCACACACACACACACACACACACACACAGTTATTGGATAGCAAGCAGGAGCTGGAACCCGGACATATTTTTTTCTCCCCCTCCCAATCTCAGGCACTCCAAGGCTGATTGCAGTGCCCATCATTGCCACTCTGGCTGAGATCAGCTAACTCAATCCAGACCAGTGATTGAAGCTGAGACCTTCTGCATTGAAGAAATAAAAAGAGAAAATCCGTTATAGAAAATACTGGGGGAAAAATCCAGCAGGTTCGTCAGCATCTAAAGAGAGACACTTTGTCAAGCCTGGAGACTGGAAGAGAAGCTCGACCCTATATAGGACTGAACAAAACATGGGGGAGAAATATGTTTATACTACATTCTATGGGAGATAGTGGCGCAGATTCCTGACTCCCTGATTTTTCTTACTGAATACTGATGCGGTTTGTTACCCTGACCTGGGTGGTATGGGGTTTGGATATCACTCTGTGCCCCAGCTCACACCCAGGATGGGAACACACGCCACTCTCCAGCTGCTTGCTGAGCAGGAACGCGCGCCTCTGCTTGGTGCAAAGTGTTGAGCCTCCTTGGGGACCTGCCACTGGGTGACCATCAATCTTTCTCCCCACAGGAAAAGCGCTTCTTTTAAAACAAAATGCTCTTTAAGTTAGCAGAAAGAAATCCATTACTGAGATGATTCTAGCTGAAATTGGCAAAAATGTAGACTTAAGATCCTTTGATGGCTTTAGTACTTCACTATGAGAGCAGTTCCCCCTATAGTACTGTTCATCATTAAGCTGAATGAAGAAATAAATCAGATTCACCAGACTGAATTACAGTAACCTGACAAATATCGTGTAAATTTTACTGCCTCAGTCAAGACACACTCTGGTAAAGAAATACAGCTTCACAGACTGTGTGGAATCGCCTGTTATAGACAGGAGGCTAAGACAATCAGCGAACATTGTTTAAAATTGAGAAACATAGGTGAGGCGCCAAGGCCCATTGTGTAGGACCGCACCAAGGTTAAAAATAGGAAGACTGAAGACCAGATTAATCAATAATTAGTGTCACCAAACCTGGGTTTTAAAGGGCCGTAGAATGTTGGAGGAAGGGAAGAAGTTTTGAGAAAACACAGCGGGCTGGCATTTATAAAATATTTTATCAGCCGTCAGAGAAGCGACTCAAAGTACATCATGTACAATGATTTATCTTGAAGAGCAGTTTTCTGCTGTTATGTCGGTAATCATGGCAGCCATTTTGTGCATAAAGTCCATTAAAAAGTGAAGAGACAGTTAGCCTATATTTGGTGGTGTTGGTTGAAGGAGGAATGTTGCTTCGAACACCAGGAAAACCAGGATTAGTGCTATGGGATCTTTAACATCCATCTGATGGTGACAGTTCTGCTTAATGTCTCATCCAAAGGACCACACACCCTGACACTCAATGCTCCCAACTGCTGCACTTAAGTATCAGCCTAGATTGTATGCTCATGTCATGGAGTGGGGCTTGAACCTACGACCTCAGAGGAGGAATGGCAGGTGAAATCCACTAATTCAGATGCGTTTGTGGTAGAAAGGTATGGTTCATGCCATTTCTTGGACACCGATTTGCAAATTAAAATGTGTCGTAAAACTGCGTAACGGAAAAAACATTTCCACATTTGATGTGTTTTTGATCAGATTTATTTTGCGGAATTTCCAAGCTTGCTATTTGAACACGTGGAATCATTTTATTGTTCCAATGTGTTCTTTTTGCTTACTGTACATTGACCAACAAAACTCCGTCTTGTTGGTTGAGTGGGTAATGAAGTGAATGTGGTGGCATTAACCCGTTCAGATCAAACTTGGCTTGGGTGACACTGGAAGGGGCAAGCAATAATCCCAGGTTAAGCAGGAATCCAGACAGCCATGGCTGCTGCTCCTGATCACTGTCCAGCAACTACTGGAAGTGTGTATTGACGCAAGATAGGAAAACAGGACTGGCCTGAGGTGATGCCTCTCAGACCTGTGGTTGGGTACCTTGTCCACACTCACTGACCAGGTTCAGGAATGACCACTTGGGTCAGTATTGGAGGGGGCATCCTGTGGAATTGCACCTCAAGAAGCATCACTGCCTTTAGAAGAGAATGGATAAAGGATTAAAAATATTGGAAGGAAAATATAAATCTGATCTGCAATGAGGCATTGAGCATCCATCTTCTAATTGCTCCAGTATTACTCAGAGAGGTCATTTTGCTGATGCTCCTTTAGCTAATCTCATTAATTTCCAAGTTAACAGTAAGGAACTCCATTTCTCAGGTGATTCTTGCTTGAATTGGCAAAAATGTAGGCTAAGATCCTCTGATTGTTTCGTGGGTGTGGACAAAGCCAAACAGATCACAAAGTCCCAGGTTTGATTGCCCGTCTGTGCTGAGTTAGTTGATTCGGCCGGTGGACTAGTTGGAGTATTATATGGGGTGAGGGGGATAGTGGGTGTGGAAATCAGCCACCATTCATGTTCCTGATCACTATCCAGTGACACCAGCTAGCATTGCATGTGTGTGGACTAAAAGGAAAGCACAGGAGTGCGCTCAGCTGTGATGCCCTCCACAGTTGAATATCATGCCAGTACTCACTGTCTAAGCTTACACGTTAAGAATGGCCACTTGAGTGAGGCACCGGGAGCCTACTGATGCCCAGGGAATCCATACCCCAGCTCGACTTGAGCCTGTCGAAAGAAAAGGGGGAATTGATGCAAAGAAATTGTAGTGTAAGCTTTCGATACTCTATTCAACAGTGGTCTTGTAACAACACTTCATCTGGACATTATATTGTCCCTAGAGCAACCAGATCTCTGAAACCTTGTTCAGAGTTTATATAAATTTAAAAAAATGAGCACAAAGTGCTTTGTGGCCATTGTTTCCTAATGGTTGCTAAGCGCTGATGTTGACTATCCACTGCCCATGCTGCAGCTCTGTTGAGATGGAAATCTTTTCATATCTAGTTCCATATAGTAGCTAGCAACATTATTTGCAAAGGTACATCTTTTCCCACTTGTGGAAGTGCTTTAGACAGGTGGCCACTTATTTCAATGTGATAAGTACAGCAGAGCACCCAGTTTGGCCATTCTTCTTCCTTAGTACAGACAGAAAGCACTGCATTGCAATATATATTTCTTTGTCTTCCCCTTAGAGTTGCAGCTCTCGTGTCACAGTTGACAACTGTTCGAATGATTTGTGCAGCGATCCATACCTCCAGCACAGATTTCTATTCCCCTATCTAATCAGCTCTTAATTAGTCAGAAACTCTAAGTAGGATGGTGATGGCTCAGAGAAATCCACAGCAGTCTTATGCTGATTCATGGTTTGTGTTTCAGGATGTCACTGCTAAATAAAACATGGACGTTTCCAATGCCATGCTGCCTAACAGTGCCTTTCACCAGTAAATTGATTCAGATCATCCTTGAAGCTAAACTGTTAAGAGCTTGGTGGCTTAGGGTATTTTACTAGAATAGTAATTCAGCAAGATAAATCCAACTTTCCTGGCTATTTTGTTAGTATCGAGGGACTCCAGTTGTATGACTTGTGTGAACATTTCAACTCATAGTGCTTTCACATATTGAACACTAAGACTAGGAAGGTTATAAATGGAGGGGGGAAAAGTTAGAAATGGTGTGTATTTACTAAACTGATATCTCTCTCTTTTTTTCTGGAAAGGCGCGAAGAACAGGGGCAAAGATCAAGGCAACAGCCCATTCCTACGAAATTAATATACACCAATCTTATTCTAAATATTGCTAAAGGAGAAATTTTCTTGATTTCTTCCAGCCTTGGATAGCTAAGGATAACCAACACAATATTTAATAAAATGTCCTAGACCAGGCCTCTACCATTTTTCTCCTCCTCTGTAGTTTCCAGTTACCCTGCAGTACCTCACCCTGCAGTACCTCAACCAAGCTTAGATAGTGAATGTTGACCACAGTGGAAAGGGCATCATATCCCTCGCCTGATGTCCACATGCATGAACTTTCCAGCAAGGATCGTTGGACCGTGATCAGGAGCAGTGATCTGTCTGATATTTTTTGTTCCTAACCCAGGGATGTTGAGATAAATTGTAGTCCCCACCTGCCATCCTGGCTAAAATGAGCGAACTTGGCACAGATCAGGAATTGAACCCCAAACCCCCTGGTCTGTTAAGATAAACAGGCTCAGCTCAGCTAAATGCTGCCTTTACCAACTGATCTCAGCCACAGGGAGGGGGAAGAGTCTATAGGAATAATAATAAAAAGTTCAGTGAAGCACTGAGTAAAGTAGAAACCAAGTGCATTTCACAGAAGTTTGCTACAGAACTGATCTCAGGCTGAAGGTACTGAACTGAGCAGTACTTAAATTAATTGCATGTGAGTTTTCTCTTATTGGACCCAACCAGTTGACAGTGATCCAATGCAGTAAACCGTAAAGCTTTCAGCCTGCTGAAGACCAGGTTTCAATTCTCATCAAGACTCTGATGCCTTAATTTAGCATATCCCATTGAAGTTAAATAAGCTGCACCAAATAGAATATAAACCCTCATGGTGTCTGACAGAGTCATGGTTGTGTCCAGTTGTGGATCTTATAATTAGAGAACCTGTTACTGTATTTCACATTCTAATGGCAGACCTTCTTTATAATGCTGAGGAATTGAGAATTTGTTCTTTACATCCTCAGGTCGGTTGGCTTGGCTGGTGTATATAGTTGGGGCTGTAATTGGAGGCAGGTTAACTTTTACTTGCACAGATGAACAAGACGCCATGGATGGAGAATTAGTTTATCGGTAAGTCATGGTTTTTAAAATATGCTATTTATTTACAGCTTGGAAATGCCATTTGTGATCAGATATGTATCTTGTAGTTTAAAGTGTACATGGCATGAGCTTCGTCTCATGTTTCTAGTAGCTGTTTGCTCACAGATGGAAGGATAGGAAACTCCAAGGATCTCTTTGTTGTTCTGCATTTCGGGTGATGTTTTGATAATTGGTACCAATATCCAGTCTCCATGGAGAGAGTGACTGGTTTCATTGAGTGAATGAATATTTATCAATTACCAGCAGATGCTTACTGTGACTTACTCAGTTGGTAACAATCTTGCCTCTAAGTCAGAAGGTTGTTGGTTGAAGACTCAGTACAGATGAGTATATAATTTAGTGCAGTGCTGAGGGAGTGCTACGTCATTGGAGACGCCATGTTTTAGATGAGATGTTGAGCCGAGGCCTGGGCTGCCTGTTGGATGTTAAAGATTCTTTAGTCACTATCCAAAGAAGACTAGAGAGTTGTCCCGGTGTCCTGACCAACATTTCCCCCTCACCCAACAACACCTTATCATATTTGCCATTTGTGGGACCTTGCTGTGTGTAAATTCACTACTGCCCTTTCCTGTGTAACAACATTGACCATACTTCAATAGTAAACAATTGGTGGTAAACCATTTTGGGAAATCCTGAGGTAGTGATAATGTGCTGCATACATTTTTGCTCGTTGAACTTGTGCCTGCATGTTCTATTGTCATAATTTAATTTAAAGTCGTGTTCTGGACTTAGCTTTTCTGTACTGTTTGTATAAAGCTATGAGATCCCCTCTCAGGTGCCTTCTTTCAAAGTTGAAAAGCCCAAGTTTCTCCAATCTTCCCTCATAACATAGCACTATGTATTAGTAGGCATGCAAACTGTCAGCATTTTAAGATAATGGTCAGTGTGTCAATCCATGTATCAGCATTTTAGTGCTTCATCAAAGAAATCAGTATCTTTTTTCATTGGGCTAGAATCATAGAAAGTTACGGCACAGAAAGATGCCATTTGACCCATTGGGCTCAATTTTCGCACCCGCAATTGGGTGCGTTCGTGGCGGGGGGGCTGCGAAAATTGGGGATTCCCGGGGCGGGTTGGGAGCCCGGCTCCAACCCTCCCCATTTCCGGGTTCCCCATTGACGCGCTGACATGTGCGCGCAGCCCCCCACATGTGGGACTCCTGCCGGCAATTAAAGCCGGCGGGGTGCCACTTAAGGTAATTGAACAGGTACTTCAGGTTGTTTACAGTCCTGATTGACCTGATATTTTAGCAGGGATGGGATTTTGCAACTGACTGAGACTGTTTCCCGGACTGGGGGAAACACTCCCAGTTCAAATGGACGTGTTGCAGCCATCAGCCTGTGGCAGCTGCAAAGGTCCGTTTGACAGGTGCGGGGGGTGGGGGGAGACCCTCACTCATTGCAGGAGGCCACTCTGTCACTTTGGACAAAGTTTGGCCTCCACCACCCTCCTCCTAACAACAAAATTCACCAACTTGCACACTTACCCCGGTGTCCAGACACATGTACCTACCTTGCGGACCCCCTCAGATATTCATCTTCCGGATGGGGGCCGCCGTAGCTGCAGTCATGACCTCCTCAAAGGGCGAACAGCCTCACCGGCCACGCCGTCCACCTCTGACACGTGAAGCTGCACAACACAGTGCTGTGACACATCCACCTGCACAGCAGGAGGGAGGGCAACCGCAGAGAGAGATGCATCGCAGAGGGCACTACCCTCGCCACAGGGTCCACAGACCGAGGCTCAGCTTCCTGGACCTCTCTGAGCAGCAGTGCACACGGAGGCTCAGAGTCACTCGACATGTAGTCGTGGACATCTGCAGCCTCCTTCATGCCGAGCTGCTCCCGGCTGGCCTGAGCACCATCTTCTTACCTGTCGCTGACAAAGTCACCACTGCCCTCAACAACTTCTCCTCCGCATCCTTCCAGGGTGCCACCGGGGACATCGCCGACGTCTCTCAGTCGTCTGCACAAAGGAGCCCTGCAAATACACCTACACCCACTCTGCAGTGACACAATGGGTGTCATCAGTTGTGGGTCTTCATTGTGATCCTCAGGAAAGGGCATTATTGCACAAACCAGACAAGATTTGCAAAGACGTGGCAGTAGTGGTGCCAATATAATATGTGATGTGAGTTGATCAGAAATTAAATATAAGTAAAAACCATGACAAACCCTCAAACACCCTTGTGCATCCCCTTCATGCTCACGACACGTTTGCCTTACGCTTCCTACTGCACATATGTGATGCATGCCCTGTGGCTGCAGCACAGGTAGTAGCAGGTTGAGTGAGGCTGACTGCGAAAGAGATGCATGAGAGGGTGAGTATGAGATGGAGCCATGAGATTGTATGAGGATTGGGTTGATTGGTAGTGGCGGGATGAGTACTGGCGAGGTGAGTAAGTGCAGGTAAGATGAGGATGAGGTTTGAGTGGGTGTGAGGGGTGATGTGACAGAGTAGTGTTGGCTGTGCAGAAGGAGATGTGGGGTGGGGGCGGTGATGTGGCAGATGGAATGTAGAGGAATGAGTTAGTGTACTCACTTTGGCTGACCTACTTAGGTCATTGGAGCGCCTCCTGCACTGTATGCAGGTGGGCAATATGTTGGTGGTGCAGGTGACCTCCTCTGCCACCTCGAGCCAGGCCTTCCTGGTGGCAGAGGCAGGCCGCTTCCTCCCACCCGCCGGGGGGATGATCTCTGTCCTCCCCCTCCTCACCCCATCCAATGATACCTGGAGTGAGGCATCATTAAACCTGGGGGCAGCCTTCCCCCTGGGCTGCTCCATGCTGTAATTTTTCCTATTTGTTGCAGCGTCAATCAGTGGAGGACTGCCCCTTTAAATAGAGCTCCTCCAGCTGACAGACCTTACAGCGCATGCGCAGCCCGCCCGCCGCGCAGATCAGCAGCGGGGAACCCGGAAGACCAGGTAAGTGGATCCAATTAGGCTGCGATCGTGCGCGGGGCAGACTGATTTCACCGGGCGCGTTACCCACGCGCCCAATAGACCCCCCCTGCCGCGAACCCACCGCCATGGTAATATCGGGCCCATTGTGTCCATACTGGCCAAGAAAGAATATCCAGTTTAATCCCACTTTGCAGCACTTGGTTCATAAGCCCTGTCGATTACGGCACTTCAAGTGCACATTCAAGTACTTTTTAAATGAGTTGAGGGTTTCTGCCTCTCCCACCATTTCAGGCAGTGAGTTCCAGGCCCCCACCTCCCTCTGGGTGAAAAAAATTCTCCTCAGCTCCCCTCTCATCCTTTGACCAATTAATTTGAATCTATGTCCCCTGGTCACTGACTCCTCTGATAAAGGAAATAGGTCCTCCCTATTCACTCTATCTAGTCCCAAGATAATTTTATATACCTCAATTAAATCTCCCCTCAGCCTCCTTTGTTCCACAGAAAACAGCCCCATCCTATCCAATCTTGTCTCATAGCTAAAATTCTCCAGCACTGGCAAAATCCTCGTAAATCTCCTCTACAGAACTGTACGCAGTACTCGAGCTGTGGCCTAACCAATGTTTTATACAATTCTAGCATAACCTCCCTGTTCTTATATACTATACCTCGGCTAATAAAGGAAAGTATCACGTATGCCTTTTTAACTGCCTTATCTATCTGTCCTGCTACCTTCAGGGATCTGTGGACATGCACTCCAAGGTCCCTTTGTTCCTCTACACCTCTCAGTATCCTCCCATTTATTGTGTACTCCCTTGTCTTGTTTGCCCTCCCCAAATGCATTACTCACACTTCTCTGGATTGAATTCCATTTGCCACTTTTCTGCCCACCTGACCAGTCCATTGATATCTTCCTGCAGTCTGCAGCTTTCCTCCTCACTATCAACCACATGGCCAATTTTTGTATCATCTGCAAACTTCTTGATCAAGCCCCCAACATTCAAGTCCAAATCATTAATATATACCACAAAATGCAAGGGACCTAGTACTGAGCCTTGCGGAACCCCACTGGAAACAGCTTTCCAGTCGTAAAAACACCCGTCAACCATTACCATTTGCTTCCTGCCACTGAGCCAATTTTGGATCCAACTAGCCACTTTCCCTTGGATCCCATGGGCTTTTACTTTTCTGACCAGTCTGCCACGTGGGACCTTGTCAAAAGCTTTGCTAAAATCCATGTACACTATATCAAATGCGTTACCCTCATCAACCCTCCTTGTTACCTCCTCAAAAAATTCAATCAAATTAGTCAGACACGACCTTCCCTTAACAAATCCATGTTGACTGGCCTTGATTAATCTGTGCCTTTCTAAATGACGGTATATACTGTTTCTCAGAATTGATTCCAATAATTTTCCCACCTCCGAGGTTATACTAATTGGCCTGCAATTACTAGGCCTATCCTTTTCTCCCTTTTTAAACAATGGTACAACGTTAGCAGTCCTCCAATCCTCCGGCACCAAGCCGGAAGCCAGGGAGGATCGGAAAATGATGGTCAGAGCTTCCGCTATTTCCTCCCTTGCTTCTCTTAACAGCCTGGGATACATTTCATACAGGCCTGGCGATTTATCTACTTTCAAAGATGCTAAACCCCTTAATACTTCCTGTCTCACTCTGTTTATCCCATCCAATATTTCACACTCCTCCTCCTCAACTACAATCTCTGCTTGTCCCCCTCTTTCATGAAGACAGAAGCAAAGTATTCATTAAGAACCATACCCACATCTTCCGCCTCCACACATAGGTTACCTTTTTGGTCTCGAATAGGCCCTACTCTTTCCTTAGTTATCCTCTTGCTCTTTATGTATTTATAAAACATTTTTAGATTTTCTTCAATTTTACTTGCCAGTATTTTTTAATGCCCTCTCTTTGCTTTCCTTAATTTCCTTTTTAATTTCACCCCTGCTCTTTCTATACTCCTCTAGGCTTTCTGCAGTATTGAGCTCTCGGTGTCTGACATAAGTTTCCCTTTTTTTGCCTTATCTTACCCTGTATGCTCCTCGTCATCCAGGGGGCTCTAGATTTGGCAGTCCCACCCTTTTTCTTTGTGGGAACTTGTTTACTCTGATCCTCTTGAATCTTCCCCTTGAATGCCTCCCACTGCTCTGACACTGATTTACCTTCAAGCAGCTGTTTCCAGTCCACTTTTGCTAAATGATTTCTCAGCTTAGTAAAATTGGCCTTTCTCCAATTTAGAACTTTTATCCCTGTTCTATCTTTGTCCTTTTCCATAACTATGCTAAATCTAACTGAATTATGATCACTACCACCAAAATGCCTGCCCACTGACACTCCTTCCACCTGCACAGCTACATTCCCTAAAATTAAATCCAGAACTGCCCCCCCCCCCCCACCCCTCTTGTTGGGCTTGCTACGTACTGGCTAAAAAAGTCCTCCTGAATGCAATTGAAGAATTCTGCGCCCTCTATACCTTTTGCACTGGTTGTATTCCAGTTAATATTAGGGTAGTTGAAATCCCCTACTATTACTGCCCTATTGTTTTTGCACTTCTCAGAAATTTGCCTACATATTTGCTCTTCTATCTCCCTCTGACTGTTTGGGGATTTATAGTACACTCCCAGAAGTGTGACTGTCCCTTTTTTCTTATTTAGCTTAACTCATATGGCCTCATTTGATGATCCTTCTAACATATCACCCCTCCACACAGCCGTAATTGTTTCTTTAACCAATATTGTCACCCCCACTCCTTTTTTATCCCCTTCTCTATCTTGTCTGAAATCCCTATAACCAGGAATGTTGAGCTGCCATTCCTGCCCCTGTTTAAACCATGTTTCAGTATTTGCTAAGATATCATACTTCCATGTGTCTGTCTGTGCCCTTAGCTCATCTGCCTTATTCACTATACTTCTTGCATTGAGATATATACCTTTAAGCACCGCCAAACTCCTTTGTTGTCTATTTTCTAACCTTTGTTTCCTCTGCCTTCCAAACTAATTTTCTGCCTTCCATTTCCAGCTCTGCTTCTCTCCCTTCTGAATCTACGTTCAGGTTCTTATCCCCCTGCCAAGCTAGTTTATACCCTCCCCAACAGCACTAGCAAACCTCCCCCCGAGGATATTGGTCCCGGCCCTGTTGAGGTGCAACCCGTCCGGCTTGTACAGGTCCCACCTCCCCCAGAACCGGTCCCAATGCCCTAGGAATCTAAAGCCCTCCCTCCTGCACCATCTCTCCAGCCATGCATTCATCTGCTCTATTCTCCTATTTCCATACTCGCTAGCACGTGGCACCGGGAATAATCCAGAGATGCTGGGTTATTAGTAACATCTAATCATATCACTTAGAAAGTTGTCATCGAGTTCTCAAAACTAATCAGATCAATTGGTTGGCGCGTCCTAAACCTGCTAAACCTTCCAAAACCAATCTATCAGCCTACTTTTTCCCTTTTTTGAAATTATGGCAGAAAAGTTTATAAGATGAGCTGATGGTTTCTGAGAGTTGCAGTTACAGGGTGTGTTTATTTGGTGTGCCCCCCTCCCCCACACATGAGTTAAATATAACAAATAAGCTGCTAAAATACAGCTTTAATTTTTTTTCCCCAAATGGATGTGTCTGGGCCATGTACGGCTGTTGTTTTATGTAAAGGATTATTTTCTTGAAGACTAGTTGCAGCTGCTGTTTTTGAGATAAGATGTTCTCCTGTGTGAATGTATCACTTGGCTTATTTGAGTATTCCTGACACTGCGCTTGTGTAATTCCCAAGGATTGGAAATAGAGTGTTAGGAGTAGGGTGGTGATGAGTTTTACTTAATTAAAAAAATTACTCTGAGATTCCCATATTTAGGATTTTGCTACTGCGTACTACTGTGATGTGTGCTGTGACCTTTGTGTATGAGTGCAGCACTCAGTTATGTTTTCTAACGTTTAAATCTGCTTTCAGTTTGCTTATGCATTTGTGTTGGTTGTCCCTTTGTTACCGTGCAGTAAACAGAGAGAGAACCTGCACCGTCCGTATTGGACCATTCACCATTCACAGGGAAATCTGAGGAGTGACATTAATAATGAGTAAGAGTATAATAGATTGCACATCCCAGAATAGAGGCAGGCAGTCAATCAGTCAGTTAGGCCTTCCTGAGAGTACACAATTCAGCTGCCCAATATTGTGTTGAGGGACTAGTGCTGTTAACCAGTCATGTCCTGCAGCCTGTTGGTTCTGCAGCGTTAATCTTGAGATTTGGTTTGCCGTATTTCAAAAACAATTGGCCCTGAATTTGTGCAGCCTTTCAGATTATGTATGGAATGGCTGATGTGCCATGAGCCATTATCCATGTGTTTGTGTCAGGCTTAGTGTGCTGTAAAGAATGCTTGCACTTTCCCAACTGTGAGACCACATCCTGGCTGTTAAAATTCCAGCATACATCTTTTTTTTACAAGTGTCAAAAGTTTTTTTTAGTAGCTCCTTAGGCAGCTGTTTTGTATTTCAAATGCTGTGTTTCATGGTGTTGCTATTTGTCCATTACAATCTGAGGCCTAAGCTTCTTTGTATCTTTCAAAGTTTTCAGGCTTCCATTAAATTAATGGTAATACAACCAATTGTTTTTGCTGCATTAACAAGAAACCATCCCTAGTTGCTCTTGGGGCATTAAGAGTCAATCACGTAGTGTGGGATTGGCGTCGCATGTAGGCCAGACCAGGTAAGGACGGTAAATCCCTTCCCTGAAGGACATTAGTGAAACAGTTGGGTTTTTATGACAATCCGGTAGCTCTCGTGGCCAATTTTTCTGGTGCCAGCCCACAAAGGACCAGATTTAATGAATTCACTTTCACAACTTGCCATGGTGTGGTTTGAACTCATGAACTCTGGGTTGCTAAGCTACCATTTTAAAATAATATACTCTTAGATCTACCATGACATTACCCATGGTTTCTGATACATATTGCCGTCCTGCTCCAGGGTCCCAGATGGACACCAGCTGATGAGCTGCTGGTCACTGACCTCCTTCTGTCACTGCCAACTTGAAGCTCTGATATTCACTCCCTGTTGTGCTCAGTATTCCTGATCTCCACAGCAGGAACTCACGGTTCCACTGAACTTTGTCCCACTGATGAGCAATTTGATTGTTGCGAACCAATTAGAAAGCAAAGAATGATCTTGCAATTAGACATTCAGAAAACTTTTTCGTGGTAATATATACATTTATTGTGAATTTGAAGTATACAAACACAAGAGAATGATGTTGATTGGACAGTTTTTTGGATGTTTCTGACATCGGCCAGACTTGATTTTGTTTAAGAAATCTACGTCTTAGTTTAACTTTTCCTTGAAGCCTCTCTCAGCTTTTAGTACAGTACTAAGGGTGCGCTGTGGCTAATGCTCAGGTGCATGACCCTTGACAGTGGCCTTGAAAGTGCTCTCAGCAACTTTGCTACTTTGTCCAAAAGGTCATTCTTCATGTGAGAGCCTGTACCGTTAGTATCAGCACACTGCCTGTGCCGAGGGGAGGAGTGGTCCTCAGAGCCGTGGGGGGGTGGGGGTGGCATCACAGCTGACAGGAGAAGGAGACATTAATTTTGAGGAAAGGAGGAGAGCAGCATCACAGGCAAGGGAAGGAGATGGGCAACGTAATAACTGAGGGCATCACAGCTGAGAGGAGGATGGGGTCCATCGCTTCTGGGCCTGATCTTATCTACCCAATGTCCATACGCACACTTTCCAGCTGAAATCGTTCAATAGTGATCAGGACTGGGAGCCTCGGCTGATTTTTCACCTCCTTACCCTAGGTGTGCTGAGGCCAATTGTGGTGCCTTTCCACATCCTGAGCTGAGATTTGCTAATTCAGCATATGCAAGGGTTGTGCCCAGGAGCTTTCTAATTGAGGCGCAGTACCTCAAGAGGTGGTACATTTACCCATTGAGCAATCAGGAGATAGCTGAGAGTTTGTACATAATTATCTAACTTGCTTTATACATCTATAATGCCTTTGAGATAAACAGGTTAAATATACAATGAAGGCTCTTTTAATGGCTCTGTAAGTTTGTCCAATGAGTAGCTGATCCGTACGTGCTATGAAAGTTCCAGGTTTGACCTCCGATCTGTGCTGATTTAGACGATGTCAGCTGAGGTGGAAATAGCAGTGCTACAATTGGCTAGGGCCCCTTCTGGGCAAAGGAGAGAAAAATCAGTCAGATTACTATCTAATGCCCCGTGCTGGGTGAGGACAGACTCGGGCGCGGCTGTGACTGCTGCTGTGGTTGAATGTCTTGCCAACGTTCACTATAGGCTCGCACATTATTAATGGACACTGTGGTGAAGTACCAGAGGCTGAATAGTGTGGTTTGGAACTGTCACCCAAAAAGGAGAGGAGGGGGAAAAAATTGGTGAGGGAAATGAAATGCAGAAAGGTGTGACTGGTCTCACTGAGGGTCGTACCAGTGCCTGCCCTAGTCTGGGCCAGACTGTTAGACTGAGGTGCTGGTGATACGTTTCCCTCCACCTCCCGTTCTCCACTGCCCTCCAGAACATAAGCACATAAGAAATAGGAGCAGGTGTAGGCCATACAGCCCCTCGAGCCTGCTCCACCATTCAATCAGATCATGGCTGATCTTCAACCTCAACTCCACTTTCCTGCCCGATTCCCATATTCCTCGATTTCCCTAGAGTCCAAAAACCTGTCTTATTTCTTGAATATACTCAACGACTGAGCATCCGCAGCCTTCTGGGGTAGAGAATTCCAAAGATTCACAACCCTCTGAGTGAAGGAATTCCTCCTCATCTCAGTCTTAAATGACTGACCCCTTATCCTGAGACAATGCCCCCTTGTTCTAGACTCTCCAGCCAGGGGAAGCAACCTCTCAGCATCTACCCGGTCAAGCCTCCTCATAATCTTATATGTTTCAATGAGATCACCTCTCATTCTTCTAAACTCCAGTGAGTATAGACTCCAGAAAGGAGCTCCTAGTTGTATTTGGCTCTGCAGTAAGGTTGAAATAATTCCTGTTGGATTTCCTTCAGTGCTATATTTTGTTAGTGTCAGGAAAGTTGTTCTGTTGTCAGGATGTAGGGAGGAAATATTAAGGTTCTTATTTATATGAGATGAAGAGACTGGTCTGCAATCAATAAATTGAAACTGTGTGTGTGTTAGTTAAGTCCACAACTCGGTCAATTTAATAAAAACCTGATGTGAAAATAAATCATGGTGTGTGGAATTTGTATTTCTTATTCTGTCAATTTGCTGAGATGTCTGGAGTTTTTTCTAGAAATGCTTCATGGTGCTGTTTTTATTCACTTTACGCAGTGCTGGCTTCAAGCAGAACAAATTGCATTTTGTACCTGTGAAGATCTGCACCACAAATATTTATATAAAGTTAAGATAGAATTGATGTTATAAACTATTTAGTGAGAAGGATGTCATATTTATGCTGTGATTTTTTTTTTTAGCACACTGCTGCGTAAAGTCATATTTAGAGGCGTTTCACTGCTGTCGTCCCGGATTTTAACCTGAATTTTTTTTTGAAATGATGTAACGTAAAGCAACAGCTGGTAGAATTCAAAATTAAAACTATTACAAACACTCCCAATAAGCAGCAAGGACAAACGAGCAAGTGATCATCACTTTTCACTCAAAGCTTCTTTGAGCGCTCAGTCCTTTAGAAAACCTACGGCCACAGAGTGAAATATTACACGAGGGTGGATTTACTGGAATTTTACATCTGCATATTATACCAGTCTGAAGGTTTGTGCCAGCAGCTGCCTGGAATACATGGCTGTTGGATTAATATCTTTGCTTATTATACGTTACTCTGTTTGAAAACCACCATGAATGAGAAGTGTTAAGCAGGTATCAAGTTTAACTCTGATTTAACTCATCCAGTCAGTTAACACAGATTGTACCGCATGTGTCACGTAATGAATAGAGAGAAAGAAAACTACAGATTCCACTGCTATTGTTTGGGGTTTTAATTTCTTACAATTGGGATGGTTTTATTCCGAGGATGGGAGGGGGAAGAATGCTTGTGAAGCAGGTGTGTAAATATAGACTTTGTTGTTGTGGGCCAACATGTTGTAAACCTTTGCTGGAAGAACTTTTCTAGCTTTCAAAAGCAGCACAGCTGCCCTTCAGTGTATTATCTGCAACAGGTTTTGTTTTTTGTTTCCCCCATTCTAATGCTGAATATTCAGAAGCAGAGTTAGAGAAACCACAAACACACAGCGCAGCCTCATTCGTGGTTTTGACAGAGTGAGCCACGACTGTGACCTGGTTACCCTTCTGGGTATGGTTCAGAACCTATTACTGCAGTTCTCCAAGGACCATTGCCTCAGAGCAGGCCTGCATGGGTGGCAGGTCCCATTCTGAAATTTTCTTTTTGTCTACCCTCCAAGGCATAGGCCTCAGTTGCACATTTCCTTTTTTTTAATTATATATAAAACAGCCTCAAACTGAAAGCTGTGACAAGAAGAAAATTACCAATTTTTGTTAAAGATGTGTATTTGCATTGCTAGCCTAAGCTGTGTTTGATGAACTCGTTGATAGACACTGCCAGGATTTGTGAGTTTGACTTTCCACTTGGCAACGGTTAGGGGCAAAAATGATCATCAGATGGAAAATGAAATTCTGTGCATTGAATCTTATTTGGGCATTATTGATGTCAGTTTGCATGTTCTGATGTTGCTTTTACATGACGGTGATCCTTTGTATCTTGGCCAGCAAAATAGCAATTGAGCCAATTATTGAGAAGTAGATCGAATTAATTTCAGTCACGCTGCATTTTCTCTAGTTGTGTTAAGTGTGCACATGGAGGTAAATCACAGTTAGATCAGGACTTCACTGTGTGCCTCTGGCAGTAACATCAACAGGAAATATGGCAGTGACATCAACAGAGAGTAACGTGGCTCCTGAGCTTATCTCTGTGGCCACTGTTCTCTCAGAGAAGCAACAGGACAAGCCAGAGGTGTAAACACACAAAAGGAGGAGTCTGCACCTTAATGGGTATGGTACTGTAGTGGTTATGTTATGGGACTAGTAATCCAGCGAACCTGAGTTAAAATCCCACCATGACAGTTTTAGAATTTGAATTCAGTCTAAAAAATCTGAAAATTAAAAAACTGACTAGCAAGAAATGTTTGATTGTTGTAAAAAACCCAACTGGTTCACTGATGCCCTTTGGGGAATGAAACCTGCTGCCCTTGCCCCGTCTGCCCGATATGTGACTCCAGTCCCCCACCAACGTGGTTGACTCTTAATTGTCCTCTGAAGGCCTAACAGTTGCATCAAACCATTACCGATAGTTCAAGAAGGCAGTCCACCACCACATTCTCAGGGCAACTAGGGATTGGCAATAAATGCCGGTCTTGCCAATGACATCCACATCCCAAGAATGAATTTATAAAAAAAGGACAGGCTGTACTGACCCTGAATCTTCTGCCTCGGCCAACAGAGAAGCTGTGCAATGCAGAGATTCATGCTCTCCATGGAGGCATTGACTGAGATATGCGGTATAGCATCCTCCATGATTCCATTTGCTGTCTCTGTGACCGTAAAAGTTGAATTTCCTGTCTGTTGGGTCATTCCAGTCACCTGGGGTAATTCCTCTGGCATCAGTCAAAGCTCCGTGTTTACTTGCATTCTGGAAGTGACTGCTGTACTGCTCTTACTCATTTTTGTGGAAATAAATGAGTGTATAAGAAAAGAAGCCTCCACTCTCACTTTCAAGGAATGATAACATTTCACCTGTTGTTGTCTCTGTTCCTCTGCACTCTTCAGCATCTTTTTATTGAGTTTAGACTTGCAGCTGGCAGGATGGAAGTTCTATTTTTATTGCACCCATTTCAGATAAAGCTGAAACCAGCCCATTTTAAAAGCTGCCTCTGTGTAACATAAGAATGAACTCTAACCACATTGTCTGCACATGGACTGCGGTGGAGCCATTTAGTTCAGCATATGATATGCAACACAATTGGAATCCAATCCTCCCCATTCCCCAGGCTGATTATTTATTTCTCAGATAGAGTTTTCTCAACTTCTAATTTACTCCATCCCTCTTCCTGGCCATTATCTGAGGCTGAACCAGACCGTTCACAAACTTAGTGTTCTATTTGACCCTGAGATGAGCTTCCGACCATATATCCGCTCCATCACCGAGACCGCCGACTTCCATCTCCGTAACATCGCCTGTCTCTGCCCCTGCCTCAACTCATCTGCTGCTGTAACCCTCATCCATGCGTTTGTTACCTCTAGACTTGACTATTCCGATGCTGTCCTGGCCGGCCTCCCATCTTCCAGCCTCCATAAACTTGAGCTCACCCAAAACTCTGCTGCCCGTATCCTAACTTGCGTCAAGTCACGTTCACTCGTCACCCCTGTGCTCGCTGACCTACATTGGCTCCTGGTCCAGTAACGCCTCGATTTTAAAATTCTCATCCTTGTTTTCAAATCCCTCCATGGCTTGGCCCCTCCCTATCTCTGTATCCTCCTCCAGCGCTACAATCCTCCAAGATCTCTGCGCTCCTCCAATTCTGGCCTCCTGCGCATTCCCGATTTTAATTGCTCCACCATTGATGGCCGTGCCTTCAGCTGCCTCGGCCCTAAGCCCTGGAATTCTCTCCCTAAATCTCTCCGCCTCTCTACCTCTCTCTCCTCCTTTAAGATGCTCTTTGACCAAGCTTTTGGTCACCTGTCCTAATATCTCCTTATGTGGCTCGGTGTCAAATTTTGTTTGATTACGTTCCTGTGAAGCGACTTGGGATGTTTTACTACATTACAGGCGCTATATAAATGCAAGTTGTTGTTCTTGTTATAATCCTGAATGATTAACGTGGCAGACTTTCTCTCATCCTCACTCACAGTCCAGCTTCCACTTACATAGCACCCTTAACATAACAAAGCACCCCAGGGTGTTTCACAAATATAATTGCTGCATATTGTAACAAAGTGAGTCAAGTTGATGCACAAGTTTGCTCTAGTAGAGCATTAGACTTTAATTTAATCAGCTCACTGTGGCCCCTTTCTGTTTTAAGCAGGGGTTGGGGTTAAGTCACACGTGTGTGTATCCCTCAGGTTGTCACCTTGTTTGGTTTGGTCTGAAGTGACCAGAAGTTTCGAAAACGAAATCCGGGCACCCAAAGTCTAATTTTTAAAATAGAATCATATTTTTTCGACTTATGAGGTTAGTAGGTTTTAAATTAATTTAATCAGAAAAGCAAACCTTGGAACTTTAGTCAGGATCCCACATACTGCCCCTCCTCCGATCTTGTCCCCAGCTCGGGTTTGGAGTTAGCAAAATGTGGCAAATTTAGAGAATCTTAAAATACATCACTGTTTAAAAAAAAATTGGTCTGCCACATGGTGGCGCCAAACTTCAGCTTGTGTCTGGCCAAGTTGTGACTGAACGTTGCTGTCAGAAAACTTGTATGGAGAATGTCTTCATGCTGGCTCCTACAGATCACCTGCAGTTAAGGAATGGATACAGACCAGCAGCTGAGTTAACTTATCTTGACCAGAGCCAGAGCAGGATTGGGGCTGATGCAGTTCACCTCAATGCCCTTAGGTTAGGGAGGTGAAAAATCAGCCAGGCTGCCCGCTCCTGTTCAATACCCAGTGGCTCCAGTCAGAAAACGTTTGTGTTGATGTCAGGTGATGACTAGGTTTAGCTTGGCACTGAAGTTTTTCATAGTTGAATAGCCATCCAACACTCAATTGATTTTCTGACTCACGGGGAGTGAAATTGGTCATCGCCGGTAACGTGAAACGGGCGCTGATTTTACACACTAGGGGCTTTTAGCGAACGAGCAGCTGATTTTACACACTAGGGGCTTTTAGCGAACGAGTAGCTGATTTTACACACTGTCTGAGGGCTCTTAGTGAAACAGGCTCTGATTTTACACACTGTCTGATTTTCATTTCCATTGAATATTTAATATTTGATAAATATTTTATTTTAAACGGGATATGCCGTTCGTAAAACTCAGTTTATCGTCCGATTGCAAACATAGCAAATAGCCAATTGGGGACTGGAAGAGCATTGGTTCCCCTTGGACCCACATCTCAGCAAGTCAATGCCTTTTAAAGACAACTATTCGTTTTCAATCCGAACATTAGCGTTTTGGGCTCTCAGCCCATGTTTCTGTGTTTATGAACGAAAACCAACACAGACTGGGCCCCTTTCTCTTCAGCTCTGCTCCTCAACTCCCACCTGAGTTCCGTTGCTGCTTGTGAGTGATTCCAACTGCTGCAGACTGAGGGCAAGATCGGGAATTCTCGCCCACAGTATGCAGTGGTGGGAATCACGTGCAGCCGCAGAAGGAATAGAGGTAGGAGCAGTGCTTTTTTGGGGGGGAAGCGCGGGGGGAGGGAGGGTAGAACCTGAAAGCCGTGCTTTGTCGGGGGCGAGGGTAGAACCTGGGAGCAGTGCTTTGTTGGGGGGGGATAGGGGGATGAAGGTAGAACCTGGGAGCCATGCTTTGTTGGGGGGGTAATGAGGGTAGAACCTGGGATCTGTGTCTTGTTTTGGTGGAGGGGGGGCGCTGAGGGTAATTGCTGGGGAGCAGCATTTTGTGGGCGAAGAGGGGAGGAGCCCAGAATAACACTTTGGGGTGGGAAGGGGGATCAAGATTTTCAGCATTAACTGAAGGTAGAGTGCCAGCATGCACATGGGAGAGGAAGGAAGGTCCCTGCTTTTACTGGGGGGAGGGGGGAAGAACACTGCCAGCTTGAATTGAGGGGGAAGAGGGAGCAGAATGTCCCCTTGGACTGAGGAGTTGGAAGGGGAGAGAGTACCTCTGTGAATTGAGTGAGGGGGTGGGAGGGCATACACTACCTCAGTGAACCCCTGGGAGTCGGAGGTGGCAGAGTGACCGTAGCAGTGGTGTGAGGGTTATTGATTGCCTGTTGAAAAACCAAGTCTCATGTAGTTTTCCTTTTTTTTAAACATTAAAGTTAATCAATTGAGGAATGTAAAACTGTTTCAAATTTACCAGAATGCATCACTTTTAAAATAATAATGTAAAATTTCCTGTGGGAGCCCTCCCCAACCCACCACCCCCCCCACCACCTTGGAAATGAACCAACAATTCCACAGGTGGGGTGTGCATTTGGAAGGAGTGGAAGGAGTGCAAACTATTCTAAATTTGTCCCCTTTTATCCAGTAAGGACAATAAGGCTGGGTTCAAATCCCCTATTTGCTTTTAGTCAACTTAAAAAAGAAAGTAAAGAATTAAAATTTTTCTCCCATTAATAAATTATCCAATACTAATAGGAGAAAGAGGTTTCAAAGTATCCATTCTATACTAAAATTGGTAGGTAGGTCACAAAATTCATAGCAACATAGGAACAGGAGAAGGCCATTCAACAGGCCCTCGAGCCTGTTTCGCCATTCAATTAGATCATGGCTGATTCTGTATCTTAAATCCATTTGATCCATATCCCTTGACACCCTTACCTAATAAAAATCTGTCCATCTCAGCCTTGAAAATTTCAATTCACCCTGCACCCACAGCCTTTTGGGGAGAGAGTTCCAGATTTCTACTACCTTTTGTGTGAAAAAGTGCTTCCACTTCTAAATGGCCGAGCTCTAATTTAAAGATTGTGCTCCTTTGTTCAGGATTCCCACACCAGAAGGAAGTATTTATCCTTTAATCATTTTAAGCACCTCACTTCGATCACCACTCAACCTTATAAACTCAAGGGAATACAAGCCAAGTTTATAAGATCATGAGAACATAAGAAATAGGAGTAGGCCACACGGCCCCTCAAGTCTGCTCGGCCATTCAATAAGATCATGGCTGATCTTCTACCTCAACTCCACTTTCCCGGCCGATCCCCATATACCTTGATTCCCTTAGCGTCTAAAAATCTATCGATCTCAGTCTTGAATATACTCAACAACTGAGCATCCACAGCCCTCTGGGGTAGAGAATTCCAAAGATTCGCAACCCTCTGAGTGAAGAAAGTTTTCCTCAACTCAGTCCTAAATGGCTGACCCTTTATCCTGAGACTATGACCCCTAGTTCCAGACTCTCCAACTAGGGGAAACAGCCTCTCAGCATCTACCATGTCAAGCCCTCCATGAATTTTATATGTTTCAATGAGATCGCCTCTCATTTTTCTAAACTCCAGAGACTATATGTCCATTTTACTCAATCTCTCCTAGGATAACCCTCTCATCCCAGGAATCAATCTAGTGAACCTTTGTTGCACCGCCTCTAAGGCAAGTATATCCTTCCTTAGATAAGGAGACCAAAACTGTACACAGTACTCCAAGTGTGAACTCACCAGAGCCCTATATAATTTCAGCAAGACCTCCTTGCTCTTATACTCCAACCCCCTTGCAATAAAGGCTAACATACCATTTGCCTTCCTAATTGCTTGTTCTACCTGCATGTTAACTTTTTGTGATTCGTGTACAGGGACACCCAAATCCCCCTGACTACCAACATTCCTTAGTCTCTCACCTTTTAAAAAAATTCTGCTTTTCTATTCTTCCTACCAAAGTGGATAATTTCACATTTCCCCACGTTATACTCCATTGCCACCTTCTCGCCCACTCACTTAACCTGTCTATATCCCTTTGCAGCCTCTTTGTGTCCTCCTCACAGCTTACTTTCCCAAGTAGCTTTGTATCGTCAGCAAACTTGGATACATTATACTCAGTTCGCTCATCTAAGTCATTGATTTATATTGTAAACAGCTAAGGCCCAAGCACTGATCCTTGCAGCACCCCACTAGTTACAATCTGCCAACCCGAAAATGACCCGTTTATTCCTACTCTCTGTTTTCTGTCCGTTAACCAATCTTCAGTCCGTGCTAATATATTATCACCAATCCGATGACCCCTAATCTTGTGTAACAACCTCTTGTGTGGTACCTTATTAATGCCTTTTGAAAACCCAAACATACTACACCCACTGGTTCCCCCTTATCTACCCTGCAACTCTTTAAGTTCTGATGAATCTGCGCTCTCGCCCCTCCAAGACCAATATATCCTTCCTGAGGTGTGATGCCCAAAACTGAACGCAGTACTCCAGATGTGGTTTGACTAAGCATCACTGAGGTATTCCAATCCCCATGAGATAAAGGCCAACATTCCATTAGTCTTTTGATTACTTTTTGTAACTCTGCACTAACTTTTAGTGATTTGGGTACATGGATATCCAAATCCCATTGCTCCTCCACAGTTCCTGGTCTCTCACTATTTAGAAAATATTCCCTTTGTCTTTCTTGGATCCAAAGTGGGTGATCTCACACTTCCCCACATTGAACTCCACCTGCCATAGTTTTTCCCACTCACTTAGTCTGTCTATATCCGCTTGTAACTTCCTGCTTCTGCTGAGGTCCCAGGACAGATCCCTGGGGAAGACCACTTGTTACATCCCGCTAATCAGGGAACCTACTCTTTGTCTCCTACCTCCGAAACAATTACCAACCCATGTCATAAGGTTACCACCAATCCCACACGCTTTTATTTTCGCTAATAATCACTTGTGCAGAGCCTTATTGAATATTAGCTCAAAATACATTGAAAACCCCTATGTCGACTCCCCCATGGTATTTCTTATTTTAAATGTCCACATTTCTCTGTAATACATGTTACAGATGTAGGCAGTGCTATGCTATGTGTAGTTTCAATATTAAATGTCACATAATATAACCTGCTAAAACACTAGCTGATATTTTACATTGGCGTTTCTTAGATTTGTTTTTGGGGTGTGGATAAAGCTGGCAAGGCTGCATTTATTACTTATTTACCCTATGGACATTAATAGTTAACCACGTAATTTGGGACTGGAGTCAGGGTGGCTAGTTCCGCGGGCTGGGGTGGCTAGTTCCGCGGGCCGGGGTGGCTCGTTCCGCGGGCCGGGGTGGCTAGTTCCGCGGGCCGGGGTGGCCAGTTCCGCGGGCCGGGGTGGCCCGTTCCGCGGGCCGGGGTGGCTCGTTCCGCGGGCCGGGGTGGCCCGTTCCGCGGGCCGGGGTGGCCAGTTCCGCGGGCCGGGGTGGCCAGTTCCGCGGGCCGGGGTGGCCAGTTCCGCGGGCCGGGGTGGCCAGTTCCGCGGGCCGGGGTGGCCAGTTCCGCGGGCCGGGGTGGCCAGTTCCGCGGGCCGGGGTGGCCAGTTCCGCGGGCCGGGGTGGCCAGTTCCGCGGGCCGGGGTGGCCAGTTCCGCGGGCCGGGGTGGCTAGTTCTGAAGGATGTCAGTAACCAGTTAGGTTTTGATGTGTGGCAGCTTTCATTTTTACTGATGCTGGTCTGCAAATGACCAGATTTATTGAACTAAATTTCACAACTTGCCATGATGGGATTTCAACTCAACGACTCCTGAGTTGCTCGTCCAGTACCACAACAATGAAGTTACCAGACCCACTGGTTTGCGTTTGCATGCAGTTCCACACCTTGGCCACGAGATGGCTCCGCACCAATGCATTTGATCAAACCCAATGTCTGAATATGAAATGATGCGCAGGTTATTTTGGAAATATAATTATTGTTATTAATCTAATGATTTAAAAATTCTGTTTTGTTCTCACGAACAGATGCTTCCTGATGTGTAAACTGTTAACTCTCTCAACAAATTTTACACCAGGCACTCGGATGCTGGCCACCTTGCCCCAGCTGTCGTTCATCAGTGAAGTTGCGTTCCGTGAATATAAAGTGCTTTAACCCTAATTACCCCTCGTGAGCCCACCGTCCTTCATGTATCGTCTCCACAAAAGCAATACATACAGCTCCTGTGGCCCCACTTTCAAAACATTAGCTTGCGAGGGAAAGTTGTTTGGCATGACCACCTCCCCCTCACCGACCAAGTTGTCCCCTCACCTATGAGAGGTTTTGCTGCCCCCTTGCACTGAGAGGAGGGGAGGAGAAGAGGACGGGGAATCGGGGGGATAAGTGGAAAGGGAGGACAGGAGGGGAAAAAGGGAGAGCTGAGCAGCGGGAGGAGAGGGATGGGGAGAAGGAAGGCAATGTGAGGAGGATTGAAGGAAGAATTAGAGGAGTGGGAGGGAGTGCAGGAACAGAGATCACATACACATCTTTGAAGGTGGCAGGACAAGTTGATAAGGTTGTTAAAAAAGCATGCAGGATCCTGGGCTTTATAAATAGAGGCATGGAGTACAAAAGCCAGGAAGTTATGCAAAACTTTTATAAATCAATGGTTAGGCCTCAGCTGGAGTATTGTGTTCAATTCTGGGCACCACACTTTAGGAAGGATGTCAAAACCTTGGAGTGGGTGCAGAGGAGATTTACTGGAATGGTACCAGGGATGAGGGACTTCAGTTACATGGAGAGATTAGAGAAGCTGGGATTATTCTTCTTAGAGCAGAGAAGGTTAGAGGAAATATAATAGAGGTGTATCAGGTTATTTTGATAGAGTAAATAGGGAAAAACTGTTCCAACTGGCAGGAGGATCAGTAATCAGAAGACACGGATTTAAGATGACAGCCAAAAAAACCAAGGCGGGAGATAAAGACTTTTTTTCACGCAGCGACTTATGTTGATCTGGAATTCGCTGCCTGAAAGGGTGGTGGAAGCAGATTCAATAGTAACTTTCAAAAGGGAATTGAATAAATACTTGAAGAGGAAAAATTTGCAGGGCTATGGGGAAAGAGCAGAGGAGTGGGACTAATTGGATAGCTCGTTCAAAGAGCCGGCACTGACACAATGGGCCGAATGGCGGCCTCCTGTGCCATATGAGTCTATGGAACAAAGAGCTGCAGGAAAGAAACAATCTCACTGTGGGGAGGGAAGAGTTGGTAATCATCTTCATTGGGAAGAGGGCACTTGGTCTCGGTTCACCGTGTGCAATGCCACAGGAGATGGATTAATTAAAAATAATCATCCCCAAATGCAAAATAGAAAGTATTTTTCAATTAAATTGAGCAAATACCTATTTGTAGGTAAATAAATTGCAATGCTCATGTTCATTGTAAAATCTAAAAACGCTAGAAAATACACCAAGTAAAGTATGTTTAAAAAAGTCTGAATTTTGTGGGAGGCCACACCCTTAAAGTCCCTAGGAAACAGCTGTTGTGCCGTTAACACTTGTAAGCCCCCCCCCACATCAGATTTTCATGTCCTTATGTTTTATATTTCTCCAAAGTGAGTGAAGGAATGTCAGCTCAGTAGCACCACTACTGACCGAGCTGGCCGAGTCCTGAAGGACATAGCTGCCAGACTGGGCCTGCGGCAGGTGGTGAGCGAACCAACATGAGGGAAAAACTTACTTGACCTTGTCCTCACCAATCTGCCTGTCGCAGATGCATCTGTCCATGACAGTATTGGTAGGAATGACCACCGCACAGTCCTCGTGGAGACGAAGTCCCGTCTTTGCACTGAGGGCACCATCCAGTGTGTTGTGTGGCACTATCACCGTGCGAAATGGGATAGATTCAGAACAGATCTAGCAGCTCAAAACTGGGCATCCATGAGGTGCTCTGGGCCATCAGCAGCAGCAGAATTGTATTCCAGCACAATCTGTAACCTCATGGCCCGGCATATTCCTCACTCTACCATTACCAATAAGCCAGGGGATCAACCCTGGTTCAATGAGAAGTGCAGAAGAGCATGCCAGGAGCAGCACCAGGCATACTAAAAATGAGGTGCCAACCTGGTGAAGCTACAACTCAGGACTACATGCATGCTAAACAGCGGAAGCAACATGCTATAGACAAAGCTAAGCGATTCCACAACCAACAGATCACATCCAGTCGTGAATGGTGGTGGACAATTAAACAACTAACGGGAGGAGGAGGCTCTGCAAACATCCCCATCCTCAATGATGGTGGAGTCCAGCACGTGATCCATCTCGGCCTCCTCTCGATATCCCCACCATCACAGAAGCCAGTCTTCAGCCAATTCGATTCACTCCACGTGATATCAAGAAACGGCTGAGTGCACTGGATACAGCAAAGGCTATGGGCCCCGACAACATCCCTGCTGTAGTGCTGAAGACTTGTGCTCCAGAACAAACTGCTCCTCTAGCCAAGCTGTTCCAGTACAGCTACAATACTGACATCTACCCGACAATGTGGAAAATTGCCCAGGTATGTCCTGTTCACAGAAAGCAGGACAAATCCAATCCGGCCAATTACAGCCCCATCAGTCTACTCTCAATCATCAGCAAAGTGATGGAAGGTGTCGTCGACAGTGCTATCAAGCGGCACTTACTCACCAATAACCTGCTCACCGATGCTCAGTTTGGGTTCCGCCAGGACAACTCGGCTCCAGACCTCATTACAGCATTGGTCCAAACATGGACAAAAGAGCTGAATTCCAGAGGTGAGGTGAGAGTGACTGCCCTTGACATCAAGGCAGCATTTGACCGAGTGTGGCACCAAGGAGCCCTAGTAAAATTGAAGTCAATGGGAATCAGGGGAAAAACTCTCCAGTGGCTGGAGTCATACCTAGCACAAAGGAAGATGGTAGTGATTGTTGGAGGCCAATCATCTCAGCCCCAGGGCATTGCTGCAGGAGTTCCTCAGGGCAGTGTCCTCAGCTCAACCATCTTCAGCTGCTTCATCAATGACCTTCCCTCCATCATAAGGTCAGAAATGGGATGTTCGCTGATGATTGCACAGTGTTCAGTTCCATTCGCAACCCCTCAGATAATGAAGCAGACCGAGCCCACATGCAGCAAGACCTGGACAACATCCAGGCTTGGGCTCATAAGTGGCAAGTAACATTTGCGCCAGACAAGTGCCAGGCAATGACCATCTCCAACAAGAGAGAGTCTAACCACCTCCCCTTGACATTCAACGGCATCACCATCGCCGAATCCCCCACCATCAACATCCTGGGGGTCACCATTGACCAGAAACTTAACTGGACCAGTCATATAAATACTGTGGCTACAAGAGTAGATCAGAGGCTGGGTATTCTGCGGCGAGTGACTCACCTCCTGACTCCCCAAAGCCTTCCCACCATCTACAAGGCACAAGTCAGGAGTGTGATGGAATATTCTCCGCTTGCTTGGATGAGTACAGCTCCAACAACACTCAAGAAGCTTGACACCATCCAGGACAAAGCAGCCCGCTTGATTGGCACCCCATCAACCACCCTAAACATTCACTCCCTTCACCACCGGCCCACCGTGGCTGCAGTGTGTACCATCCACAGGATGCACGGCAGCAACTCGCCAAGGCTTCTTCGACAGCAGCTCCCAAACCCACGACCTCTACCACCTAGAAGGAGAAGAGCAGCAGGCACATGGGAACATCACCACCTGCACGTTCCCCTCCAAGTCACACACCATCCCGACTTGGAAATATATCGCCGTTCCTTCATCGTCGCTGGGTCAAAATCCTGGAACTCCCTTCCTAACAGCACTGTTGGAGAACCGTCACCACACGGACTGCAGCGGTTCAAGAAGGCGGCTCACCACCACCTTCTCAAGGGCAATTAGGGATGGGCAATAAATGCCAGCCTCGCCAGCGACACCCACATCCCATGAACAAATAAAAAAAAAAGCTTACAGCTTACGGTAAATGCCCATGCCCCACTGCACTTTCAGTGGAATTTATTGATTTCACTTGTCATGGAATTATATTCAGGGCTGAGCTCGGGTTGTTGCTTATTTGGGGGCTGTGTCAGCTTTTGGTAGATTCTCGGTTGGCCTGTATGAGCAGGGGAAGAGAAAAAATGGGAGTGGAGCGAAGAATAAGCCAAGTTGACAATAATTGGCCTTCATGTCAAGGAACAGGGTGATAATTTGATTGTGAGGCTTGCCTGTAGACATAATGCACTGCAACTGGAGGATCCGATTCTCCCCTTTACTCTCCCCTCCTCTGCCTGATTCACCAAGCAGTTCCCATCTGGAGCAGTCGTTTAGCAGAGATGAAGTATTTCTCCAGAGCGGGGAGAACGAGGGGGTATAAGTCATCCTGCTGACAACACATGCATGCTTTAGGGAGGAGGTTTAATAAGGCAGCTGAAACTGGGGAATATAAAAAGGTCAGTTGCTTGGGATGCCATAGTTGGGTGCAATTGAAGTAGAATTTGGGTATGTTTACAACCGACTGTTTAAAAGCCGCTAATACAAACACAAAAAGGGTGGGTAGACTTTTGGCACGTGTTGCTGCCCACACCCCAATTTCTCCCCTTTCCTCTGTTCCTCTCCTGCAGGTGTTGACTCTTGTTCCTCCAGTACCTCACCCAAGTGACCAGTCTTCGTGTGTCAAATTTTGTTTGATTATGCTCCTGTGAAGTGCCTTGGGACATTTTACTATGTTAAAGCTCTATATAAATGCAAGGTGTTATAGTTGTAAACATTAAGCCAAATCCTGCTCTCACCCGATATCTACATATGTGCATTTCCACAAGGAGTCTAACACCTCCTTCTCGTGTGATAAATTTAACGGCAATTTCCATAAACAGGTTGAGTCTTTACTCTGCTGCATGAAGAGTCAACCACACTGGAGTCACATGTAGGGCAGACCAGATAGGGTGGCTGGTCCCTTCTCTGGGGGACGTTAGTGAGTTGGGGTTTTACAACAATCCAGCAGTTTTTGCGGTCAGTTTTTTTTCCGGCCCTCAAATTAGCAGATTTATTTAATTTGCTTTCCAACGTCCCAACTTGCCGTGATGGGATTTGAACTCATCACCTCTGGGTTGGTAATCCAGTCGCCATCACCACTAAAGTACTGCACCCTATTAATCTCACTTATGATAGTTTGGTTGCTGGAGAGTATGTATGATGCCTACTTCTCTTGTCAATTTGGATGATGGAAAATCTCACCACTTTGTACAGGATAAACTACTGTCCAGATTTATTTACAAATGAAGTGTTTCACAAAATAGGCAAGATGCTATTCAGCACAATCAAAAATTTAGCCTACGTGCAATTGGATTGACTGTTTAAAAAGATTCCAAAGTTCTTCCAGTTTCTCTTGGCAAACCCTTGATAAGACGCAGTCTCCACAAGTGCCAGTAATAAAGAAAGAGTTTGCATTTATGTAGCATCTTTCAAGTCCTTGGGATGTCCTAAGCGCTTCGCAGCCAATGAATTGCTTTTGAAGTGTGGTCACTATTGTGAAGGTAAATACGGCAGCCAATTTGCACACAGCAAGCCCCACAAACAGCAATGAGAGGAATGACCAGTTTGTCAGGCTTTGGTGGTGTTGGTTAGTTGAGGGATAAATATGAGCCAAGACTCCAGGAGAACTCCCCTACTCTTCTTCGAATAGTGCCACGGGATCTTTTACATCCATCTGAACAGGCATATGGGGCCTCGGTTTTGCATCTCATCCCAAAGACGGCACCTCCGACAGCACTGCACTGGAGTAGCAGCCTAGATTAAGTCCATGGAGTAAGGTTTGAACCTACGATCTTCTTAGCGATGAGAGTGCTACCATTGAGCCAAGGCTGACACTTGGGGGGTGATTTTAAACCTTGGGCGGGTTGGGGGTGGGTGGGAGTGGAAAATAGTTGTTTTTTTGGGTCGCAACCACAAAATTTTCGGACTTTGCATTCCCAGTGGGAAGCCTGTACTTTTAGGTGCCCACATTAAACCTGGAAAAAAACAAAACAACCCGTTCTTGGGGTTTAAAATCACCCCCTTGAGCTCTGTCCATTTTCTATATACATAATGGCAGCAATAAACATAAAGTGAAGAAGAGTTAGAAGCCTGACATTAATACACTGAATCTGTTTGACGTAGAAGCAGTCTCTCTGAAGTTTATGGCTAGAATGTGAGTGGATTAACATCTCCGTAAACCATGGGATGGTGGACTGGGAATTGTAACTCTTTCAGACATTTTAACAGATGAACATTTAACATAAGTGCTCTCCATCATCCTAAGAGTGACGAGAACTGATTGCATTACAGCCAGCCATATGTACTGGCCATCCACCAACCAACTTTGCCACCGACCTTCCAAAGATGAAGTTGATTGATGCCATTCTTGATACGGATTTATCTCCATTAAAATTTAATAAAATCGAGGGACAAAATTTTCCAGTTCTGTTGCTGTCCACATGAGCGCATTTCCATCTGGGATCACTGGATGGTCATCTGCACTGGGAACCCTGGGTCATGGCCCAGGGATACTTGGGCCAATTGGCTTAAATCCAGGACTTCCTGGTTTGTGTGGTTCAGCACCACACCAGGCAGTGCCGCTGTTTGGTGAGGGTTTTTATGAATGAGATTTTATTTCTATCAAACCACAACAAACATTCATCAGCATATGTACAAGCTTGCAAGTGTTCAAATAAATTTAAATATTGCAAAATAAGACACCAAACAGGAAGGAAATAAAGAGTGTGGTGAGGTTTTCTGAACCTGTTGAAAGAAGTAAAAAAAGAAGGAACTTGGTTAAATAGGGCCGCGTAGTGCCCATTTTTCAGGCGCTACGCGGTCACTTAAGGTTTGAAAATGGCCTCCAAGATTAATGCATACACTTCTGACGGGAAGTACACAGTGCCCCATCATGGTTTAGGATTTAACGCGCGCATGCCTATCGAACTCCAGCAACACGCGGAGCAGCGCTTTCATGCCTTAGCTCAGCGTGCAATGCTAAATTCAAGCCCCCGCTGCCATTTTCGAAGGTGCGATTCAATTGTACGCCCTTTGCTGACCTAGCTCATCAAAACATCATGAAGGACCTCCCACCAGTGATGTTTAAAGGGATCATGCAGGAGTCACAGGGTAAGTCACTATAATATTACTTTTGGCTGCCAAACGACTTATATGTGTTTTGGCTTAGTTCTAGGGCTGTTAATTAATTTACAGGGAGAGGTCTGGCTGCTCTTGCAGTCCTCTTCGTGTTATATCATTCAAATATTATTTTCCTACAGAAATGGGTGCCTGATAGGGCTACCTCTGGGAATAGTACATGACTGGGAGCATGAAGGAAGACATGGCAGGGCAGGACAAGCTGCCAGAAGGAGGAGAAGGAGCAGGGCACTCAGCAGCAGACCTTATCTGCAGAGAGTCTTCAGGGAGCACTTCTCCTACATTAATTTCAGTGAGGAGCAGTGTATGAGGCACCTTCCCTTCACAAAGGAGATTGTGAATGAGGTACGTCAGCTGCTGCAGCCACAACTGCAGCCTCAAAGCAGGACATGGACAGTACAGCCTATGGCTATCAAGGTCACCATTGCTCCAAACTTTTATGCAACAGGCTCCTTTCAGGCTGCATCAGGTGACATAAGCAACATATCGCAGTTCGCCGTGCACTGATGTATCAGGGAGGTCACCAAGCGAACACGTGCATCTCGTTCCCTATTGCCAAAGAGAAGCAGGAGGAAAGAGCATGAGGTTTCGCCTGCATGGCGGCTTCCCCTTGGTGCAAGGCTCCATTGACTACACGCACAACTCTGCAATCTTCTTCAATAGAATGGCATTCCACTCCCTCAACATCCAGCTGGTTTGCGACCACAGACAATGCATCATGCAGGTCTGTGCCCGCTATCCTGGCAGCAGTCACCACTCCTTTACTCTGCAGCAGTCCTCTGTGCCGCCTTTATTCCAACCAGCCCTCCAAGTTACAGGCTGGCTATTGGATAACAAGGGTTATCCCCTCCTGACTCATCTCATGACTCCTGTACGTGTACAGCAGGAGTATAATGAGAGTCATGCTGCCACAAGGAACATCATGGGCTCGATATTAGGAGGGCGGCGGGGGAGTAGATTGGGCACGTGGGTAACGCGCCCGGTGAAATCAGTCTGCCCTGCGCGCGATCACGGCCTAATTGGATCCACTTACCTGGTCTTCCGGGTTCCCCACTGTTGATCTGCGCGTCGGGCGGGCTGCGCATGCGCAGTAAGGTCTGTCAGCTGGAGGAACTCTATTTAAAGGGGCAGTCCTCCACTGATTGACGCTGCAACAAATAGGAAAAATTACAGCATGGAGCAGCCCAGGGGGAAGGCTGCTCCCAGGTTTAATGATGCCTCACTCCAGGTATCATTGGATGGGGTGAGGGGGAGGACAGAGATCTTCCACCCGGTGGGCGGGAGGAAGCGGCCTGCCTCTGCCACCAAGAAGGCCTGGCTCGAGGTGGCAAAGGAGGTCACCTGCACCACCAACATATCGCCCACCTGCATACAGTGCAGGACGTGCTGCAATGACCTCAGTAGGTCAGCCAAAGTGAGTACACTTACTCATTCCCCTACACTCCGTCTGCCACATCACCGCCCCCACCCCACATCTCCTTCTGAACTGCCAACACTACTCTGTCACATCACCCCTCACACCCACTCAAACCTCATCCTCATCTTACCTGCACTTACTCACCTCGCCAGTACTCATCCCGCCACTACCACTCAACCCAATCCTCACACAATCTCATGGCTCTATCTCATACTCACCCTCTCTTGCATCTCTTTCACGGTCAGCCTCACTCAACCTGCCACTACCTGTGCTGCAGCCACAGGGCATGCATCAGATATGTGCAGTAGGCAGCGAAAGGCAAACGTGTTGTGAGCATGAAGGGGATACACAATGGTGTTTGAGGGTTTGTTTTTACTTATATTTAATTTCTGACCAATTCACATCACACATTATATTGGCACCGCTACTGCCACGTCTTTGCAAATCTTGTCTGGTTTGTGCAATAATGCCCTTTCCTGAGGATCACAATGAAGACCCACACCTGATGCCACCCATTGTGTCACTGCAGAGTGGGTGTAGGTGTATTTTCAGGGCTCTTTTGTGCAGACGACTGAGAGACGTCGGCGATGTCCCCAGTGGCACCCTGGAAGGATGCGGAGGAGAAGTTGTTGAGGGCAGTGGTGACTTTGACAGCGACAGGTAAGAAGATGGTGCTCGGGCCAGCCGGGAGCAGCTCGGCACCAAGGAGGCTGCAGATGTCCATGACAACATGTCGAGTGACCCTGAGCCTCTGTGTGCACTGCTGCTCAGAGAGGTCCAGGAAGCTGAGCCTCGGTCGGTGGACCCTGTGGCGAGGGTAGTGCCCTCTGCGAAGCATCTCTCTCTGCGGTTGCCCTCCCTCCTGCTGTGCAGGTGGATGTGTCACAACACTGTGTTGTGGGGCTCCACTTGTCAGAGGTGGACGGCGAGGCTGGTGATGCTGTTCGCCCTCCGAGGAGGTCATGACTGCAGCTATGGCGGCCCCCATCCGGAGGATGTACATCTGAGGGGGTCTGCAAGGTAGGTACATGTGTCTGGACACCGGGGTAAGTGTGCAAGTTGGTGAATTTTATTGTTAGGAGGAGGGTGGTGGAGGCCAAACTTTGTCCAAAGTGACAGAGTGGCCTCCTGCAATGAGTGAGGGTCTCCCCCCGCCACCTGTCAAATGGACCTTTGCAGCTGCCACAGGCTGAAAGCTGCAACACGTCCATTTGAACTGGGAGTGTTTCCCCCAGTACGGGAAACAGTCCCAGTTGTTTGTAAAATCCCACCCCTCCTGAAATATTCCCTTAATCAGGTCTGTTAACGACCTGAAATAGCAGAATAAATACTGTTAAGTGGCACCCCACCGGCTTTAATTGCCGGCGGGAATCCTACATGCGGGGGCTGCGGCGCACGTCAGCGCGTCTGTGGGGAACCCGGAAGTGGGCGGGTTGGAGCTGGGCTCCCGACCTGCTCCAGGATTCCCCGATTTTCGGAGCCCCCCCCGCCAGGAACGCACCCGATAGCGGGTGCTAATATCGAGCCCCATATAGCAGACAATCGGGGTCCTCAGACAATGCTTCTGCTGTAGTACAAGGCTGTGTGGGTTTCGAGATTTATGATTGTCTGCTGCCTGCTGCACAACTTCGCCATCATGAGGGAGCAGCCCGTGCCACCACCTGTCACCTATCAAACTGAGGAGGAGGTGCATGAAGAGGAAGTGGAGGAGGAGGAGGAAGAGAGGCAGTAACCTCGACAGTCCCTTTCTGCCAGGCCTCTGAGATCAGTTCACTGAGGAGTGTTTCCACTGAACTCAGGTACCTCCCATTCACCAGCAGTCTGACACTCCTTATCTTTCCTCTTTCAATAACCATCACATTGTCCTCTTTCTCTCAACAGATATTGGCACCACCCTCACCTGACTGCAGACATAAAAAACACCAGATGTAAAGTCAAATCAAAATTTATCAAAATAATCATTGCATTATGCATACAAAATGAAACAAATGACCTTGTGCATTCCCTTAGTGCCTGTCTTTCGTGTACCTTTCCCTATCCTGGTGCTCCTACGAGGTGCTGCCCCAGTGGCTGGAGCTTGGGAGGTGGAAGGCTGCTGAGCTTCCATTGAGGCGACTGCAGATGACCTTGGAGGACGACCTCGAGCAGCTCTGGGCCTATAGGGCCCGGCTGCAGACTGCACCATCTCGGCCTGGGCTGCAGCAGTCTGGGCCGGCTGGCTGAGGGACACCAGTAAGGGCACTGGCGGAGTGTCTGGTGGGGGAGCAGGCATGCTGTCATCCTGAGAGAGGACAGCAAGTGCCTCTCCCATGGAGCCAAGGCCACTCTCCTGGGGCGGAGCCTCAGCAATCCGAGGGCTCTGTTGGAGAATAGATTGCTGGACTGATGTGAATCCCTGGAAGCCCCTTTCAACAATGGTTCCCAGAACTTCCATGGCAGCAGTTTGAGTTGTGATGGAAGCTGTCAGATTGGTCATCAGACGCTGCATCATGGTGGGTTCCACAGCTGTGCTGATGGAAGTGACCACCCATCCCACGTTGGAAAGGATGGGCTCCAAGCTCTGCTCAAAGCCCTGTGCTAAGTTGGAGGTGGACCCCCCCCATGCTGCTTGTCATTGTGTGCAAGCTCACCGGCAGGCGTCCCAGTGCACCAGGCATTTCTTGGTGTAAGCCCATGAGCCGCCTTCTGTAACCTGGCCCATCAAAGTCATCATCTGAGTCCTCTGCAGCAGAACTAGTGTGTGACCTCATGAACTTGTGAACTAGTGTGTGACCTCATGAACTTGTGAACTAGTGTGTGACCTCATGAACTTTTGAACTAGTGTATGACCTCATGAACTTGTGAACTAGTGTATGACCTCGCCCTCCGGCGAGCTGGCAACTGTGATGTCCTTTCCCCCGTCCTGGCTACTGCGCACTTGTGCCCAGTGACTCACCACGTGCAGATCCCACCTCTGTCCTATCCTCTAAACTCCGCGCAGTGTTAGTCTCTGAGCTGGTGGCTGCGAGAGTGAGATCAAGGGATGGGACATCTTCATAATCACTCTCTTCCTCTTCCTCCACTGGCTGAGGAGCTTCTACTTCTCGGGGATGTGAAATGAAACAGGGACAAGGGTTGGGTTGTGGTGTGGGGAGAGGAGAGGAGAGAGGAAGAAGTGCGTGCTGACACCGTCTGAGCTTCTCATTCAGAGTGTGTGGGGTGAGGGAGAAGTGAGAAGGAGGATGATGTTCGTAGAAACCCTGATCAGCGATCCCTCCGGTGTCGCCAGTGGCCTCTGCCTCTGCCATACCCCTTCCCATGATTGATAGGACGGTCTCCTCCAGGGGGGGTGAGTACGTGAAGCTGTACTGATCCTCCACCAGTTACAGTCCGCTGCCTCCTGTTATGTCCCACTTTCTCCTGCAAGAAAGAGGGAAGAGTGTTAATGAGCGTCCTACGATATGCCTGGGTGATGTGGCTGTCATGGTTGAATAGCTGGCTGTGTGTGTGTGTGTGTGTGTGTGTGAAATGTGAGTTGTGGGTGTGAAGTTTTCTATAGTTCTAAGCGTGAAGTGGTCAGGTTAAGCATATGAATTGAAGTGTTCAGTGCCGATTGATAAAGATTGTAGGCAGGTGGGGAGTGGGGGTGAAGTGAAGTCAGTATTTGAGAAGGCTAATGGTGCAGCTGTTATGAGATGCCATTTGAAGATTGATCTCACCTTGACGACTCTTGTTAGATCATTGAACTTCTTTTGATACTGCATCCTGGGTCGAGGAACCATGCTCCTTGCATTCCCCTCTTCTGCCACCTCCTCCCACTGCCTCCTCACCATGTGCCTGGAAGGTTTCCTGACCCAAAGTGGATACAGGATATCCCTCCTCCTCCTCCTCCTCTCTACCTCCTGCACCAAGGCCTCCAGTGCAGCGTCTGAGAACCATGGTGCCTGCTTTCGGCCGCCTTCTGCCATTCTTAACCATATATGAAGAGGTTCCTGCCTTCAGCTCCATATGCAGCCACAATGCACCTCCCCTTTAAGAGGTGCTGGCACCTTTAAATGGCACTGTTCACTAACCATATTGGATCCCCTCCTGATATGTGCAGCCAATCAACAGCATGGGTAGTGCTGGCTGCATGCATCAATCATTTAATCAGCTGGTATCACAAATTTAACCTGCTGCCTGCATCGCAATGAACGGGCGCAGGTTAATTGTGCATCACCATCTCTACACCCACACTATGGAATTTAACTCCCCTTGCATTTAAATGGCACCTTTCATGACCTCAGAACGTTCCAAAGCGTTGACTCTAGTGTTAAAGTTATGATGAAAGACTGGAGCTTTCCAGCCTGGAAAGGAGGATCTTGAAAGGTGATCTTATAAAGACTTATTAAGAATGAAAGACTTTCATTTCTATAGCGCCTTTCATGACCTCAGGCTGACCCAAAGCGCTTTACAGTTAGTGAAGTGCTTTTGAAGTGTAATAACTTGATGTAATATCGGAAATGTGACAGCCAATTTGCGCACAGCAAGGTCACACAAACAACAATTTGATAATGACCAACTATTGGTGTAGAAATTGGGCCGCATATCGCCCATTTGTCAGACGCTACACATCCTACTAAGGCCCCAAAATGGTGGGCAGAAAGCGCCGCTCCCAACCCCCATGATCGCCGTTCCCGACCCCCCCTCCCCATCGTCATTCCCGACCCCCCCTCCCCATCATCCCCCCCGACCCACCCTCCGCATCGCCCACCCGACTGCCCTCCCGGCGCCCCCCCCACCCCCGTGTTGTATCACTGCTCAACCCCGCCCCAACCCCCAGTCCCACTTACCTCAGGCAGCGGTCCGATTTTTCTTCACACTACATCCAGTCTTTGCTGGGTGTCACACCGAGCCAGCTCTACGACAGAGATCCGAAGCCCAATATCTCGGGAGTCTCAGACCTCACCATTCTGGTGTCCCATCCCCCGAGCACCCAAAAATGGGCACTCCCGAATTCCTAGGCCATTCTGTTCAAGTGATGTTAGTTGAGGCCAGTACACTGGGGGATACTCCCCCACTCTTCGAATAGTGCTATGGGACCTTTTACATCTACCTGAGAGGTCAGATGGGGCCTCAGTTTAACATCTCATCCGAAAGACGGCACCCATGACAGTGCAGCACTCCCTTAGTGTTACACTGGAGTATCAGCCTGGAATACGTGCCCAAGTCTCTGAGTGGGGCTTGAACCCACAACCTTCTGACTCAGAGGCGAGAGTGCTACCACTGAGCCACGACTGACTAATTGGTGTTAGAGTTTTAACGTCTTCTTTTCTTTTTAACAGTGTGTTTCAGCTGGTGAACCTGATAGACTCCAGGCTGCCACAGTCAGGAAATGAAAAAATCGAGCTTGCTATGCTTAGCTTCTTTGACCAGTTTCGTAAAACATACATTGGCGACCAGCTTCACAGATCCTCAAAGGTAGGCCGTTGGCTTCTGGTTGCATAGGCGTTATGGAATGCTTTACAGAACTCGGAGAGTCTGAAATGATCAACATGGAATGTAAGAAATCACTTCTACCCCACGTGATTTAGGAATGATGTCGCTGTTATAGAGACCTGGCAACAGGTCCAACTGTGTGTCGCATCGCTTCAACTTGGCAATGGCAATGTGGAAGCTAGATAAGTACATGAGGGAGAAAGTAATAGAAGGATATGCTGATAGAGTTGGACGAAGTAAAGTGGGAGGAAGCTCGTGTGGAGCATAAACACCGGCATAGACCTGTTGGGCCGAATTGTCTGATTCTGTGCTGTAAATTCTATATAATGGCTACGGTGCAATTTTAAAATATTGTTTTAACTTTCTTTCTCTTATCTCTTGTTTCTTCCTGCCAATTTCCTCTCTGAATTCGACTCCCCTCCTCCCCTGATGGTATTGGTTCTTTTCTGGGAATGGTTCCATGGACGCTGTTGACCACCCGGCCCCTCGCGCATGTGGCCATTATTCACATTTGGGAAGACAGGAAGTCTTGGCAGACTGTTCTTTCATGGGAGCATCCTGTTCTCACTCAACATTCACGTGACTGCACTTCCAGCAGGAGCTGCTCGATCGTGACCAGGAGCGAGCGCCTCGGCTGTGTTTTTTTTCTCTCCCTCCCTCCCTACCCTCCTTGCGCCTGGCCCAGGGGCACTGAGATAAATTCTAACACCTACTGTTGCCCCATCTAAGCTCATTTAACTTGGTACAAACCAGGAATCGAACATGGGATTTTGATGGTCTGTGTGGCTCAGCTACTCAATGGACAATGCTGGGAGAGTTAAACTTTTTAATAATGGCAAAGGCCCCACCTGTACTGGTGGTTTCTTCACTAGCCCTGGGCATGGAGCTCATTGTGAGCATGCTTGCAGGCATGATAATGCTCCACTATTCCTGCCCACAGAGTGAGACAGGTGTGGCATGTAAATCAGCAATGCTGACTCTGTTACTCCAAGCCCTACAGCATACCAGCTTCAGGCATCTTCAGAAGGGTTCACATTCTGGTCAAGTCTCATGAGGGACCATGTGGACTCTGGGTGAGGAGGATAACATCTAGCATATACAGCTAGATTGAGAACTACCAGCTTGCGAATCACATTTAGTCACCCTTGTACATAATATTTAAGTTGTTTGCATTTTCACGTGTTTTTAAAAAGGGGGAAGGAAAGTGTTGCAACGTTCCCTCATACGCTCCCCTTGTTGTTAATTTTTATTGAGGACACCAGAACTAACAGCTTCAGATGTTTGGATTGAGTTTCGGTGCTGCCATTTACTTTGGTGATGTTACGGGGTGTTACCGGAGAAATGAGTGTGAAGCTTTCTTGTGACATGTTAGTCACGCTGTCTCTGCTGTTTTTTAGTGCTTCAACAGATGATTGTCAACACAGCTTTAATAAGCTCCATTACCCTATAAAAAATTATGTGAAAACTAATAATGATTAGGCACAAAGGCTAACCCATTATATATCGGAACAGGAGTAGGCCATTTAGCCCCTCAAGCCTGTTCTGCCATTCAATGAGATCATAGCTGATCTGTGACCTAACTCCATATACCCATATGCCTTAGGCCCATATCCCCTAATACCTTTGGTTAACAAAAATCTATCAATCTCAGATTTAAAATTAACAATTGAGCTAGCATCAACTGCCATTTACCGCTGAGAGTTCCAAACTTCTCCCACCCTTTGCGTGTAGAAGTGTTTCCTAACTTCACTCCTGAAAATCCTGGCTCTAATTTTTAGTCTATGTCCCCTAGTACTAGACTCGCCAACCAGTGGAAATAGTTTCTCTCTATCTACCCTATCAGTTCCCCTTAATATCTTGAAAACTTTGTTCAAATCACCCCATAATCTTCTAAATCCCAGGGAATATTTATGGGGGAAGTAACTGTTGCCTTTCCCCTTGAGAAATTTTATGGGCTTTAATAAAAAATTATAGCACATGAACAATGATTATTTTCTCCTTCTGAACTCATATTCGAAGGAGATCGGAAGGAATTCTTTGGCTGTCTTTTTCTAGTGCTGTACTCTGGCGTTATCCATTGCAGTTGGCTTAATTTGCAGGCAGATTCCAGAGTGAGCTGAGCTGGGTAATGGAAGTCAGCTGCCGAAAGCAGTGCCACGTACCATAACTCTATGCTCAGGCCACTGTGTCTCGCTGCAACTCACGTGTGTAAAATAAAATACCAGCTCACTATTCCCAGAAAGAAATTGAGTATATCACTAATGTTTAGTATGTTGATAACCAGAGGACACAGATTTAAGATAATTGACAAAAGGACCAGGGGGGAGTTGAGGAGAAATTTTTTTATGCAGCGAGTTGTAATGATCTGGAATGCACTGCCTGTAAGGGTGTTTAGAAGCAGATTCAATAGTAACTTTCAAAAGAGAATTGGATAAATACTTGAAGGGAAAAAATTACAGGACCATGGGGAAAGAGCAGGGAAGTGGGACTAATTGGATAGCTCTTTCAAGGAGCTGGCACAGGCACAATGGGCCGAATGACCTGCTCCTGTGCTGTACCTACTGTGATACTATTTCCCCTGATTGGTGAATCAGTAGCTAGAGGGCATAAATTTACGATCATAACCAAAAGAATGAAGAGAGAGTTTAGGAGAAATTCTTTTATGCAAAGGGATGTTTGGACATGGAATGCCCTGTCAAAAGCAGTGGTAGAAGCAGAGTCCATATAGGGAAAAGGGAAGTAGATAAATATTTGAAGAAGAAAAATTTAAAGGGAACGGAGATCGGGCAAGGGATTGGGACTAAGTGGATCGCTTTTCCAGAGTGGATGTGATGGGCCGAATGGCCTCCTCCTGTGCAGTAACGCTCTTTGGAGGATCTGTGATTAGCTCTTCCTGTGGACTTCTGGACAAAGGTGCTACTGGTGTGATACCAAACCAAACAGGTTCCAAAAGGCCCCCGGGTCATTTGGTAATGTCAACTATTGGGGCACTAGAATAGGGCTTGATCCCTTTGGGCTGGGAATTCCTGATTGCTACCTAAAAATCGCTGCTGGAAAGTGCATGTCAGGTTCTGACTCCGCTGCAATGCCAAATATTGTAGAATAGCTCATCAGCATTTTCTAGACTTACACATAAAAAGTGGCCAGTTGGGTGAGGTACAGGAGAGCGGCTTGTGTCTGTGAAACAACGAGAGCCAGCACCTTCAGGGGAGTAGGAGAGAAAATGATCAAAAATAAAAATGAATGATTGTGGTGCAGTCAGTGCGAGTACTAAGTGATAGTTCATGTTGATCACTGGGGAAATGTCATAGTCCTTATATGATACTGCATGATAAACTCACTGCTGCAGTAACATTGTTAGTCAACAGATATCTGGGTTATTAATAATTGTCTGTGTTCACATCCCTTCAAAATGCATCTATCTATATCTCTTAATATGTGACATATTAGCAATGAAATTGAACAGATTTGATGTTGTGCTTTAATGATACACAGCAAGCTCACAGAAAGGCTATTGATTGTGATGGTGTGTGACATAACAAATTTAACACTCAGCACAGAATTGCAGTAAATGAGCGACAGGTTTCAGCAGTCGTGGAAAATTTCATTGTGATGCAAGTCTCTTAATACAGAGCGACATCGCAGAGAAGCTGTCTAGTGCTGAAATTTGAGCTTGCACTTTCATGGTAACCACTCAATCTAGCTGCCCTTGGTGACCTAGTGGGTAAAGTCACAGATTGGTGTAGCCCTTAAGGTAAATAGACCAGAAGCAACTAGGTTTGATTTCCAGCCAGTGCTGAGATAGCTGATCTCAGCTGGGGCAAAAATGGAGATACTACGATTTGCCTCAGTGTACCTGGACTTAGGAGGGGAAAAATCAGTCGGGGTGCCCACTCCTGATTCAAAGCATGAGTAAGTGAACATTGGCTGAGGACAGGATCAGACTGGGCTTTGATGCCTCCTACAGTCAGCAAGACTGAACAGCCCAGGTTTCTCAGTCTTTTCTTGTATCTCAGTGCTTTGACGCTAGAGATGAGTCTTGTGGCTAATGAAGAGTGAGGTAGGTAGCACAGGGTTGCTAGCACCCGTAGAACCATACTCCAGCAACAGTTGTAGCCTTCTGGGAGGGAGTGCAAAACTAACCTCCGTATTATAGAACAGAAACATCACAATTCCAAGCCTCTTTGCCCCCTCCCCTCCGCTCCCCCACCAAATGGGCTAGATGGTTACCAGGGAAGTGCATTGTGACAGAATCAAAAACTTGCTGCAGATACAGAAGTGAAGCAGCCATCTTATTACTTTGATTTAATCTGAAATGTTGCAGAAATCCATGCAAGTTAAAGCTGCACCAATCTACCTGTGCTTTTAATTTACTTTAATGGCCTAGATTCAGAAGCTCAATGCAAACTGGTCAAACTCGCAATGATACCAAACTAAGGGGCAATTCAATCTGAGAAGGCAGCTCGGGAATTACAAAATGAGTTGGACAAAAGATGTAAGTGGGTAGAAGAGTGACAGATTACATTTAGTAGAGGCATGTAAAGTATTGCACGTGGGAAGAAAAAATGGGTGATAAAAGTACTCTGTGAATGTTGTCAAAATAGTTAAGGGTGAAGGTGAAAGAGAACTGGGATCTTAGTAGGCACGGCACCCATCATATACAATCACTGTGGAGCAGAGTCAACAAAACAAACGTAATGCTCAACCATATAAGTCAAACAGTAGAGTACAAGTGAGAGGAATTTATGCTCAAACTGTACAGTGCTGTGGCCAGATTACACCTCAAGTACTGTGTCCATTTCTGGCCACCGAGACATAAGGAAAACATTGAAGCGCTGGAGACAGTTCAGAGAAAAGCCACGAGGCTGATCCCGAGTGTACGAGGACTGAGGTTTGTGGAAAGACTGGAAAAACTTGGTGGGCACACTTGAAACGTCAACTTGTCTGTTCTCTCCACAGTTGTTGCCAGACCAGCTGAGGGTCTCCAGCATTTTCTGTTTTTGTTTCAGATTTCCAGCAGCTGCAGTATTTTGCTTTTTGTTCAAAACTTGGTCTTTTTAACCTTGAGAGGAGGCGACTGCGAGGTGACCTTATAGAGGTATATAATATAGTTAAAGGAATGGAAACGGTAGGTCTGGGATACTATTTAAAACTAAACCATACAGTAGGACAAGGGGACAGCAATTCAAACCAATAAAAAACAAATGTAGGAACGATGTCAGGAAGTTCTTCACACAAAAAGTGATCAAATCATGGAATGGACTCCAGGCTCAGTGGAGACAAAAAATCCTGGAGTCCTTTAAGAAACAGTTGAACGCTGTGATGGGGAGGGGACTGTCGGGTCTTCCCAGAAGGACCAAAAGGTTTTCCTCATCTGTATCTGTCTCATGACCTTGTTTCATTTTGATAATCGTTTAGTGATTATTAAAACAATGGACTCCTTTGGAAAAAATCGGAATCATGAAAAGATTTGCTTCAGTCTCTTAGATGATGCAACTGTTTTACAATGAATTCTTGTTCGGCACAATGCCTCGTTATATCAAGGGCCAGCCGATTGATGACATTGATTAAGCAGTAAATTCAAGTCAATATGATGAGCTTGAAATTGCTGTATTCTGGAGATTGGGCCGGAATTTGCTGTGAGCGGTGAACGAACGGCATCAACCGTTTGTTAGACTTGCATTTGCCCATGGACTTTCTGTGAGCTTTTGCGCGGCAAGTTCCTGTAAATTAAAGATCCAAAAGTGTGGCGGCCTCTAAAAGGACATCTGGGACCTGTGTGAACAGGGCAAGCAACTGTATGTCTCCTTAACCAATCAGGTTGAAGCATCGTTAATAACAGCGCAATCAGAACCAGGGAGTGTAAGTTAGAATAGTGAATTCA